>NC_091494.1:30017178-30325011 GCF_947461875.1 Haliaeetus albicilla
TCTGTGTTTATCTACATGGATTTCTGTCTCAGATTCACTGGAAGTCACAGTGGCTCCTGTCTAGCACAGAAGAGCTTTCATTGTTAATCATTGACATCTTAAGTTTCATGTTTGTGCAAGTGACTGTCAACATTGTGCATTAAGAAGGTGCTGCTCTGTCTCCATGGGAGTTGCAGTTGTTGTCAGGGGTTGGATCCTGGGCTGGTGAATGGCATAACTGGTTCTGAAGGCTTGGAAGTGTTTTGGGTTGGATATGGTAGCCGTTCAAGTGTCAAAAATGATGGTGATGTGTCTGCGCTAAAGCTTTCTTGGGACGCTACAAGCTGTAATAGCCATTTCTGTTTGAAAGAAGTGGATGCTGTTGGTTGGATTGCTTTCTCTGTGTTGAGGCTGACCAAGCTTGGATACAGCTGATTCATCTTCATGTCCTTTGTGTTGTCTATAGTGGATGCTGTTCCTCAAAAGCAATGTTCACATCTTATGGTTGCATGCTTCTCTCAAGTGTTTGTCTTGCAGCTGGTGCATCATGGTGATGTATCTGCATCTCCTGCTTGCTTCTCAGAGAGGCTGGAATGTTTTTTCCTCTGTTGTCTAGAAACCTTTCTAGACCTCAGATTTGAATTGGATATTCCAGACCTCCTGGCCCAGATGTGTTCTGGATGCAAGGTTTGTTTCCGTTCACTGAGTCACTTCTCTTCCCCAGCCTGATAGAGAAGAGTGGCCTCGGTGCCTTCCCGAGATGAGTGCTGGCTCAACACTGCTGGGGATTTCCCTGTGCAGACCCTGTTGGTCTGGATGGGTGGATCTGAAGATAACAGAGAGGTCAATTTCTCGCACGAAATTTGGGTTTCTGTGACTTGGATCCACCGATCCAGAGGTGTCCCATTGCTCCTGCCTCCAGGAAGGCAGAGGGTCCTGTCGTCAAATGTGTGTTGCCTGTGCCAGGCTCTTGCTGGGGCACAAGAGGAGGCAGTCAGCAGTGACCTGCAGCTGCCATGAGATGTAAATTGTCTATTAGCTGTATTTTGCTTAATTAACAGGTTTTGGTCGGGGAACAGATCAGGCTGGATTGGTGGATGTTCAGGTAAGAGTGTGGTTTCTTACTATGTAGACAGAAAGCAAAGGAGCAAATGGGTCTTCTCATGCCCATGCGTGTGTTAGGAGAGAGGAAACCTCTGCGTAAACTGCATCACTGGATCAAAGACACTGCTGCCGAGGAGGGAAGGCATGTCATGCCAGAGGTGGCCTTGGAAATTTCAGGATATTGGGTGTAACCATGTTCCTCCTCAGTGCCGAGGCTCTGTACCATGGTAAAATGGGTACAGACCCCAAGTACCCCATCAAGGTGTGAGTTCGGCTTTCCTTTTAGGGATTGTTTCTCGGTCTAAGAGATCTCAGGAACGTTGGAGAAGAAGTTGGGGAGTGTGGAGGAAACCATTTTGGGAATCATCGTAAGCCAGGTTGGAGTTTAGCTCCAGTGAGCAGGGGTGATGCACATGTGGGCTGGAAGGGACTTGGAGTGGTTTCCACAGCGAGGTTTCCCAGGTGATCTGTGTGTGATTTCTGACTCCATTCATGCTAGTTCCTGGGTTTTAATGGCATATTATCTGGAGGAACGATTTCAAAGGCCATGGAATCTCAACTTAGTGGCATTACTAAGACTCTTGACCAGGGCTTCCCAGTTGCCTTACATCCTGTGGCATAGAATACCCTCTGTAGCCTGCCGAGTATCATGCCCACTGCGCTCCTGCCCGGAGGCTGTTACCAGAGCTTTGCTGCTCTCATGGGTAGAGGCTTTTTGTTAATATATAGGCTGTGCCCTGGAATACTATTTCCAGGGGCAGAGAGCATAGATTAAACACTACTGAATAGAGAAAGTTGTGACATGGATTCCCAAATCTTTTTACTGCCCTCCTTGTCTTTTCTTTCCCATCTGCAGTGGTTTTGAGCCATGTCGTATGGTTTGGGTCTCACGTTGGGGCTGCATCCCTCCAGGATGTAGGAGTGTGCTGCCATGGGTGCGCAGGGAGCACAAGAGGTGGGTGCCAGGGCACGATACTGAGCAACACGTAGGAATGTGAGGCCACATGAAGGAGCAGGAGGACCTGCTGAGTGGTTGGGACCTCTGAGCTTTGCTGTGCTGTCTCTGTGATGGCCTTGTAGCTGAGCTGGTGAGGACTGCAGTGGCCAAGTGGCAGCGGGTGACATGGCCCCGCTGCTCCTGTCCTGTCCCTGCCCAGGACACCTCCCTTCTTCACCCTTCCCAATACATCTGCTACCAGCTGTGTTGGGATGTCTTGAAGGAGGTCGCCTTTATCACAGATGACCAGGAAACTAAGCGAGGAGGAGACTAGCAGAGCAGAGGCCACAACTGCTCAGACTGGAGCCAGTGGCAAAAACCTCTTGCATCTCCAGTGCTGCTAGGGTTTTGCCCTAAATATTTTCTGAGTTAGAACATGTGTTAAAATCAAGGGGCTTTGAAGTGACCTTTAAATAGGAGACTGACTCAGGGTAGCTTTGAATGAGATTAGAAACTGGAGGTACTTTTCTAGTTGCTAGAATTTGGGCTATGGCTCCCTGAAATCTCCCTTCCTGGTGATGCTGAGCGCTGACACATCCCTTATTGAAACTAAAAGGCGCTGTGAATGGCTTTCCTGTGCAGATCCTGTGGGGCAGGTGGGCAGGGCCCTGGGATGATGTTTTGAGCAGTAGGGAATGAGGCAGGGGGTTGGAAGGGAAGGTCTGTTCTGGTTCTGTGACTGCATGTGACTGATGGAGCTACGGAGGAAGTGTGTCTTGTTTGGTTCAGCCATGACTACTACCACCAAATCCACTTTATAAGTGCAATGAGAGGTTTTGTCTAGGTACAGCATACCATGTAGTCTGTATGCAGGATATCTAGCACAGTGATATACATAATTTTACATGTGATCTATACAGGGTAAAGGCAGAATAGAGCCTGAATTAGAGAGGAGTTGGGGAGTAAAATTCTTACTTGAAAGGATGCAGCCTAGAGAAGATGCAAGTGTTGTACTGACAGCTGATGCCCCAGTCTGGGGAAGTGTATGCTCCTGCTTGTGCCTGGTCAAAGTCAGCAAGGCTCTGTGTGATTGCTGTGCTCTGCAGGCTGGGTAACAGTGGAGGCTATGGAGAACTGTCAGTTGAGACCATGGTTCTCATTAGTTCAGACTGTATTTCTGACTTAGACCAGATTAACAAATGCTTTGTTTTCCCTGCAGCAGACAATTGCAGAGGCTGGAGGACACAAGCCGTGGTTAGGGTGAGCTCTTAAACTTCCAACCCATTGTTTTTCAATCGCTATTTCCAACCAACTGAAAAGCATCCCACCTCTTCTACCTCATCTATTCTGTGTCCAAGTAGGATTTAGGCCACAAACAAAACTAGATTACTCGATTATGTATGTGTAAGCTCTACAGAGCTACTTGCAGCTGGTGGCCTTTGCTGAAAGGAGGTTCAAATAACACTAACATGGGAATGATGCGGCGAGATGTGACTGTATAGCTGTGCGTGGCAGGTTTGCCTGGCAGCTGTCTGTGTTGTGCTGGCCATTGCTGGCATCCGCTGAACTAAGTTGTTTGGTTGGGTTTAGAGGAGTTTTTTGGTTTTCTGGAAAGTGTTGTACTCTTCTGGTGCAGTGATGCCTTGATCTTGACTTAGGACTACAGAATTTAGATCCACCTGCTAAGAAATGAGCATGCAGAAAGAATTTTGTTTAGCATCTGGTTCACAGCATGTTGCTGCTAGAGTATCCTGTCTGCTGGCTGGGAAGTCTCTTGGCTGTCAGAGATGCTACCTCTCTAGAACTTGAACACTAGAGCGTTGCAGTCTCACCTGGAAAGGTGATGAAATGATGTCTTTTAATGCTCACAAACCCAGCTTCTGAACTGTCTGGTGGCCTGTTGGACTCTGTAGCCTCCTTGTAACATGTGGGTGTCTTCATGGATTCTTTGTGACTTAAGTTTCCAGAGGTGCACCATGTGGACCTTCTTCTCCTTGTGACAACTGGGAGAGTCACACACTTTCCAGATAGATGCCCCAAGAGTGTGTTGGCAGATGTTTGTTTAATAGACCTTCGGGGTTGGATTCTGCAAAAGCAGATGGAGGTCCAGTTGCATGTCAGACTCTGCTGTTTCCTTTTTCTCTGTACAGTTCAGGGATTGTCATTATTCCTGGAGAGGATTTTTCTGGCTGTCCCAAAGTATCTCTGAAGCATCTACTTCTCTTTTAATCTACTCTTACACTTTTCCAAACCTTTCTGGCATGTGGTTTCAGGCTCTCTAGCTGCATAGCCTACAGCTGGCTGAGTTAATTAGAAAATAACCTGTGAGAGTTACTACCATTTGTCTAAAAAATATTAAAAACCGAAGTGGAATATCCTAAATTGGCATGTTCACAACTACTTGTGTGAATTTTCCTGTAAATATTTCTCAGTCTGTTCCCCATTTCTATCACAGTCATTTCACATCTTTATTGTTACCGTTTTCTGATACCTTTCTGCTGCATGATACCTTCCCATCGCAGGGTGTGATGCCTGGAAGCTTTAGAGATAGGTTTCAATGTAAAAGCTACCAGTTAAGAATTTGAATTATTTTCTGTGTCTGTTCTGTAACATTTCCTGAAAGTTGCAGTGTCTGAATGTAACCAATGGGAAACTTGCTTGTATTTTCAAGTAAGCACAAGTAAAATGGATACCTCCAAGGACTCAGCAAATACATTTAAATGTATGAGTGAGTCTGTGGAAAACAGACTTTCACTTTTAATACAAACATCACCGTTGTTTAAGTACTACAGCAATGTTTCTTACACATTTTTTTCAGGAGTTTTCTTGACAAATTGATGAGTTTTGTCTGTACTTTAACCTTCCTGTCTCTTCCAGAAGTTTACAAGTTCGTTTAGCCAGTGATCTCTGTGGCCTAGATGACAAAGAGGTGGTATAGTTTGTAAAATACCCATGCTCAGTATCTCAGACTTCAAGTAGATCGCCTCTTCAGAGAAGGTGCTACCAAAGTTAGCGTTAGATTTTGCCTGAATGTGCTGCGTTAATATCTCTTTTTTTTTTTTTTTTCTTTTTTCTTATTTTTCCTTATCTTCTAAGTTTTGGTATTTCTCTAAGGTGCTAATCCTGCTCTGCAGAGGAGCTTTTTGGTATCTGCTGCTTCCAAAATAGATTTCTCTAGCAACTTCAATGTCCCTTGGAGCATCAGTGCCCTAGTAGGACTGTTCTCTTCTGTCTGCAAGGGTTTTGATATTTCAGCACTCTGCTTCTGAATTTAGGCCTTCCATGTCTGGAAACAAAATTTGGAGCTTGTGTATCTCCATTAAGCTAGTTCATATTGATTTTTCAAAGGTGCTGAGCACCTAGCTTCCTGCCACATCGTTGGTACCTGGGCTCCTCAGAACTTCTGGAAACCTAATCACCCACCTTTGGGTGTCTAAATCAAATACAACCTGATGTTATATACTAATCTGGCTCCCATGGGTTCCAAGTGCTTCACATGTGCTGAGTGATTCAGCTTTGCAAACCTAAATAGTTGCATAAAACTCTATGTTCCCCATTTTGCAGATGGGAAGCTGGGGCATGCTGTGTTTTGGAAGAGGTAAAGGTTAGGGCAGAAGCTTTTGACAGGGCAGAGAGTTCAACAGAGATCTCCTGATAATCTGTGGTCTACAGGTTAGCTCTGTTACCTGTCCCATCGCCGGTGCACTTAGGAGCTGTTGTCCTGGCTCTTGTGTGCACACAGCTGTGACCAGAGCTGCTCACCTGGGAGCAGCATTTTGACCTTGCAGCCATGACCCTCTCGGCGTGCTGTGCGGTGTGTAACTGGTCCCCTTCCTAGTGCACAAGGGAGGCCTGTCCCTTCCGCCATGGGGAAGAGTGACCAATGGGTAGGAGGCTGTAAGAAGATGGTGGTAGTGGCAGTTACCTTCCAAAGCACCAAGACTTGGCCTGTCCTGCCCAGATGGGGACAGCAGCCTGGGTGGTGGGAGTGGAGGAAGAGCCTGTGGTGGCAGTGGGGGTTATCCAGAGACAGGGGAAGCTGGGGGCTTCTGTGTCTGCCCAGAGCCGCCTGGGGCACCACCCTGCCTCTGCGGGCCCCCGTGGGGAGGTGGCTGTTCTCAGTCACTTGCAGGTCCTGGCAGTTGGCACATAGATGTCTGAGACACACTGAGGCATGAACATGCAACATTTCCTAATTCAAGGTGTGGTGTCTGACGTTCATACTGCCTCCTCAGGCCCGTTTTCACTGTCACATTTGGTGAGGGAAGGTGGTATGGGGTAGAGGCAGAGCTGCTATCCTGTGCTGCCTGCGAAGGTGTTTTTAGTGATGCTCTCCATGGTTTTCCTCCTCCAGGGACACCAAGATGGTGTCTGAGGAGAGTCTCTGAAGAGCAGTGGTTTTGAGTTGACTACTGTATTTTTTCTGCTGAGTTGAGTGTTGTGTGGAGGGAGGTGAAGCATTCTGGTTCGATGGAAATTCAAAAATTATCAGGTAGAGCAATGAGGTGGAAATATTCACTTTCAAACTGAACCTGACTTCATTCACCATCAAATCTGCATTAGTGTGGCTGTGTGTTGGGACGCAGAGAGGCTGTACAGAAGAGCAAAGCTGGGTGATGTCTCCCTTGGATAGAAGTATACTGTAGACTTTCCTCCTAGTGCCTGGCTTTTAGTGAGATGTGCTGCCTACCCTTTATCTCGTAACATGGCTCCATGGGTGACCTGTGGCTGGCCAGATCCTTCCCTGAGACATATAAGTTAAGTCATCATCTTTGACTCCATCCATGCTCATGGCAAAAGACAGGTGCCTGCAGCCTGCTCAGGACCAAGCTCCTGCTTTGGAGGTACCTGTCACACTCCAGAGCCTGGAGGAGAGCCAGTTTGTTGCTTAGTCAGCTTGGTTTAAAAAGCCTGGGTTTATAAACCTGAGTACAAGGTCAACACTTTAGTAATATTTTCCCTGGTCTAATGAGGAAGACAGTTTGAGAAATGTCTGTTGTTCTGACCATTGGAGAGTTGGAAATTTCCCTTGATCTCCTTGCTGTGTTTGAGATGGGGGGTGGTGCTGCCTTTGTTTGAAAGCAGTTCAAGGTTTCAGACTACAGAGGATTCAGTGTGGTTTAAGAATTTTGGGTTTTTTTAAATTCTGTTGCTTGTGTCCTGGTGGTTCAGAGGCAGTGCTGGGTCTCACAGGAGCAGAGCTGTTGCATTAGTGTTCAGTAGACCCTGGGGCTTCCTGAGTGATAGCCCTCTTCACACATCAGGAGGGACACATCTGGTCCTGGCATAGCTGTGTAATTCACACTCAGATGTAACTACTGCAATGTTTATTTAAGAGAAGTGAAAGTAGGTCAAGTAGTTTCAGAGTCAGCATCAGCTCTTCTGTTCCCTTCATACTGCTGTGATAACAGAAGCATGATTTTCTCTCCTTTTTCCCTTTATTACTAGGTGCTGTAACCCCTAGCAAGGACAGCAGTGTACATGCTTATATGCAAACTGGTTGTAAATCTTGGTGCGTGGAGATTTTAAAAGCATTCTGGACACCAAAATTCCTGAATCCTCTCTAGAGGATTAGAGAGAAAATGGAGGCGACACCTCCATCCGTGTTGGACTTTTCAATAACATTTGAATCTGTTGGTGTGTTTTTCAGAGTATTTTTAAGACCTATGTGTCTGTGCTTTACCATTTTATTTGGTGAATTATGTAAGCCATTCTAAAATTCATATTTCATACTTCATAGGGAAGGTGTGATGCATTGCCATCTCTGAGCCTTCAAATGGTCTCATTATCTACAGTCAACAGTAAGTTTTTATGATTAAGAAGTACAGGTGAGATCCAGAATTCCATCTGGGAACAAGGAGTTGCCAAAATTTCTCCCTTCCTCCCTCCAGTGATGAGCAGTCTTTGGGACTTGAGCATTTTGATTAAAAATACCCTGTGGCACCTGTGTGTTATCTGTGTCCCAAGGTGCCCCAGGGATCTGTTGAGCTGTGCTCATTGCTGCTGTCCTGCCTAAGAGGGGAAGTTGAGTATCCCCATATCTGAACTCACCAGTTTGTAAGTCATGCTCTGAAAACATATCAGATGCTACTGATTTCAGTTAAAATTTATTCAGGGAGCAGGAGATGCTGTTGCTCATCTGAGAGCATGGACTGCCCTCTTGGCCTTTCTCCTTTAGCTTCTTTTCTTCTAGACCTGTGAATCTGGCGTTCTGAGCTGGGGATCGATCCAAGGTCAACAGGGGCAATAGGTGTCCCATCCTGTATGTCTTAGAGACCGGTGTCCTGAAACATGGATGAACTCCTGAGGCTGAAGAGAGCCTATATCCTCATGTTCCCTCCTCCTTGGGCAAATACAGTAACTGCTAGCTTAATATGCAAAAACTGCTGGTGTCTGGAGAGGAAAATGAGATGAAGCAGATTATTATATGTAATGTCTCTGAATATATAAGTATATATGCACACACAGGTTTGTCCCCTACCCATTTTTTTGGATAAATATATTGTGCAGTTTACAAGTAACAAAGCAGGACATCGCTTACACATTGGTCTGAGCTTGGTGCCTGTGTATAGGAGTGGTCTCTGCTGTGTTGTACAGATGGTGTATCTGTTTTCTGACCTTAAGTGGCTGTCACTGTTGGACTCCAATTAATCTGAGATGGTCAGGCACAGATGGTTTTTTTTTTCTGCTTGTGTGACATGCAGAAACATCAGAAAGGATTTTATATATGGACCACCACTATTCATATCTGTGATTTAAGTTGGACTCGAATGCTACGTTTCCAGATGTGGACCTTGCAAACCACATTCCTGCAGGAAACCCCAATAAACAACTGCCATTGCTAGCTGTAGGAATAAACTTTGCTCATTGGTGTTCTGTGTACTTGGGATCACACGGTGTTTCATCAGAGCAAGAGTACATCCTTTATCTCTTCAGTCATTAATCGCCACCTCATAGTAAAATATCTTGCATTTTACCCCGGCTATGGAGAAGTGAGCCAACTCTTCTGTTTTGTGGGTTCAAACTGAAGGAATCAATCATCCCTTTTGTCTTCTGTACACATCAAGAAATGGAGAATAGAGAGAGGAGAGTCTGCAGATTGGGAGGCAGCTTTCACCCCACAGGTCATTGTCAACAACTTCTGTTTTTGTCCTTTGCATAAATGAGTGACTTTCAACGTGTACTGTGGAGGACATCTGGACTGAATGAACACGATGTACCCACGAAAAGCAGCTGCTGTACAAAGAGCTCATGGAAAGGACATTGTGGTGGATTGGATGGATATGACGGAGGTGGGGGTTAGCCTGCTGGGCGGAATTGGTTTTGCCATTCTGATTGTTTGAGGAACTCACTTCTGAAAAGGACTTAGATTAATTGGGTTCATGGTATATTATGTTGGTGAAAACTACAGACATCATCTTTGAGATTCAGGTGGATGTTCTTACCTCCCATTGTGAAGGCCCCTCCATTTTTGGGAAATCTCAGAAAAGAGAGAACAAATCGCTAAGCCAGTCTACAGTGGATTATGATGACCCTAAAGGGTCTTCTCTTTGAGCTTGTTTTAATTCCCTCCTATATAAAATATGCTTGGAATAAATCTGGATGAGCAATTGGTCCTTTGTGACCAACATAACTGATGCATTTGCTGAGACAAGTATGGATCACTTGAAAGTGATTGTTTCAAATATCTCTTGCTACAGCAGCGTAAAGGTGGTTGCCCTTTCTGAGGAGTGTGAGGGCTTCTCTATAATCCAGCTGGATTTGTCTCTGATGTTCTAGGTGGGTATTTGATACCAGTGAAAGATGGGAAAGGTGATTCTCTGGGGCCATTGGCCTAACTCCTTACAGCATCCTTAATTTTCTTTAAGCATCTTTACAGAGCTTACAGAAAATCACCTTTTGGCTCTTGAGAGTCAGTGGAGAAAACTGTGCTTCACATAGCCATCTCGGAGGAGACCAACATTTAAAATCTCACCATACTACTGGACTGTGGAGCTTGGGGACCTTCAACAGGCAGTTGCTTTCGCTGGCCTATAGGAGTCTTAGGTCTTAGAGAAGGGGCACTTTAAAAATACAAGTCACATTTGGTCTACTTAGTCTTGTTATAAGGTCTGTTTTGGTCACCACGTTTATGATAGCTGCATCTCTCTGAAAAAGCAATCTCTGTCTTGCAGTTAGGCGATTTCTTTGTCTCCCATCTGTCCTTGTCTGCCACAGAAAGAAAAATACTGCCAGGTACCTTCTTGGCACTGAATTACATATTATTTCAGGCTGTGATGCAGCCCAAAGTGTTTTGTGTTTTTATCCCAAATAGAAAATAAATCCTGAAGGAGAAGTTGGAGAGGTTTTAGCTTTCCCAGACCAGGGTTGGAATTTTATGACATACAGAAGTTTAAATTAGAAAAATCACTTGTTAGAGTAGTTGAAACGGAAATGTTTCATGTAGATGAAATAACAGCGCTCATTTTCTACCGCTCTCAAGTGTTCCCAACAAGGGGCTGAGCAAAACCATAAATTTGCATTGCTGACTGTTTGTAGATAGCTGCATTGGTCATTTGTACAAGTACTTGAGTGCTTGTTTTCTGTGTGCCTTCCACAAAGTGCTTAGCAGGAGCCCATCTTGCCTGAGCTACTCGAACATTCTGAGATAACAGGTCCTCGTATTGGGAAGGGAGATTTCCAAAGCTGGACAGCTTGAGGGACTTGGAGATCTAGAACCTGATTTTTGTTCTTAGAGAAGTCTCATAATACAGAGTGGTAATTAAACTTCATTTATCTGTTAGTCGTCTGGCTCTGGAGGTAATAAGAAGGGACGTAGATGTTCAAGTCATGCAAACTTATTTATTAAGAGAGGGGATAAGATGAATGACAAGCCCACCTGGGAGATACCACCAGTCCTAGGTTGGTGGATTCAGGATGGAAGCTAGATTTAAAAGAAAAAATTACTTAGTTCTGCTTTAGAGACCACAAGAAAAACAGAGCAGTGATGGTCAATGTGCCTCGGGGAAACAGCATGTCACTAACATAGAAGTATTTGGTTAGTAAGTTGAATGCAATTATTCATGTTTCTAATCGCAGTAATAATACAGTTGGAAATAATAATTGTCATTGCTGTAAGAAAACAAATTGCATATGATTTAATGTGTTAAAATACAGCTCAAATCATCAGAAGCTGCATTGCTCCCAATGAAGGGAGGTTGCTTAGGTGAAATTTGGAAGAAAAATATATAGCTCACTAATTTCTTATGCTAAGCACTCCGTGGGTAGTGTGACTAGCTGAGTATTGTGTTATACGTTATTGTGTCATGTGATAACAGCACCATGTTTTCCTGTCATTTTCACAACTTTTCCTGGCTGAAGTGATACACAAGCAACCCTGGGTAGTAATCACATTGTCCCGTTCAGTTTCAAAAGGAGAGAAGCGGACCTCATCCAGAAACTTTCCAGCAGGCTACAGTAAGCTTAACTGTCTGTTAGCCATTGTCAAATATTTTCCATACCCACAAAAATGGCATCTATTAAAGTAATGGAATTTGTCTCAGAAATAGTGTCATTCCATTGAGTGATTTTTGTGTAATGATAATGATATTGCATCTCAGTATCATTTTACAAACTATTTAAAGTACGTATACGGGTTCTTTGTTGATTCTTATGGATGTGCTCGTGTCTCTGTTTCCTGTTCTTTCTCTGGTAGCTGACCATGGCTCAGGAGAGGTCATGTTTCAGTAAAAGAGTCAGCATTCTCAGAAGGGTTCTTTAAATTAACTAGCTCAGTTTTTTTCCAGTATTATTCTGAAATGCTTGAATCTAGTGTAAGCTTTGAGTACCCAGCCGTGGTGGGTTCAGAGAATGTGCTGCAGTCTGGCTCATGTCCCAGTCAAAATGAGTTTGAGATTAATGTGCTCAGTTAAATTCGGTACAGGCTGCATCACGATGAATTGAGAGGTTTCCTCCATGTCAAGGGCAGGGTTAATCAAAATCCATTGTAACTCAGTAGTTTACCAGGAGAGCTTAATAAAAAATATTGACATTTTAAAAGCCTCAGCCAAACCCCACTGAAGTCAGGGAGACCCTTTGCAGCCTTGAGAGTGTGCTGGACCGAGTCTTGAGGGCTGTGGAAGGGGCTATGCAATCTTCCACACTTCATTAATTATCTTTATTGTAAAGTTTTGGAGGAACATAGAAAGCAAGAGCAATGCTAGGGAGAATTTCTGCCAATTGGTCATTATGAAAGGGAGCAAGTGTGCTTTTGTTTTTAGTCTGAATAGGTAAGAGATGCAAAACTAAATCATTTCTTTCCTTTGACATGTTTTCTGTGTCTCTTGATGTCGAGGAATTTGTTATTAAAAATAACTAAGCCTGAGAACAGCTTTACGTGGGTCAGAGTAAAACCAATTTAGTTCTGTCCCTCTTGCAAGGACACCATTGCCCAACAGCTTATTGGAAGCAGATATTTCTTCTCGTGAGAATCCAGAAGATGTGTGAGAGCACCAACATTTTCAGCCCTTTAGAAAAAAATGGAACATTTCTTTTGGAGACTTTCTCCAGTGAAATTTAAACTAGGGTTGCTATTTTATTAGTATTAGCCTGCAGGGTCTGAAAACTGTTTTGTAAGTAACAGACATTGGAACAGAAGCATTACAACCTCTCTGGGCTATTCGAAAGACTTGATAGAAATGTGTTAGTCAAAGTCATAAGCCATGTTTTTACTCCGAAGTTACGAACAGTGCACAGTGTTATTAAAACCCTGCAGTTTACATAGAAGCTTTTTTGTTAGGATTTATGGTTTAGCATTCCTTTGGCTGATAGACCACAAATCAGTTTCTAAAATCCCATTGTTTTGAGCAGCTTTTTTACCAAACTTGTGGAGATGTAGAGTATATTCTCATTATCCACAGTGTAAATAGGAGCTATAATGAGAGACTTCCTAGAAGAATCCAGCACTAGGCAGGCTTGTGAAGCACAGCTGGTTTGCTTGGATCTTTTTGACTCTGCAGATTTGTTTTATTCATGTCAACTGTAACGTTGAATACTTCAACTTCTGCGCTTCTTTGAGTGCTGCAGAACTCTTAATGAAGTAAAACAAAGAGGAGATAGGTAGCTACCTACAGCATCTTTCTGGCCTTGCTTCATGTCTGATAACTTTCAATTTTGCTTAAAAAAATCCACCAACTTTTCTCTGCTTCTCCCCATGGTCCTTCTTTTTCATGCCAAGGAAATGCTTGTTTTAAAAAGTTTTGGCATCCCTGCAGTTCAGTGCTAACAGCAGGGCTTGGGGAACTAACACAGCCTGTCCGAGAGCTTCCCAGTGTCTCTGTGGTTCTCCCCAGCAGGTTTTGTGGGCCTCTAGCCGTGGCAGACCTTCCCGTGTGAGTCTAGCTCACCAAGCTTGCAATGAGCAACCTCCTGTCCCGAATGCGTGTGACCCTGTCCTTGGCCTGGCTGCGGTGCCTGGCGCCAGCCGTCCGCCTGCCTCCTGCCAAGCTGGGCCCACAAACATTTTCATTTCTGACAAAGGGCAACTGTTTGGAGGAGTTGTTGTCTTGCTCCGTGCTCCTAATCCCTGGAATAACTGCTGTGACAAGCATAGTAACCATCTGCAGTAAGACTGATACATTGGTGCCTTTCAAGTGCAGTAATTGCAACAACCTCCTGAGCCTATCTTTTTTTTTTTTTTTTTTTTTCCTCCTTTTAAAACTTTTTCAAAGCAAGACGGGGAGTTGAAAGCTGAAGTCCTGAACAAGCCATCAGGAGCTGTAGTCCCTGAGGTGCATTTGAAAATACTACTTTTAACTGTTGAGGAGTATCTGGCCCTCTTTAGCTATTTATTTTATTTTTTAAATCATACATTAAGTCCCACAAGTCCATCTTACGTATCCTGATCATTTGCAGAATGTATGCCAAATTTTGCCCAACATTCCCAGCCTTAGAGAGATTTGGATTGCACAGCTTAAAAATGAAGTGGGAAGAGGAGACATATGCCTGATCACATCTGTGCGAACTCTAATAAGCACTAAACACAGGGACTGAAATCTGGTCGGTTGCAGAAGAAGGGACTGGGCATTAATTATTTTTCACCTTCACTAGACACTGTTCTCTGTGGTTACCCTTCTATTTTCTGAAGCAAGCTGTTGTAGTATCCAGTGCACTAGAATGTAGTGCAGGGTTTATGCAAGCTTTTTTGTGTTTTGGGGGCATGTCCGCCCTGTGGTTTTATGTCCTCATATATCTGCTGTAGTGCAAATCTAGTAATAGGTGTACTGCATTGATGATTTATTTGTTCTTATTTCCTCGCTCTATTTTACATCAGAAAATTCCCATTTTATATCAATGCAGAGAATCTATGTTCTAGATTTGCATTTTTTGAGCTGCTTTCTTGGCATGGAAATCCCTTGGGATTTTGATTTACACTGAAAAATTCCTGTTATAAAGCGTAGTTTTTTGATGCTAAAAGTAATCATTGCGTTCCAGTTACTGACCCTTAAGATAGGCCACGCTGCTTAAAGGAAAACTGCATTGTTCACATGTGACAAATTAGCTAAATGAGCAAAACCTATATTAAAGTCTCTGTTACTCTGTCAAACTTGTCATTTGGTTATTTGACCATTTCCCTGGGTATTTGAAAAAAGATAAGCAGGAACTGTGATTGCAGTATGAGGCAGATGGCATCATAAATACATAGTGGAAATTAAGCCAAGCTCCAACACGTGAGGTTTTGTGGGTGGAGAGTGACGGTACATCTTGATCTAAACCCCTGGAGCTCTGCTGCTCCGCACCAGAATACAGCTGCAGAGGGCACTCGGTGCAGACCCGCAGAGGGGGTATTTCCTAGCTCACATCTTCCTGGCTGCTTGAACCACCCATCCTGCAGCTGTGGGAACAATGGCACAGATCTTCTTTCACGCTACAGCTGGGGAGAAACAGGCTTCTTGTGTAACAAGGAAATAATGAATTCAAATTAGCTTTCTCTTCTGATGTAGGGTAAGAAACGCAAAGTTTCCTGGGCAGAAAAACACACAGAGGGAAGAGTGGAGATGTGTTTAATTGCTTTATTTGAATAAACCATGTCAACATTTAAATTTTTTAACTCTATGAGAACTTCAATATGAAATGTTGTTTTGAAACAAGAGATGGAAAGCGTTTGCTCAGAAAATCAAATCTCACATTTCACCCACCTGGTAACACCTCTTTGCTTTTTTTCCCTGCCTTTTTGAACAAGATTTAGCTCTCACTGGTTGTGCTTCTTCCTGCATGCCAGCTGACAGGAGGTAGGCAGGAAATGCCCATTTGCTGGTGCCTCCTTAGCATGATGCTTCTCACCTACCTTCTTCCATCAAAAGAAGAACTATTTTTATGGTACTGACAAGATAGGATGGTTGAGAAGTTAGATAGTAACCAATTCATGCAGCTTCCAACATAAGTTGCCTGCAAGACAGCTGGCAAGTCTGGAGGTCATGTTTCTTCTCATTTTTTCTTTTCTTTTTTTTCCTCTGTTCTTTTTTGGGGCCGTTTTACTACCTTATTTTCATTCCTTGCTCTTTAGTAGTCCAATTCCATGGAGAACCCCACTCAATGCAGTGTTTCATTATGCACAGAAACTCAAAGATAGTGTAAATAGTGCTAATGAAGGGGTACCACCTCTGCTCCACGGGCTGCTGTGTCCGTCACATCTGCGCTGTATTGTAGCACTATCAGTAGGTTTCCCAAATTATTCCTAAAGGCAGTGGAGAGACACTGTAGGGAGTGGCAGATTGAAAATCTCAGACTAGGCAGTTTAGAGATCAGGAAAGACCAGGGCAGGCACAGCATGGAAGTGGTGAGAGGAGCTGTTCAGCAAAGCTTTCATCGAACAGGTCAAGGGTTCGGGACGTGCAGCTGTTCAAAGCCCGGGAAGTGCTAAACCAAAGCGTTGCAGAGAATCTGAAGTGCAGCAGATGAAGCCATTTGAACCATAGTTGCTCCAGTCAATTGACCTTTGGGCCTGACCTCATTGCCCTCACAAAACCCAGGTTCCAAATAAAACTTGGTGGAGGTCATGGTTGGACCCACCGTCGTATTCAGCTGGGTAGTGTTTGCAGCTGCTGGTTGACAAATGGTTGCATTTATCCATGTGGAATAGGCCAGAACATGTTTATTCCTCTGGCTGATAAACTCAATAAGCTTTATGCATTTGGTTGAACACTTCAGGTATGTTCTGCTCATTGGGTCGGACCCTGGATGAGCAAATGGTGACTTGATCAAATGCCCAAGAGAAGTGATCAGAGTCCAAGGGATGAGTTTGACAGAATCTCCCTTGTACACAAGGTGGTCAGAAGTACCTGTGTGCTTTAATATCTGTGTGAGATTGGTGTGCCCTGGAGTGGGAGCTGTCTTTAATGCTGTTAATGCTACTCGAAAGTGGGAAACTCAGGCTTTTGGCTTTCTTTACAACTTAAGAAGTGCGAATCGGCTAATCAATTAATGAAAACCTGAAAATTTGCATGGCATTTTAAGATGAAGAGTGTTGAAAATACTTGTGCATTTCCTACTAATTCAGTGATAGCATTGCTGCATTTGAACGAGTAATTGGGGGCACCTTAAAACAACTGTTGAACTCTTCAGTCCTACAAATTTTGGGCATTGGTCTGCTCCTTACTGGGGACAAATCTTGGTGGAGCAAGTAGGAGCAATGTTTGCCTAAAAATGTTAATTTAGGTGTTCGGTAAAGATACACTTGAACAGGCAGTTTTTGTTTTCACAACTTGTCTTGTTTTTTATAAATATAAATTATTGGCTCTTTATTTGTTTTTTGAATAAATTAAATGATTACCTAAAATGTTGGTGTTTTTTTTTTTTAATTAATTGCAGTTTTCCATTAAGAGCAAACTCTTTCTAAAGTCCCATTGATTCACACAGAAGAGCTTGTCTGTGTTGCATAGAAACCCAACTAGAAGGGAGACGGTGGGAGTGTGGTGGTATAGAGCAGCAGAAGCTTTGGGGAGATGGGGCTGGGGAGTGCTCTTCAGGCTCTTGGTTCTGCATGTTACCAGATCCTGCTTGAAGCCTGATATATTTTGTGCAAAGTAGAAAAAACTGTGTAAATGAGTGTTTAGAATGACTCTACTATATGAGACACATTGAATTTTATGCCACAGCTGGAGAAATTTTTCCTTAATTGAAGCTGTGGGCAAGCGTATGTCATTTTTGATTTAACATTTTCCCTCACCCCTGCACCCCCTACCCCAACCAAAATCCTTTGTGGAGTCAGATTGTTGCTGTAGCCTTTGTGAACCCCTCTCTTCTAATGTTTAATCAAGTGCTGAAAAGAGAAATTTACAGACTATTTAAAATGTGGAAAAATTGCTTCCCAATATTTTTGACAGAGAGAGACTGAGAACACACAGCATTGAATCATCAGGAAAATTGAAGATTTCCCCTGAACAACATTGGGATTTTACAGCAGAGGACTTGAAAGACCTTGGAGAAATTGGACGAGGCGCTTATGGTTCTGTCAACAAAATGGTCCACAAACCAAGTGGGCAAATTATGGCAGTTAAAGTAGGTGATGCCCATACTTACATTTGTACTTCAGTCCATTAGGGATGAAATGTGATGGAGAATTAACGTTCTTCCATCTAGCACCCATCTACTGCTCTTTTCTATTTATTTCCAGTGTAAAGGCTGCTATGTGCTGAAAATACATTGTATAATGGGCATATTGTCAAGTGATTTGTGAAGCTCTCATAATTGCTTTTGCCCTTTTGAAAATGCCTGTCAGGAACCTACTGTTTTGAGGGGATCACATGTCTCTGGAGACTGATAATGGGGCATAGGCCTTTCACCTCTGGGTCACTGGTTCAGATACAGCCTAGGCTGGTGGTAGGCACAAGTTGACATCTAATAGCTTCTTGGTGTCTTTTGTGAAATCAGGTAGTGACTTAAAATCTGCTTTTTATGTAAGCATGTGCAGTGGTGTGGTCTCACCAGGAGGAGCTGGAATGGAGTGGACATCTTCTAGGGAGTGTTTTTGCTCTTGCTGATGTATGGTGGAGTATCTTTGCTTTGTGTTTACCATGCCAGACCTGCTCTGGAGATGGAAAGCGTAGCAGTTTTCTGGACTGACCATTTCCTACCTTATGCTACCCAAAACCTCACCTTAAAACCAGAAACAATATGCAGCCTCGTTTCCCAGCTGGGTGATACAGAGTAATCTTTGTCTTGTTGCAGCAGTGCTGCTTACTGGGCATCTTTGAGGAGCTGCTTGTCCATCAAGCTGGGTGAGGTGGGCAGCAGTTATTCTCTCTCTCTCTCTTTCTCTCTCATCTTCATCCTTTTCTTTGCTTGCTGCTGCCTGGTAGCTAATGACATCAATCTTTTATCTCTGTTGTTGATATCAACTGTCAGTGCTCCCATGGCTCCCATGAAAGAGTATAAGTGAGCCGTGTAGGAGTCTGTGTTGCTCTCTTTCCCAACTCTCTCTGCCTTCTTTGGAATATTCCCTGAGCTGATCTGGAAATGTTCACTCCTGCTGGCCTCAGATGCCAGGTAGACATGTCTCAGCCCCAGCTCTAGCTGCTGTGAATATAATTCATACTTGTCTCTAGAGTGTTGGGTTACTGAAGTAACCACCATCCTTTGATTTTCTCCAGTAAATACTGACTTCCTCACAGCAGTGGGATCACTGGCCAGGTCTCTGAGTGGTTTGGATCACCAGGCAGTGGTGTTTCAACCTGGTTTTGAATCCCTAAAGTTTCCAGTGGAGCTAGAGGCTACCTGTAGCTAAAGGCTTGTTTTTCTTAGTTGTCTTTGGTGGAACTTGTAGATGGAGTTTGCAGATGATAGGTTGAAAACTGCAGATGTAGTGAAATGATGCCTGGGCACCCTCAGCTTCTCAAACCCAGGGTGTGTGACCCGGGTAACTATAGTTTTGCTGCTATAATTATGATAGCCATGGGTAAAACAATGCATACCTATAGCTGAGTGGCTTTGTTATCCGCAGCTTTGCAATGGGTACGGCTGTGCTGAGCAGAGCGCTTTGTTGGATTAGCTAACATCATCGAGAAGGATGGCACAGAAATTCTGTGGTCCCAGACTGTGTTTGCGCAAGGGGTGTTCAGCATTGTAGGATAATCTTGTCAGCATTGAGAGTCTGTGATGCAGGTACAGCTCCCATGTGGGAGGCAGAAGGCACCAATGCGTGTTCTTGAAGCACATAGTCGGAGATGACATTGCACAGCATGTTGACCTGGCTTTCCCAAGGGAAGAGAGGTGGTCTGAGCTTCAGGGGGGTGCTGGGCTTGGGTGCTCACTTTTAAACAAGTAAAACCTGATAGGTTTACAGTGTCTAAACTTTGAAATGTCAATGTTGTGGGCTGGGATAGTGCCACCTTCTTTTCCCTGAATCCACTCTCCTGAGGCGGGCATGGCTAGGCCTGCAGGAGAAGGAAGGTTGGAGGGTCTGGGCAACCACATAATTTCTAAAATGTTAGTGGCAAGGGACTGTTCTGTTTGTCCCAGTGGGGATAAAACACGAAATTGAGTAAAGAAGACCTGTGGGTGGAACAGCCAAGGCAGCAGCAGCTATTCCACAGCTTGGATGGTAGTTGTTTGAGATGAGGTTTCAGGACAGGGCTGAGCTTGGACTAGTGACTAGTTCATCCCAAACTATTCAGCCTTTTGTCAGATTGCTGTTGCTTTTGGGGCAGCCAAGGTTGTGCATTAATCTGCTTGCTCCTGTTCTATTTAAATCTGCCCTGTGGGCCATCCATGTTTGGGGCTGTCCACCTCCTGCTCCCTCTGTCTTCCCTCAAGCCTGTGGTGTTCTGACAGCTTGCAGAGTTATTGCTGTCTGAAGCCCCAGCTCCCCACCTGTGTTCAGGAAAACCAGCTGCTCTCCACGGTCTCTCCTTGCTCTACAGGCAGGGACTTAACTTGTTTTCTTCTCCTTCAGCATAATGCCCTTCTGTAAGAGAAGGTCGAGAAGGTTTAGAAGGGGGATCGTGATTTGAGATGAAAATGTGTCAGTCTGGTGATTTGAGGTCTTGGCAATGATCTCAATGACATCTGCTTGCAACTCTGTGGTGTGTCACCATGCTGTGTGCAGGGCATCAGGAATGCTGCCCTGCAACTAGCTGGCTTGTGAAGCCAGTGTCTCTGGTTATTTGGTGGTACTGCTGTCCCTCTCCTGTGCTTCCCCAAGAGCAACATCAGCGCAGCAGGCAAATCATCCTTGGAAGGACATTCAGCAGTAGGAAATAGGTTTATGGAGGCCACAAGCCAAAAGCTGGCTGTTCTGTACTGATGAGTGAAACACAGAGATGGCTCCAGAAGCTGCTAATTAGATGCAGAGAAAATTGGAACAGGGGCCTCCCCCAGCTGCTCCTCCATCCTTCTCCACCACTACCCAAATTTCCACTACCACTGCTGCAAATTTCCAGCGCAGTCAGGTATCTTCCTACCTCAGTTCTGGAAGGGCCAAGTCCTGTTTGCAGCTACCATGACCCGGCTGCATCCCTTGTGGCTTGTCAGCCCCTTCTGCCATAGGCAGATTCAAATTCTCCTTGTTCCACAAGCGTGCAGTGTGAAATGTTGCTCTTGCGCCCATCCTGGAGTCTTCCTCTGGCTGATGGCAGCTCCTGCTGTGTTGAGGTAGCCTGGTACCTCTGGGCACTTGTCCTGCTCACCACTTGGCCTCTGCAGATGCAGCTGCCAGAGCATACCCTCAAATCCTGTTTCCAGCTCCTTCCTCTGGCTTTTTCCAGCCTGTCACACAAGGAACAGCCTTTGGTTCCTTGAAGCGTGGTTTAACTTAGCCTTCCACTTTCTCCCCACTTCTTGCGTGTGGCACCAGTGCCGGCAGGGCACACGGGCTCCTGCTGTCCCCAGGGGCTCCCCGAGCACAGCCTTTTTGCTGTGTTTCTTGTCTATATTTCTTACCACTGCAGGAAAATAATTTCTGAGTGCTGAAATATCACTGAAATAACTTGAGATCTGCAGGTGGAGACACCATTTTCTTTCATTTTTTCCTTTTATGCATTTTGCCTCACCAGCCAACGTATGGATCCTGGCAGATGTAATCCTGGCACCTTTAACGAGGGTGTCTAGCTGCTCCCACAGGCAGGGCTGCCAGGCCCCTGGATGAGTCAGAAAGCTTTCATCTGTGCTTGAGCATCAGCAGCAAAGGAGGAAAATGAGCCTCGTTGTGTCGCTGGCATAAAACCACTGCAGGAAAGCCTCAGCTGGCGGAGCATTGCTGGGGAGAGGCTCGGATGATGAGCTCTTGTCCCCAGTCCTGCTCCTCCCTCTCCTTCAGCCTTTGTCATTCTGTACCTCTATGAATACCTATTCAAATAACAAAAAGACATTATGTGCCTCTTCAGGAACAGGCTGGAGGGGGCTGCAGGAGCAGGGACCTCACATTTGTGAGGCTGCCAGCTGCAGCAGGTTGGTTTTGGAGGCAAACAGTTGCAGTTTTTGTTGTGATGCTTTTGCATCCCTTATCCTTTCTGCCATAGAGAGCCTCTTCCTACAGCCATCAGGAAGAGGGGAAGAGGATAAAGGAAAGAGGAATCCAACTCAGAGGATTTGTGTTCAAACCTTTCTCATTTTTGCCCCTCGAAAATGTTGCATTATGTTTTCCGAATCTTAATAACAGACAATCCTCCTATTCATTAGGTCCCTTCCTTTCTCAGATAATCCTAGAGATGCAAAGTCTCTGTTTGCTCTGGGTACAGCTGGCATTGCGGTCTTCCCTCACTGGAAAAAAAGTATTCATTTTCTTGAGGATTTATTGGCATATAAGGTCAAGACTTTTCCAGGTGGGAAAGAGAACAGCCTAATTTTGTCCAGTGCCAGTTCTGTCTCTGCAAACTCACAATTGCAAGGCCAGTTTGCACATGAACTCCTCATGTCCTTGGCAGGTTTCTCTTCTGGGCTCTTTGTTTTCCTTGAAGAAGCCCTTGCCCTGGCTGGCATTAGCCTGCAGCACCAGCACTCTGTAATACTGCCTGGTCTGGCTTCCAGTTCTACCCAGTGTCCTTTGACTTTGCTTCTGGTTACTTGTTTTCTCTTTAGTCTGTTTTTGCCCAGTCTGTGGCAGTTATTAAGTGTCTTGTGAATAATCTCCTGGGCTTCTTTGCTCCTTGGAGAACGCTGGTCCCCTCTCAGGGTTTGCTCCAATGCTGTCACTCCTGGGTTTATCCCAGAGACTTAACAGTATGTGTAGTTCTCCAGCCTGCTTTTGTATTTGCCCTCTGACATCACCTCATGGTGCTGTCCCAGCTGCCTCAGGGGGCTGTGCATCTCATTTCATGAGGGTACCACAAATTCAAGGAACAGGACTGTCTTTGGCACATTGGAGGAACTGTAGAGAAGTCCCATTTTATTTGGGTGAAATGGTTTTCTTGGGAAGCTCACCAGGCAGCTGGGGGGTTTCTTCCTGTCCTGAGGTTTCCCTCTGGCACTGGTGATAGTTCACACAAAAAAAGTGCTTTAAAAGACCTTTGGCATACTTGGTTTTTCCGGACTGGTATAAAAATACGTAAATTAAGAAAAGCCCAAACTGGAATGAAAGCTGGGGAGTGTTCTCCCTGTTGGAGCAGGACACTGCTTTTTGCCATGTAATACCTGGTGTGGGTTTTATTAGCCAGGGTACTTAAAAAGGCCTCTCAGAAGCTAAGAAAGTTTCTTGTTTGAAGAGTTCACAAGATAAATAAGCAAGTATTTAAAATAGGCAACCTTCCATCTCTTAGGTGGTACCTGTGCAGGTCAGGAGCCTGAGCAGTGATGTCCTGAGCGTGCAGGTGGCTGGCAGGAGACCTCTGCCTCCTGCTCCTCTCCCCCTCAGCCCCCCTAGCCCCAGGGGACCAGGCAGGTCCTTTCTGCCCTGCAGCAGGGAGCGCCTCCGATATTTGGGGTACAGTATTAGCAGCTTCTGCCAATTCCTTTTCAGCCAGCTCAACTAGCTGAAAAATACACTGTCAAGAGACAAGTAGAGTGTTTTGTGCTTTGGTTGACCTTCAAGCTTCCTGTCATGGCCCCATGGAAACATTTTGTACCTCTTTTTAATTGAATTCTTTTTCTGTCAGAAATAGTTACAGCTAGGAGAGTAAGCCAGCTGGGGAGAGGGCATTTTTGTCCACAATCCTTGTGTTTGGTTTTCGCCCACCCCAAAAGATGTAGTGATTTTCAGCTGTATGCCATAATTTTCTGTATCTTCCAATATCTATTGTATAAATCAGCCTAGCTGATTTAGTCCCACTCTGCGATATTGCCTAGTCTCGTCTCCAGTTCCAGCCAATGCCTTCAGACATTGTTGCTGATTTCTTGTTTCCTCTTTAGTCTAGCAGTATTTTTGACCAGATTACAGGTTGTCTTCCACTTCTTCTGCTCCAAACTTGTCCTAAGAAAATCAGAAGCAATTTCAAGATCAATTGGGTAATTGGAGAAGCTGGCCAAGGCACTGTCTCTTAACAGAGATATGTAAAATTCAGGAGGTCAAGCCTATGTCCATTAAAGATCCCTGTTCTTCCCGGAGAAGCCAGTAAGCTGTGGAACCATTTCTTGTTCAGAGCACAGTGCCTCTTTTGACTTGTAGTAGTCAGTGCTTACTCTTTCATCCATAGCTTTAAAACAGATGTTCATGTCTTTGGCTTTCACAGGTTTTCTCTGATGGCAGTCTCACAGCTGAAATAGGTTGCTAAGTATCAGATATCCCTGAGAGCAGAAATTTAACGTTTATTCATACCTCCATAATCTCTCCGTCCTTACCTGGATGCCTGATAGCCCATAAAAGCCTGCCAAAATGACACATTAGTGTATTACGCTCAGCCAAGGGGCAAGTTTCTCTGTCCTTCCAATTTCCCATATGACTTCTGAAGAGAAGTCTTGGGGCTTTTTGCAAGCTAGCTTTATTGCAAATCATCATTTCCATTCTTCACACAATTAGGTACCCTCTCCCAAGTTGACTCCTTATGGTTTATTGAGCAGAATTTTCTGTTTTGCTCATCTGTTTGGATAGCTGACTGAGAGTTGGGGAAACCAGTGCTCCAAGCCCTGCTGGTAGTACACTGGGAAGGGAGTGAATGAGTAAGGGCTAAAAGGAAACGGTGAGAGAGAGTGAGAACCTTATTGTAGGAGGTGGGAAGCTAGTTGTGATCAGTGGAAGACCTGACATACTTCTGTCAGCAGTAAATGTGTTTTGGATGGGTAGATAAATATTCTCGTCCTCAGCAGTGAGTGGGCAAACCCCCTTTTTCCTGCTGGTTTGGTGTCCTCAGTCCCTGCCATCCCCTGGGAGCACCAGCCCTCCAGTGGCACTGCGAAGCACTGCTGTGCTGTGCTTTCTGCTGAGGACACCTGTGAGCCTGGTATGCAGGACAACACTGTGTTGTCTTGCAACTCGAGTTGGTTTTCAGTTTGGTGTTTATAGCTTTTTTTCTTTTTTTCTTTCCTTTCCTTGTCTTTTTTTAACTGGTCACTACCCACTGCACCTGAATCTTTTTGTGTGCATATTGGGGCTGGGTGATGTCTTTTCTGTTTTGGGTCCAGTTTCTGGGATCTGTCTGCTTTTAGGTTTGAGTGTGGTCCAATCCACAGCATAGCTTATCCTTTTGCTGTTGATGCTGCCCAGGGCATAGCTTTCAGAGCTCTTGTTCCTGATATCAGAAGGCTTTGTCCTAACATGTGTTTGTATTAAAAGGGCTGGAGCATTTTCTCCTGGAGGATTCAATGCAGTTTAAGTTTGAGGCCAACAAGGAACTGTTAAAAAAGAGGCTTTCCATAAGCCTCTACTACAAAAAACTGCTTTTTCCATATGTGGCTTGTTTGGCCATGTCAGTGACTACATGCAGTAGAGAGACCAGGCTGAGAAGTGTAAGACCTGAAGCTAAGTCAGACCTGTCCATCCCTGTCTTAAATGGTGTCTTCAGGCTGTTGCCTCACCTTGTGTCTTCCTTCCCTGCTATCTCCCATGTTCCTGGGGCAGTCTGTCTGTGGTAGCTGCTTGTCTTGCAGTCTGCCTTGGAGCTAGATAGCAGATGGTCATTATGACTTGTGTACTATTTGGGTAGTGGCTGCTGTTGACTTCAGTTACCTTTTGCTGTTTCTTCCTTGTCTTGCTGGTGAACACTCGTTCCTTAGCTGGTAAATTGGGACCGCTGGCCTGCAACAGACTCCCTGGTGCACTCCAGCTAAACAAAGCCACCTTTTCCAGCCTGGGCTGACCCCAGCTCAGTGCTATGCTGCATGCTGCTCCTGATAGTTTTCCCCCCATCTTGAATTTGCCAATCTCCAGTCTCTAGTACTCGTATGAGACCTCCCAGTCTTGCATCATGTCATTACCTTCACTCCCTGAAGCAGTGTTTGTTGGTGATTCCATGCTGGCTTCTCAAGGTGTCCTTTGGCTCCTGTGTCTGCCTGGATGCTCTGCCCTATAGCTGACCCACTGTCTGTCCTCTGGGTCTTCTGCCTGCCCTTTCTCTTTCTCCCTGGGGAGATTGTGTTTGGGAAAAGGAGGAATCTTTGGGTTCAGTAGTGTTCTGGGGTGCTATTAAAATTGCCTCCTCCATACAACACATTTCACATGCTTTCCAGAGTTGGAAAAGTAACAGCAGAGAAGGAAATGTCAGAGGTGAGAGGAAATGCTCTCAGGGGAAGTTGTGGAGTTTGAGGAGCACACTGTGGGGATGATTGTGACAGGATTGTGCAGATGCAAGGGGAATGCAGAATGGGGGCTGGGGAGACTCCCAGATGACCAGGAAAGAGGCTTTTTGGAGACACATACAGAGTTGGCACAGAAGGGAGATGTGAGTTACAATATGGAAAAAAGCGCCTTTTGGTATTGCTCCTCACCAGAGGTGAACTTTTCAGAGGTGTGGGTAGCATCACAGTGAGAGACTAAACTATTCCTCGTAAGTCCCACCATGGTGGCTTTGGCATCCATCATCTTTTATTGAGGTCAGAGCAATGGCATTATCATTTCACACAGTGCTGATGGTGTGCCACCTAGAAAGAGACATTCAATCTGTTCAGCCTTTGATATCTCAGCAGGGGGTTGCAGTGATTATATGGTGTAGACGCAAAACAAAGAAATAATCAAACTCATCAGGCTTCCTTCAGTGATGTGTCTGAACTTCTGTGAAACAGACTTGAACCAGTGACCTAGAGGTGAAGCATTTTAGTTTCATTACTAGTCCGTTGAGCAATCTTCTTGCTCTGTTGTGACTACAAAATCCCAACCGCTCAGTGGCATCACAGGGCATGGATGTTACAGATTGTGGGTGTGCTGGGCAAATCTCTTGCCAGTTTTCCCAAGTACTCTAGAATTCAATGGGGGGGAAAGGGCAATACGAACAAGACAATTACTGGTCTAGGCCAAACTAGAGCTACTAGAACATTAAGAACAAGTGGTGAAATACCAAAATATCAGGATACACCAAAGGTAAGGAAAATTATAGTGTCGATACTGTCCTCATTTTGTGTGGGTCATCACAAAATAGTCTTAAGGTACATTATCATGCACTGTTTCTCAAATGGTGCTATATGAATGGCCAACCTTGAAAGTACTTTCATATACTTAGTCTTGTGCTTGCTAATGTGTGTGGTCTTGATGCCACCAGCAGTTGCTCACAGGGCAGTATTGTCGGTGAGAGTGGGAGATGGTGTCTTGCAGATTTTTCCCACAACCTTGAATAATTTTTCTTTCTTGGATAGCCAAGTAGTTTTTCTCCTCAAGGAGGGTCCAGGCTACCTCTGTTGCTTTGGACTTCTTGCCAAATTTTTTTCTTGTTTTTTTTTTTTTTTTAAAGATTTTTCAACACGAGTCACACCTTCAGGATCACTATTTCCTCACCTGTGATTCAGGGAATGCATTAATTAGTGCAAGATGTTAAATATGTCTGTAAAATCACATGAAAAACTGGGGATGGTCTTCTCCATCCTTCATTTAGCAAGGTTCATGTTTGAACACGTACAGTTTTCTGTTTTCAAACTTGCATTGTTGTTTTAAGCCCAAATAAGACTTTCCTTTATATATAGTGTATATATAAAGTATAGTGTGTGTATACATATATATCTTTATATACATGTAGCATATATATTTTATACATATACATATATACATACATGTATACATATATATAAAGTATCTTTTATATAGTGTTAATGTTCCCTAGGCTAGTACTAGGTAAAGAATTGTTAGTTTTATGAGAAGAGCTCACGGGACTATTGCCCGCCATTAGCATTACCAGAGCAATGTGTTCCCTCGGTTATGTGACGGTCCCTTTTCACTGTGCCAGCCATGGCGGAGGCATGGTAGAAGGACCCTTTTTGTCTTCTGTGCTTGTCTTAGAAATTTTAAACATAATGTTCCTTGATTAAATTTCAAAACAGCCTTCGAGCCCTGTCCAACATGGCTAAGAACTGTGTGGGAATTTGTTTTGAAATGAAAGCCTGAATGTGTTGTTTTGCTGTAGTTTTTAATGAAATCTCTGCTTTTTAATTTCATTCTGACATTTCATCTGAGAGTGTTGATGCTCATGAGAGGACTGGGGATTTTAGAGTCTGAATTAAATGGCTTTAGGGGTTTTCAGTTATATTTCTTATTTGAGAACACAGCTTAATTCTCTAGAGTGTGTTTGAGCATGCCTTGGGGATTGCCTGCTCAGCCATGGGTTTGGGGTCCCTGGCATGCTTCTCCAGAAGCGGGTCTGAGGATACAGTAATGGCATGTAAGTGATAAAGTCTCTGCCACTCTTCCTCTTTCAGAGAATTCGGTCGACAGTGGATGAAAAAGAACAGAAGCAGCTTCTGATGGACCTTGATGTAGTAATGCGAAGCAGTGACTGCCCGTATATTGTTCAGTTTTATGGCGCACTCTTCAGAGAGGTGGGCACTCCAAACTTGCTTCATTCATAGCAGAGTTTGGTTTTTACCTTCTTTTTTTCTTTGCAGTTTCCAACTTGCATAAAGAGGGGAATGTTATTTATGTTAGGTTTCTTAGCTCTCCACTTTTAATCAAGGGTATTTAACCAGGAGACCCAGACGTCTGGGTCCTACTGAGCACATACATGCTATTCCCATGCATTGTTATGTCTCTCTGCGTATTTCGGTCTCTCCTTCTTTCCTGCTTTTCTTCTCTCTTGATGAGGTCCAGGTCTGTGGCTCCCCCACAGAGTGTGTGCTGCCGGGTTCAGCGCAGCTCTGCGGCACAGCACTTGGACACAAATGTGGTTTCTGTCAGCGCTTGTGAGATGCAACCATGTGGAGGACCTGTATCCCTGTAATGAAGGTGATTGCTGTGATAGTAGTCACAGCTCCCCATAAGGTTATCTGATGTATGTATGTATGTACATACCCAGGCTGTGTCAGAGACTCCCAATGGACATGCATCTGCCTTGAAGTGGTTTATACCTGCAGATACGTAAGAAAACAAGGGGCAACCATGGTGGGTCAGACCAAAACTCCTAGCAGGATGTTCTGTCTCTGGCAGTGGTCCACAGGATCTGCTTGCAGAAGCACGTGTGATACTTTGCCATAGCCTTCAGTTGTATGTAGCTCTCTTCTGAGCTAGATGTGCTGTCTTTGTGCTCGGTGACTCTTACTGCATTTCTTTTCCATGGAAGTGTTCAGTTTGCCCTTGAATACATGTACATTTTTTGCATCCATGGTGCTCCCTGAGAGGCACTTCCCTTGGTTGTCTGCCCCTTGTTTGAAGGCCCATCACCTTGATTCATTCTGAATTTTCACCCTGCTGTTTTGAGTGGTGCCCCTAGTGCTTCCCCTAGTTTTTTTATTTGAAGAGGTGGTAAACAGTTGATCTTTATCCATCCTGTCCAGGCCACTGAGGATTTTATGGACAGTTGCCATATTCCCCCTCTGTCATATCTTACCCAGCCTGGTAAGTGCTAGCCTGTGTCATACACTGAACCCCTTCCAGACCTTTGATCATCTTTCTTGCTGTTCTCTGCATCTTTTCCAGTTCTACTCTGTCCTTTTGGGACAGAGACCAAAATTGCATGACTGTTCTTGAAAGGAGAAACATCTGCAATAGCTAGTCTAGGGGCGGTAATTTTGCTTGGCTCTTTTATGTACCTAGATAGTGTGTTCTGTGGAGTGGGTTTATTCAGTGTGATACTTTGATGAGTACTTCCAACTGAAGAACAGATTAGAGCACTGAAAGCTATGTCAGATGACCACCATTAATCCTGACATACTATAGCTGTTCATGGCCAGGAATATGATTTTAATCACTGCATGTTTGTGACTGTTTTAGCATCTACTTATTGTAATTTAAGGTAGATATTACACTGCAGGGCAACAGAAGGTATCCTTCTATCTCCTTGTGTTTTGCCCAGGCACTCCCATAGCTATCTAGCTTCGGATGACCAGTAAAAACTGTTGGGAAGCTGGCCTTCTCCATGCAGCCCAGACAGTCTTATGCCATGGTTGGAGGCCAGTCATTAGGCTGAGCTGAGTCTGTTCAGTACAGGCACAAGGAGAGGATCATAGCATTGGTGAGCAGTACTGAATTGCAAGCGTTTGGTCCATTTGCAAGTACAAGAGTTTTGGAGAAGATGAATGTCAAAACCTGACTACTGCATCCCCTTCCTCCAGAGAGCAGCAGCTCCTGCAGCTGTCCTGCAGGTGTGGATTATTCCTCTTCCTGTAATTACTCTGGTGTTGAAGCTGGCACAGTATAGGGGGATAGACATGTAGCCTTGCCTGTTTTCCACTACTTCAGCACAAATCCAGTACATCTACTCAAGGGAAGAAGGAGAATAGAGACCCACTGGCCACTGGTCATCTTTGCATGTTATCAGGCATAGCAGCCTGTGCAGAGTCTTGCGGGGTTTACCAGGGAACTGTTAGAGAAAGAAGCTCAATGTTGTAGTTAAAACCCAAAACTGGGACTGAATATTCAATTCCTGCTTCTTAGAGAGCCTGCCTCTGTAATTTTGCCAGGTCACTCCTCTGGCTTTAACTCTCAATCTCTAAAATAAGGATAATAATCCTTCCTTTTCCCATGCTATGCTTTTTCTTATCTGTTTAAACACAAAGCCATTTCGGGCCAGGAGGCATTGTCCATGTTCACACAGTACAAGCTCCTGCCAAGTGTGGAGCCTCAGCCTTGGCTGAAAATTTCCAGCTTTGCTGAAATACAGATGATAGGGCTGTCAGCTGGTGTGAAGAAAAGTCTCTGGGCAAGACAGTGTCTTGCCAGATGGTGATAAGCAACGTGTTCAGAGCTGTGCAAGCCTGTCACCTCTGTGCAGCTCTAGGCACATCCCAGGATATAAGTATAAATACATAAATAATATTAAAGCCTACCTTGATCAGAACCCAAATGTCAGCCTGGCTTCTGCTGCACCCTTTGTCTTGTCCAAAAATCCTGTCAGTCTGCAGCCAGGCAGGGCACCTTGCGTGCTCTGTCTGGCAAAGATTTCAGTAAGGTCACTCTGGGTTATATCATGTTGGTCTCTGGAATCCCCTTTTACCCCCACCCTCAGCATCAGTGGTATTTGTTTTTGAAATGAAAGCAACCTCCCCTCTCCTCGGTCCCATGCTGCCAATGTGATGGTCCAAGTCATGTACCTCAAAGGTACACAGCGTGTGAGCTGGTATGCTTGGATAAGGTTTTCTGTCTTGTCATATTAATTACATGTTCTAATATTTATTACATCTTTTAAAGCTAGGCAACTATGGCAGCAGAGAAGCACAGAAAGGGAAAAAAAGAATTTCACCAGTATGTTTGGACCTGTCTCACCCCCGCACTCTGCTTAGCAGATCTGTTCCCAAATAACTGTGAACAATCCAGGTCACTGCTGCACCATCCCCTGGAGTATAATAGCTCATGGGACATTGCTAAAGACTGAACCTCTCTCAGGAAGTCCTACAGCAAAGCATGTATAAACAAAGCTGTTTGTTCCAGCAATTCAAGGTGAAAAATAAGGAAGTAAGTTCCAAAAGGCAGATCCTCTTGGGATTGCCTGCTTTGAGCCAGGATTCAGATTCTCCAGGGATGGGTGGAGCTACAGATGGGAAGTTGTCTTCTGCCTGCTCCTAAAAGGTGAAAGACTTCAATTTGAGCCTCTTTAGAGGAGCTTAAATGTTTAGTGGAGGAGCTTAAATGTTGAGTAGGTGGCTCTCACAATCAGATGATTGGCAAGAAGATTATAACAGCTTCGGGAACAGCAGCAGGGCAGCTGGGCTGTTTTGAAAGGCAGGTAACCTCTCCAGAAGAGTAAGCTGTTGATGCAGAGAAGCAGAGCTAAGCTCTTGCATGCTGACAGTTTGGGGCGTGGGAGTACTAAACCAAACTGGGCAAAACTGTTCAAGGTTTTATTTTGCAGACAGACAAGTATCCCAGCTTGCAGTCAGAAAAGTAACAGTAAATAGGCAAGTTATTGTGGCAGCCACTAAGACTACGAAAAGTTTGATTTGGAAAGGCAAAAAATACTACACAAATATTTCTCCCTAGTGTATTCTGTCTCACTTGTTCAGCAAGCATTTTCTGAGAGGGCAAGTATTCTCTGAGAACTGGTCTTGCTTGTCCCTCAGCAGGCAGCATCTTAACACGTATCGTTTGCTTCTTGTTCTTCAGTCATATGGGACATCCTTCTGTTATTGTGTATGTCTGTGTATATAATGTAACATGTAACAATGAAAAAACTACAAGTTGATTGCTGGCTACAGGAGTTAGCTTGAGTTTATTGGCACCCATTAGATGAGATTAAATTGCCTGTTTAATGAAACAGGAACAAAGCTGAAAAAGCAGAAGACAGCTTTTCAGCCTTTGCATGGAGCCAGGGGCTTCATTGCACTGATGCCAGATAGTACACGTGATGGAGTCAGGTCCTCCATGCGACAGCGGCTCTACTCACTTCTGCTCTCCTTGACAAAGCTGTGACCTTCATGTCAGCGTGTTGTACTTCCCCATGATGTTACAGCATCCTTCGTTCTTCTAGTGCAGCTGTTGAGGGGACTGCTCTGTTACTTGGTTCTCTAATGATCCTCAGTAGAAAAAAATCAACCTTTTTTTTTCAATAATGGAAAGAATCCATGTGCACTGATGTTGTAATGTGTGGCAGTTGAAATGGTTTCCATGTCCATAGCCTGACTTCTCAACAGAAGAGAGAAGAAAGTTGTGTCTAGTAGAGGCTGCAGAATGAAGAGAATCGGAAAGAGAAAGGCCCGGAGGAAAGTGCAGAAGGGGTAGTTATACCACTGGCTATATTCATGGTTACACTGGCTATAGAAGGGATTCAGTGGCTGATGAATTACAAAATCATCAAATCATAGAATGGTTTGGGTTGGAAGGGACCTTTGAAGATCGTCAAGTCCACCCCCACTGCCATGGGCAGGGACATCTTTTGCTAGATCAGATTGTCCAAAGCCCCATCCAGCCTGACCTTGAACACTTCTAGAGATGGGGCATCCACAACTTCTCTGAGCAACGTGTTCCAGTGTCTCACCACCCTCATTGTAAAATATGTCTTTTTTTATGTCCAAGCTAAATCTACCCTCTTTCTGTTTAAAGCCATTGCCCCTTGTCCTGTCACTACAGGCTCTGGTAAAAAGCGCGTCCCCATCTTTCTTGTAAGCCCCCTTTAAGCAGTGAAAAGCTGCGATAAGGTCTCCCTGGAGCCTTCTCTTCAGGCTGAACAACCCCAACTCTCTCAGCCTGTGTTCATGGCTGGTGCTCCAGCCCTCTGATCATTTTTGTGGCCCTCCTCTGGACTTGCTCTAACAGGTCCATGTCCTCCTTGTGCCGGGGACCTCAGAGCTGGATGCAGTACTCCAGGTGTGGTCTCACCAGAGCAGAGTGGAAGGGGAGATTTACCTCCCTTGACCTGCTGGCCATGCTTCTTTTTATGCAGCCCAGGATACCGTTGGCTTTCTGGGCTGCAAGCGCACATTACCAGCTAATGTCCAATTTTTCATCCACCAGTATCCCCAAGTCCTTCTCCTCAGGGCTACTCTCAATCCCTTCATCCCCCAGTCCTTATTTATACTGGTGAGTGCCCCGATCCATGTGCAGGATCTTGCACTTGGCCTTGTTGAACTTTGTGAGGTTCTCACTGGCCCCATGAAGCTGTGTGGTTTCTCCATACTGCACCAGTGAGAGCCCTGACTCCTGCAAATGCACACAGAGCTTTCCATGTCATTCATCAGAGATGCTGTGTTGAAGAGGATCTGGTTATGCATGTCCATTTGTTACGTCTGAGAGCAGTACTTGCTAGGTGAGGGAGAAAAAAAGATGGTTGCTAAGGTTTCTGCAAAGATTTCACTTGAGTCACTTTCTTCTAGTGAGAAGAGAGGAGTGTTGGGCTGAGCCATAGGACTGCACTGGGCAACCGTGTGACTTCGGCCCCAAGTGTTGCTGTTTAGAGGGTTTTTTAGGTCTGAGAAAAAAAAAAATCACCTTTTCTTGCATGTCTGCTGGAAGCTTTACAGCTAATCTAGTTTGAGACAGTACCTGTAAGGCTGGGAATGTTTGGTTCATTATCATGACCACACTAATTGCTCTTTCAAAGTAACTGTTCCTGTTACTTTCCTTCTCAAGAGGGGGAGAGGAAAAAAGCCTTGTCTGGCTTAGGATCTCAGCAGTGACTCCTACACAGTGTGAGTGTAGCCAAGCCAAGTTTAAACCAACAAGCTCAATAGTTGATAAAATTATTCAATGAAAAATTCATTGCAAGTTGCAAAACATGCCCGGGAAGCCAGGTAAATTAGTCCTTGGGGAGCTTCTGCTGGTAGGAGAGAAGAGCTAGTACGGATGTGTCAGTAGCACAGTGCTGACATTGGTGTGATTGTGGACGTATCCTTGCTCAGTTGATACAAGGTGTTTGCTTTCTTTGCTATTGATGCACAAAATCCTATTTCTATGGAAATCTTTGGCTGTGTTGAAATTACTCAAGGCACCTGTCCCCGTGATCAGTCCCCAGTCCATAGGAAGAGTGTCCTCTGGGTCACATGAGGATATGTGAGGGCAATGACATTCTTCATTCTCTCACTAGTGTAGATGCAACTTGCATCAAAACTTGGCCACTGCCTGTAGTGTGGTAATGTGGTAAGCTTTCAGTATCACAGAATGACGGCTGTTGGAAGGAACCTCTGGAGGTCACCTTGTCCAACTCCTGTGCTCAGGCAGGGCCACCTAGGGCCACTTGCCCAGGACCATGTCCAAATAGCTTTTGAATATCTCCGGGGATGGAGACTCCACAGCCTACCTGGGCAACCTGTGCCAGTGCTCAGTCACCTTCACAGTAAAAAAGTGTTTCCTGATGTTCAGAGGGAACCTCCTGTGTGTCAGTTTGTGCCCACTGCCTCTGGTCCTATCACTGGGCACTACTGAAAAGAGCCTGGCTTCGTCCTCTATGCACCCTCCCTTCAGGTATTTATGTACATTGATGAGATCCCCCTGAGCCTTCTCTTCTCCAGGTTCCCTCAGTTCCAGCTCTCTCAGCCTTTCCTCATGGGAGGATGCTCCAGTCTCTCAGTCATCTTAGTGGCCCTTTACTGGACTCTCTCCAGTATGACCATGTCTCTCTTGTACTGGGGAACCCAGCACTGGACACAACACTCCAGGTGTGGCCTTACAAGTGCTGAGTCAAGGAGACGGATCACCTTCCTTGATCCGCTGGCAGTGCTTTGCCTAATGCAGCCCAGGGTAGTCTTAGCCTACTTTGCAGCAAGGGCAGATTGTTGGCTCATGTTCAGCTTGTCCACCAGGACTCCCAGGTCCTTTTCAGTCAAGCTGCATTCCAGCTGGGTGGCCCCAGCTGGGTGGCATCTTTTTGACATGCTCGATTGTCGACTGGGAACTCGGGACTCCGCATTGAGAAGCTGAAGCATCCCAGTTGCTGGTTAAGGAGTTTTTGTGTATGTCCTAGAGATGGGCAGCAATATTTTGAATGAAGTGTGCAGGGTGTTCCTGGACATGTTTTTGAATGCCTACAAGATGTGCATTAACATCTGGTAATTTAATCATAGAATAATAGATTAGTTTGGGTTGGAAGGGACCTTAAAGATCACTTACTTCCAACCCCCCTGCCATGGGCAGGGACACCTTCCACTAGACCAGGTTGCTCAAAGCCCCATCCAACCTGGCCTTGAACACTTCCAGGGATGGGGCATCCACAATATGTCTGGGCAACCTGTTCCAGTGCCTCACCGCTCTCACAGTGAAGAACTTCATCCTTACAGCTAGCCTAAATCTACCCTCTTTCAGTTTAAAGCCATTACCCCTTGTCCTATCACTACACGCCCTTGTAAAAAGTCCCTCTCCAGCTTTCTTGTAGGCCCGCTTTACATACTGGAAGGCTGCTATAAAGTCTCCCCAGAGCCTTCTCGTCTCCAGGCTGAACAACCCCAACTCTCTCAGCCTGTCTTCATAGGAGAGGTGTTCCAGCCCCCTGATCATCTTCATGGCCCTCCTCTGGACTTAATCCAACAGGTCTATGTCCTTCTTATGTTGGGGGCCCCAGAGCTGAACGTACTACTCCAGGTGGGGTCCCACAAGAGCAGAGTAGAGGGGGAGAATCACCTCCCTCGACCTGCTGGTCATGCTTCTTCTGATGCAGCCCAGGATGTGGTTGGCTTTCTGGACTGCAAACGTACATTGCTGGGTCATGTTGAGCCTCTCGTCAGCCAACACCCCCAAGTCCTTCTCCTCAGGGCTGCTCTCAATCCATTCATCACCCAGCCTGTATTTGTGATTGGGATTGCCCCGACCCACATGCAGGAGGACCTTGCAGTTGGCCTTGCTGACCTTCATGAGGTTCACTCGGGCCCACCTCTCAAGCCTGCCAAGGTCCCTCTGGATGGCATCCCTTCCCTCCAGCATCTCAACCACTCCATACAGCTTGGTGTCGTCAGCAAACTTGCTGAGCGTGCACTCAATCCCCCTGTCCGTGTCACTGACAAAGATGTTAAAACAGCACTGGTCCCAATACTGACCCCTGAGGAACGCCACTTGTCTCTGGTCTCCATTTGGACATCGAGCCATTGATCACAACTCTTTGAGTGGGATTATCCAGCCAATTCCCTATCCACTGTGTGGTCCATCCATCAAATCCATATCTCTCCAATTTAGAGACAAGGGTGTCATGCGGGACAGGGTCAAATGCTTTTCACCAGTCCAGGTAGATGACATCAGTTGCTCTTCCCTTATCCACTAACCCTGTAACCTCGTCATAGAAGGCCACCAGATTTGTCAGGCATGATTTGCCCTTAGTGAAGCCATGTTGGCTGTCACCAGTCACCTCCTTGTTTTCCATGTGCCTTAGCATAGTTTCCAGGAGGATCTGCTCCATGATCTTGCCAGGCACAGAGGTGAGACTGATTGGCTTGTAGTTCCCTGGGTCTTCCTCTTTTACCGTTTTTAAAAATGGAGGTCATGTTTCCGCTTTTCCAGTCAGTGGGAAGTACCCCAGACTGACGTGATTTCTCAAATATGATGGATAGTGGCTCAGCCACTTCATCCACCAGTTCCCTCAGGACCTGCAGATGTATCTCATCAGGTCCCATGGACTTGTGCACCTTCAGGTTCCTTAGATGGTCTCGAACCTGGTCTTCTCCTACTGTGGGTGGTTCTTCATTCTCCCAGTCCCTGCCTTTGCTTTCTGCGACTTGGGTGGTGTGGCTGGAGCACTTGCTGGTGAAGACCGAGGCAAAAAAGTCATTGAGTACCTCAGCCTTCTCCATGTCCCGGGTAACCAGGTCTCCCATTTCCTTCTGAAGAGGGCCTGAATTTTCCCTAGTCTTCCTTTTATCACCAACTTATCTATAGAAGCTTTTCTTGTTGCCCTTGACATCCCTGGCCAGACTTAAATCTGTCAGGGCTTTAGTTTTCCTAACCTGATCCTTGGCTACTCAGACAATTTCTCTGTATTCCTGCCAGGCTACCTGTCCTTGCTTCTACCCTCTGTAGGCTTCCTTTTTGACTTCCTTTTGACTTCAGGGGAAGTGTCTTCCTTCTACTGGTCCTTGCAATTGCAAGCTTCAATTCTTCTGCATTATTGCCCTGCCTCCATTCTGTGTGTGCTGGTGGGGGAGTTTCTGGCTGTTTGGCCATGCTGTCTGTCTCTGCCCCAGGAGAAAGGTCTAGGCACTTCCTGCAGTCTGAGGTCTGCACTGCAGCCTCTCCCTTCAGCAGCTCCATCTGGGTGGAGGCATCAGCCACCGCTGGGGTAGATGGTGCAGACCCCCCAGCCGGAGCTGCAGCCTTTGCTCTCAGATGAGTGCCCACCATTCTGCATTGAGGGTCAGGGAGGATGAGTGCCCTTGACCTGTGCAGTTGGTCACAGAACAGTGCCTGGTTGCTGGGTTATGTGTACTTCAAGTCTCTCCTTTCAGCCAGTGGAATGTCCCTCCTTCTTCCAGGAGACCAAGTAAACCAAGTCTTTCCTTTGGTGCTTTTGATCCTGTACAGTTTTTTTATGCTTAAATTAACATTGGATAACAATTTATTGTACTTGTTCGAGTTTTCGGTAACACACGCATCCCAACGCTGCAGATGCACAAAGTATATTGTGAAGCTTTTGTTACAATAATGGCTCTAATAAGGTTGCATGTTGTTTCACTTCGATTTGCTTTTGCTGTACATCACCGGCCGTTGTAACCTGCGCAACTGAAGACACTCACAATATTGGTGTGATTGGACATAAATACAAGGCTTCAGGTGGTCGGTAATATACTGGCATTCTTGAAAAATCCAATCCCCTGCAGTCTAAGTACAATAACACAGGAATATAGCGCAGTACCAATTTATATATAAAGCTGGTCAAAACAGAAGCGATGTTTTGAATGATCCTGCAGCCAGTAGTGTAAGTCCGTGTTTGCTTTCAGTACAGTTACCTTGTAAGGGTCTGGTGTGGTTCCAGTTTCACCTCATGTATGCACATCACTAGCACTGGGTCCACGTTGCTTTCTCTGAGCCACTCTTGATAATATGGAAGTACCTCAACTGCACTTTGCATTTGTTGGCAGTGCTGAAAAGGGAAATTTTCTGCATGTGTTGCCTAAATTCATTTCTGCAGTTTAAATCTGAACAGGTCCTCAGCCATATTCATCCATAGCCAATCTTTTGTTCTCCAGCAGCCTGAGGTCACCTTTCTCCATGTCCTCTGAAACACCAGTCGTGTCCTCTTCCTGCTGCGCTGCACTTGTCTTTTTCACCATGGTGCCTCTGCTTCTGTGTCTGGCACAGCACCTTCTTGATCAGTCTCTTCTGCTTTGTTTTGGGTGAAATGCACGTTTTCTGGGCTCAGGCTTGTAGCAGCCATTTCTCTTGGGTGGATGACATTAGCTCCCGCTCTACCTTGTGCTGATGTAAAGCCTGGTGCCAAATGAGCAGTGTAAAATGGGGCTGCCCATGGCGCTGAACCCACAGTCTTCTTCTCCAGCCAGCCCACTAGTGGCTAAGCCCTTCCTAGGAAAGCAGATCCCCTCTTCTCAGAAGGGAGAGGCTCTCCACTTGGAGGCAGCATCCCTCCTTTGGAAGGAGGTGGTGGTGGATTCACTGTCAGCGAAGCAGCAGCATCTGTAATGCTGGTGGCATGTGGAATGCTTCCGGGCAGTTTCCTGCCTGTATTGCTGAAAACAGCCTTGCATGTGTGTGAGCAGCCCAAGACCAAGTGAGGTGGCACCTCTCCCTCTGCTTATACCAGCATGCAGTATTTGACACCACCTTTGCTGGGCACTTCTGTTCCTTCTAAACCAAGGATTTGGACTGGAGGCATCTTGGTGGATGCAGTTCTTTGGCTTGCGTTTCTCAGGAAGTCATTCTGAGTGGCAGAAAAGCCCTTTTTGGCTTTAAAACCTGTGGCTCTACAAGCTTTTCCATCAGCTAAATACAACTTGAGAATTGCCTCTGATTCTTATGAGCACTGGGGGATTGCTTCAAACAGAAATGACTTGGGTGTGCAGGATGGGAGCATGGGGCTTTGACACACCTCCAGCTCGTCCATACCCTAGGTTTTGTTTCTAATTTCTTTTCCATGTATTAACATAGAGTTTGCTTGGTTTGTGTTTTTTCTGGTCAGGAAGAATCTACCTTCTGTAGGATAATTACTTGGGGAAGTTTCTCCTGTATTTGTTGCTTCTATATATTATAGGAGTGTGCAGCTTAGTCATAACCAGACAGGCAGCCCAGGGCAGCACTACCTGCACAAGCTGCTGCTCCCTACACAAGTGTTTTAAGTGGTATTTAGCCAGGATGAGACAACCAGGCTAATGTACTCTGCTCTGCATGTAGTTTTTGACAGCTAATGCAGTTTTAACACTCATTGTGAAACAGCCTGTAGGAGATAGGTATGAGCATGTTGTTTCTGGTGAGGACAGGTCTAGTTCTAGTGTTTTAGTATTTCTAGCCATGAAGAGTTGCCTGAAGTGCGTTAGAGTCTACAGAAATAGCTCACACAAAGCCTTCTGTCATCCTCAACTGGAGCTAAAATGTTCGAAAAAATGGCTAAGCTGTCCATCACCATATGGTAGATATATACTAAAACAAAAGATGAAGTCCTTTTATATTGTGGGGATCCATTTCTCATCCTCAGTGAATCCATTGTGAGCAGGTCGATTAACAGATCTCGGGAGAGTTTGATAAAAAGACATGTTATTCTCCTGTGGTAGTTAAGCTTAGCTTGATTTAACACAGGTAGTAGTATGTTTTACAATTTCCTGAGTTTAAATTGTTTAACTGTAAAGTGCAAATCAACAAACCCCCCCACATATTTGGGTTTATTTTCATTTTCTCTTGCTTAGATGACATCTCCGAATGTTGTGTGAAATGTCTTCTGTCCTCTGCAGGGTAGTCATAAACTGAAGGGATTTTTTTTAGTCTTACTGTGCATGCTGATGTTTCACTGTGCCTGCAGCTTTCTGGAGAGCCAAACTTTTTGAGACTTGGATTCATCTAGGTTCAGGCATCTAAAATGTAAAATTAGGTCTGTGCTGGTCAGCTAGATGCCTCTGCTGGTGAATGGAGTTGGGGAGAGGTGCGTATAGGGGCAAGTCTTCCATTGTTAAATTAATCAAGATGAATTCCACCCTTCCTGTCAAATGCATGTTGCTGCTAATGTATTTTGTTGGATTCAAGGGTTCTCTTTATGCTCTCTGGATTTTTGTTTCTCATTTTTATCTTGACAGTAACACAGATTCTTTTGTCTTTCCAGGGTGACTGTTGGATCTGTATGGAGCTCATGTCTACCTCGTTTGATAAGTTTTACAAATATGTATATAGTGTATTAGATGATGTTATTCCAGAAGAAATCCTAGGCAAAATCACTTTAGCTGTGAGTATTTTGTTAAACCTTTTTGTGTATGCTTTTGAAGCTAACGTGAAAATTTCAGATCTCTTTCACTCACATGTGAGAAAGCTGGTTGATCTGCACGCAGCAGAGCTTCTGCTGTTGTATTGCACCACGCTTTTAATGATCCTTGAGTATACTCTGAATTTTCCACAGTGTATTTCATGACGGAAAACCAGGTCCTGGGGTCTGTAGTCAGTTCATAAAGAGACCCCAGGACCAGCTTCCTGCTCTGTCTGCTTAAACATGGGCACCGACAGCATAGGCACCAACCCCCTCCTCAGGGATTGCTTCATGTGCACTTGTGGTTGCATCAGTGGAAACTGGACACAGGTCATCTCATCCCAAGGAAGGTGCCTAAAATAGACGAGCTGTCTCCCCTTCCCTTGTTTGTGAAGGGAACAAGGGATTGGGCATTTATAGCCAGGACATGTGAACCCCACCAAACTGTTTGAGAGTAAGGGTCCGGTCTCAGTGAATTGCCTACCCTCTCTCTCGAGTCATTGGGGAGAGGTTGGTGCCTCTGTGTGGGAGCTGAGTTCCCATCTCGTGGTGCCTTAGGTGGTGAAGTGAGATGAATCCCACCCAGGGTATCTGAGTGCAGCCCTGCTACATGAAGCCCACTGTCTCCCTTTAACGAGCCCTGTAAAATTATCCTTGGCTGTTGCAAAATGAGCCCTTAGTTGCTTAAACGCAAGGACAAGGCAACTGTAAAACAAACTTTTGGGTTTGGGCTATGAAGGAAGGTGTGTTGAAAGGTATCCCAAAATCTCTGTCCTGCTGCTGCCCATAAAAATGTCAGGCCTGTTGGATTTCTGCAAGGGATGCTGGGCCACTCCAGTCCAGAGAAACCTCTGGTAGCCTTGTGCAAAGGCTCCCGAAAGTAAAAGGGAGTCTTCAGCAGGTGGAGAACCTGGCTGATGTTTTCTTGTCTTACCGTGGAAGTCCTGGCCCAATAAAAAGTCAAGACCAAGCCAAACGAGTTAGTTTAGCAAGGCTGCTGGAAGATGAAAAGCTGCAGAAGTGGAGCACCATTCAGGAGTAGTGGGGAAAATGTGAGCAAATGCTGGAGCCGTGCCACGTTGGTGACAGATGGGCAAACTGCCTCTGCATCAGCTCCAGCAGGTGAATGCCGCAGTAAGCTGATGTCCTGAGCTGTCAGAGTGATGGGATGGTGCTCAACAAGTCGCAAACCCTGACATCTTGAAAGAATATGCGCAAATTCTGCTCAGGGCCAGATCTTTGGAGAAAACCTTCTTCACTCTTCTTAGGGGCATCTTTATAAAATGTTGAGCCTACCTGGACCTGCTGCCATTTCTTACAGATAACAGGCTGCCTCGACGGCTCATGCACTGTCATGTATTTAGACGTTTATAGCCAAGACTGAAAATCCTATCAAAGGCAGCTGATGGCTGTTTTGCAGCCCATGGGATGCATCATCTTACCACCAACCACCTAAATGCATTACTGTCCAAAGCAAGGCTTGAGATGTAGACAAGAGATGGCTCGATAAGGTCTGTCCTTCCAGAGTAGTCTGCTTGGAGTTACATGTAATTCTGGGGGGGGGGGGGGGAGAGAAGGAGATCCTTTTAGGGTTTGCAGGGTATTAGAGACACAATGGCCCACATTTTGGCTCAGACAGACCTTGCAAGGTGTTTGCCTGATTAAGATGGGTTGGACATAGACTTGAAATGTGCTTTGAAGCTCTCAAAGGGAGTTTCTCTACTTACCCTGTGCAGATAGCAAGCTGTGAAAGCGCACCAAAGCTTTAACTCCTAGCCAGGAAAATGGCCACATTGGTTGTTGCTGACCTGGGACTGAGTGATGGATTGACTGAGTAATCTAAAATTTTCCATACCTGATACCCACAAGAAGATCTGAGGATGAGAAGCCCAGTTGTGCTGTGTAGGAGGTCGTGGGCTGCTCGTTGAACGCTACTCTCCTTCCTTCATGCTGCACCTGAAGGCAGCCCAGCCCCAGCAGCTCCCAAGGGAGGTCCTCTGCACAGACTGGCTTTAGGAGCTAAGACGGATTCTGATTAGATCTTGTGGTCTAGGGTTCATTTCTGTCCACTTTTTTCTAGAAAACAAATGAGGAACAGCATTTAATAACTCTAGTATGAGAATACTGGCCCTAAGGATCTTAAACCTTGAGGGCATCCAGGTCCAGAAGGTCTACATGTACACTACCCTGGTAGCCCCATCATGTGCAGGTGGGGTATGTGCTGCAGCTCACAGCTCGGTGTGCTCCACCAACCACCCTATATTTCATGTTAGAGCTCTTTTACCCCAGGTTGAAGAGCTGTGGGCTTCTGCTTCACCCGCTTGAGGGTGGGGGCAGAAGCCTTTGGCAGGGTGAGCTTGGATTTAAACCAACATTCACTAAAATAAAAGCTGGCTTTCTCTTGCTGAAGCTCAGGTCCAAGGAGGCCATCCAGGTTCATTCCACTGTGGGCCTGCCTAAAAATCAGTTGATGCTGTTGTTCAGAGAGACGTAGTAGCTTCTGCTGCCAGAGCAGAAACCTGCAGTGGAGGACCAAGGTGGGCGGTGAGGAGGAGACAGCACTTCAGCTGCCTCAGAGCCTGCCAGAGCTTTTAATTACCTAAACAATTGAACATGGGGTTGGGCAAGCAGGAAGGACCAGTCTCTGGGAGTTGTTCCTCGGTGCTAGACTTCATCCTTAGAGTAGCACAGCTTCAGAGAGCTTTGCAGCACAACATGATCACCTTCTTGCCATCATCTTCAAGGCAGTCTTTTGGTCATAGGTTTTGATGATCTTTTCAGCAAAAGCAAAACGAATTAAAATAGTGAACTTTCAGGGTTGGTTTTTTTTAAATCATCCTGTGAAATCAGGCTCCCTAAGTGTCTCTTAATGGTGAATGATAAAATCAGAACAGCCTCTGCTGCTCCCCACACTGTTTCTGCTCAGCCAGTGGAATAGGAACAGTTGTTACCTGCTGAAAAAGTACAGCATAGGGTTTGAAATAAGTTATTACTTAAGATAATTAACATCAGAAATTGCGTGACTTCACCCCTTGCTCCCCTCTCCCAGAGTGTGATCTTTCTAGGTTACAGGTGGTATATGTTTACTTAAGCACATGCCCTCTCTTATTTCACCTTCTGTTTGCAGGAAAGATTGGGAGAAAAATGCTTTTATTACATGGCATATTACAGCATTGATATCTCGACATATTAAATGCTTTTTCCCCCTGTTCTTGGTGCTCCAGAAGTTTAATAATCACAGGAATCTGAGGACATTTGCTTATTTTTCATCTGTTTTTCTTTCCTAGACTGTGAAAGCACTAAACCACTTAAAAGAAAACTTGAAAATCATTCACAGAGGTGAGTTCATGTCTTCTTGCCTACAAAAATAATTGCAAGAATTTTAAGCAGCCTTTGCTTCAAGTCAAAGTGTAATTAGCATGTGTAGTACTGTGAGTGTGAGTACAGGTTTTGCACAGGTGTGTCCCCAGTGGCTGTTTCATTGCCCTTTTGGTCTGTGCTTTTCCATAAAAGCATGATTTCAAGGTGGTTGGGTGTCTGCCTCTGCCTCCGGGCACGTGGCATCTTTGGGGCTGGCTCCATCTCCTCTTGCTCCCAGTCAGGACCCTCAGCGGCAGTGAGAGCATCCAGTCACCGCCCACCAAGGGGCAATGGCAATTGTGCAGCACTGCCAGTGTTGATTCTCTGCAGCTGCTGTTCTTGAAATTGAAACCTCCAGCTGTGACTTACTGATTTAAATTTCTTTGCCTTGCAGACATCAAACCTTCCAATATTCTTCTGGACAGAAATGGAAACATTAAACTCTGTGACTTCGGCATTAGTGGGCAGCTTGTGGACTCCATTGCCAAAACGCGGGATGCAGGGTGCCGGCCGTACATGGCGGTGAGTGGGGATGAGCTGGACAGCGGGGAGCTGGCATGGCTGTGGGCTGTGCAGGATCTTACCCTCCTTTGGCAGGCCTGGCTGAGCATGGGCCTGCCTGTCATCTGACTGAAGTGTCAGCCTGTTTCCCGTGGGATGAGCACCCCCTTCCCAGATGAAACTGAGCTCTGGAGTGAGCGCTGCTGCTGGCAGTGTCAGTGAAGGCATCCAGGCTGTGGCACAGTGACCAAATTCCCTTTTTTTTAACTGGGTTCCTCTGCTGCTGCCAGTGCTGTGGTGCTGGAGTGGAGAGCTTCTCTGTGCCTTCCAGCAGTGCCTGCTCATGCTCCAAAACAAACACTACATGGGGGGAGGCAGTGCCGTTGGGGTGTGGGTTTTTCTTGGTCTGCAAGAAATCCATTTGCTACGGTAAGATTATGTCACAGGAGTTATTGCAGAGCGGAATTATAGTGATTTTTGCAAACCACTTTAATTCCAAAGTGTGCTGTAACTTAATTCCAGGAGAATGTGATTCTGGAGAGCAGCGGTAACAGAGCAGCTGCATGGAAATCGCTCGGGCTGAGCTGTGGCTCCTGGGAGTCTGTCCTGTTTGTTTGCTTCCCTCCCCCTCCCAGGGAGAAAAACTGTGGTGGTGATTTTTGAAGCTGTATGAGGGTTTTAAACACTTTGCATTGTGCTGCGTCTCTTGGTTTCATGTGAGCTGAGGATACCTTGTGCAGGGAGCTGCGTGTCTGCTGCTGTCAATGTAACTTTCATTTCAGTGGATATATTTAACTCTCATTGCTTATCTCATGGCTCTATATGCTGAAAAATACTGTTTTCTGAACTCTTTTTATCTACCACCAAGGAAACAAAAAAGGAGTATCTCTGTCTTTTAAGGTACAGTGCCCATCTGGTCCAGGTAATGATTCTCATATGGCTTTTGTCTAAATGTGGTGTCCAAGGCAAAACCTGTCTGTGCCAATTCTGATCTGTGCAAGCACAGAGTCTGAATTTTGGAGCATTTGACCTTTTCTTTTCACTGTCCTCATAGCAGAGCTAGTTACTCAATGAGCTGGACAGAATATTACAGATGAGTTCTGTTATTGGAGACCAGGACTGTGGTACAGCAAAGTCTGTGCAAGCTCCAGACCTCTGTAACGTAGTGAAACGGGGCAGTTTGTTTAAATAAAGACCTTGTGAGGCTGCAGAGAGGGCAGAGGCATGTCTCTGCTCTGAGCAGTTTTGGCAAGTGCATGGAGCTCCCCGCAGGGAAGAGGATCAGTCAGAGCTGCCCAATTTGTTGTGTTGGTGGGGCATGGGATGCTTAGGGCAGCAGCAAAGAGAGGTGCCCCAGGAGGGGATGGGAGCCAGTGCAGTCTGAGCTAGCCTGACCCAAGGCTGGGTATTTGCATCTCAGTCTGCAGGCACTTCTGATAGCATCTATCCATGGAGTTACGGCTCTTGTTGACTTTTTCCTATCCTCTGAGATGTGTATCAGGTCTGTAAGTAGGGCTCTTGAAAAATTGCTCTCTCCTTTTCCCCTCCCAAGTTCAGTGGGCTATAATTACAGGAATTAATGTTCCCACTTTTTCTTAGAACCGTGGGTAGATGGTTAGCTTTGCTCAGGCTGTTGGTTTAGTTACGATATGACAGTTACTGGCATGTCTGTAAATAGCTGCGCTGCTTCATTTCCCCTGGGATTTGGGTGGGTGAGTGCTTCCGATAGCTCCTTGGTTTTCCTCCCTGTCTGTGCATATGTGCTCTGCTCTGGAATTTGTGGATCTCCATCACCAGCTCCAGACTCTGGTGGATTTTTAAGTGAGCAAAAGTGTTTCAATTCAGTTTGTGTTTTTAAGAGGCTTGGCATGGTACATGGTTTGCGGGACAAGCCAGCAGCTGGCAAGTGGTGTGGGAGACGGCTGGCCTCTTCCCTTCTGCTCTCCTGATTCAGTGACTCCTCTCCAAGTACATGAGCCTTTCCACGTACCGGGAAGCGTGGGAAATGGGGAGATGTCCCCAGCACGCAGGCTCATCTGCCAGCTCCTTCTCCAAGCCAGCAGAGGCTGATGGCTGTAGTGATGCTGTGATCAAACCTGAATATACCTGGGAAGCAGTCAGGCCAGTCACACTCCTTTCAAAAGGAAGACAGTGTTATTTTTTTTCAGTGTAAAACAGGAAAAGGGCATTAGCTGTGTTCAGCCAGGGAGGGTCTGATAAGGGCTGCTGGATGATGCTCCCTGACGATGAGAGCGTGTTGCTCTGCAAGGCCCACTTGGCCCGTGGCACTTGCAGTAATTCTTGTAGCATGAGCACTTGCCCACTGAAGGGACCTGGTAACACTGTGTTCACTGGACCTAGGTCCCCAAGTAGCCATTGGTAACAGTAACGTTGGATGTCAGTCAGCTTGACTGTGAGCAGTCTGATTAGGCAGCAGGAGCCATGTCCAGCTGCTAAGCAAGTGCTGCGTGGCTTAACCAAATTGTTAGAGCTGCCACAGAAAGCAGCATATCAGCCTTGGAGCTGCCAGTGCTGGAGAAGTCGTTTTGCTTTTGGCTTTGAATTCCCCTGCAATCGTTATATTGAGTAAAGGCATACATGTTGATGCCTTGTGTTCTCTGAAAGACAGAAAGGAAAGACCGAGCCCCTGTGCTGCCCCAGGTGGCAGCCAGCCCCCGGAGCAGACTGGGCTCTTTGCTGAGCCCTCCAGAGACCTGTGCCGATGCCAGCATTCTGTGTTTGCTCTAGGTGAGGTTTCACAGCATGCTCACGGCAGCTGTAAACCAGCAGTGGGGCTGAGATTGCTCCCGGCCAGCCCGTTGTCCACCCCCTCTACTGCTCCCTGGCGATCCCTGCATTGCCTCTTGCTGTGGCGGGTGCTGCTGATTTGGGTGGGAGGGGAGGCTGTGTGAGCCATGCTGAAGCTGGTGGTCCTTGTGGCATTGCTGCTTTTTGCCTATTTAATGCTCATGTGAACCCAGTTTCTGTGTCAGAGAGGAGGGATGAGACTGGAAGCGCCTGGTTTAGGTAGGGGAGGACCCAGCCAGCATGAGGATGGATGTCCTGCCCTGCCCTGCTCCTTTGGGACCCCTCCAGGGGCAGAGTTTGATGGTGTCACATGTGTCCTTGGTCCCTCAGGTCCTTTTCCCAGGTCACCTGGGAGCTGCCCGCTGCAAGCTGCAGCAGTGCCTGAGTGCCAGTGCCCTGTGCCGCTTTGCCCACCCTCCCCAGGGCTGCCCGCTGGGCTCTCCCTGAAGAATTGTCAAGATGAGGGGGTGGACAAGGGGATGTACAGTGCTGCGGTGTACAGAGCAGCCTTCTTGGTGCTAATGCATGATCTGTGACCCAGCAAACACAGTTCTGCTTGTCCCTGCCTATGCAGGAGTAGAGGGCCAGTGCAGAGCCCTGTCGCTGCAGTGCTGCTGCAGACGAGTGCTCAGGATGTGTTTCCTGCTCATCATTTCTCCCTGGTGAAGATGGGCAGTCGCTGCTGGCCTCAACATCCAGGGCTGGGTGGAGGCTGTGTCCCTGTGCTCGGATGGCTCATGCAGAGTTCAGGCCATGCACGGAAAAGGGAAAATTCCCAAAGCAGGTGACAGAGATGGCTCTAAGCCGGGCTCTTCCAGCCTCCCTGTGCACATGGAGGGGAGAGGCTGCAGGGATGCAGGAGCTCTCTGAATCCTTTACCCAAGCAGAGTTGCAGCAAGAGCCTCTGTTTCAGCTTCACATTCCTGACCCAATGCCCAGGTTTTCATCAGGCTCAGTCATTCATTTATCTGAACAGGCAGGCTGTTGGTTTGAATTCATGCAGCTAAAATCCTTTTGGATGCTCCTGAATATTGCTGTGTGTTGGACTTTTTTTTTTTTTTTTTCCTGAATCTTGGCACCCAGCCATAATTTTTATGACTGAGAAAACGAATCTGGGAGGAGACTGGGAGACATGTGGCACCGTCCCTCTGCAAGCAGCGCAGACTGGATCCAGGCTCTGCCGCCTGCGGCGTAGCGAATGCTGGGGGAGATGCCTGAGCTCTGAGCACAGCCCTCTCTGCTCGTGTGCTGCTGCTGTCACCCTCGTGCTTCAGGGGTTTCAGCTGAGAACATAACCTCCACTTACTCATTCACCGACTAAAATTGTCTGTGAGGTTCGCCCAGCGTGGGACTTCTCCAGTCCAAACTTGGCTCCTTACATCACGCGGCGCAGAGCCCATGCCGAGCAGCTCCACTGCAGCACTGAGCTCATGTCTTTGCATTGGCGCTTCCACCCCCATCCTGCCGGGGACGCAGCAGGACAGGATTTTCCTCCTCGCCCGTTTAGATGCTTGTCTGCACAGGCAGTTTATATAAACCTGGGGAAGCATGTCAGCAGCTGCCTGTGTAAGCAGACCACTCAGCCAGAAGTATTGCGGGCAGGATGTGAGTTTTGTGGAGGGGAGTATTGAAACAGGGGAAAAAAGTCATTTTGGCCACTGGGATTTACGTTGGAAGTGCCTAAAAGTCAGGTTTGGGAGATCGTTGCCCTTGGGAGGCATTGGAGGTTCAGCTGGAAACAGCAGGCTGCTCCTGCTTGCCATGGGTTTGCTCTGCGTGGGGCATGGTTGGCTGTGCTGGGGTGGCCCATGGTAGCCCCTGCAGCTGTGATTAGCTGAGAGGTGGCTAATTGGAAGCCATAAATAGCAGAACATGATCATCAGGGCAGTGAAGATGCAGAGAGGGATGGATGAGGCTCCTTAGGGCAGGGTCAGGTGTGGGGAGAAGGGAGCGAAGGGTTTTGCAGGCCCCAGGTCTGCAGGCGTGACCCTCCTGTCCTCCCTGAGCCTGTTTGGCTCTCGCCACTCGTGTGGGTGAGGCTGGGGGGGGGATTCTGCTTCAGGAGTACCCACAGGGATTTGCAGGGGGATTCTCCACCCCTGTGCCGAGCCTTTTTCTACCAAGCATGGGAGCGCCCTGTATGCCTGCCGCACGCTCGGCGCAGGCTGGGGGGCTGCTGGAGCCGCTCGGCAGCACCCCGACCTCCCCTGACAGCTACCCTGGCACTGCTGTCTGGATGCAACCGAGTCCGGCCTCCGCCTCCTCCATCTGTTCCCTGCTGCGGCGTGACCCTTGGCAGTGGAGCAGGCAGGGCACGAGGGCCGTGGCAGGAGGGTTCAGGACCCACGAGGGTTCAGGACCACGTACTCAAACCTTCGTGGAGCTCCTATTTCCCATAATGTGGGAAGGACCGGGGTCAGGACTGGACATGGGGGGTGAGGGCTGTGCTTTACAGGTGCAAACTTTCGCAGGTGATGAGGCCAGAAGGAGAGACAATTGAACGCAGCTAGGGAAGCCTCCTGATCCTGTACCCAGACCAACAGCTTCTGACTGAATGGAAGAGATCTTTAAGAAAGAGAAAACATATTTTAAGGCTCAAACTACTAGTGACTCCAGCCTGGCCCTATCTGAGTTATGATATTCACCTTTGCTGATGGCCACCTGCATTTTGTTATGCTTGATTTCTGGTTAGGACGTGTGTAACTTCATCTGTAGACACCCTCTCGGTTCCCTTTCTCTGCTGCATCATATTGTCCTCTACGATCGGAAGTCACCCCCTTGCACTGCCTCCTGCTGGACTCCTTTTCTTTTCAGTATGTGTTTGAAGGCTTGCCTGTTGGTTAGGCATTCAGGCTATGGAAAAATCACTGGGCTCCCTACAATTCAGTCCTTTGTAACTACCTACTTCAAGGACTTCTAGAGCATGCCCACCAAAATTGCAGGCCCTCGGTGAGGTTCTGTGACAAAGTTACATAGCAGGGCTGAAATGATACCTTACAGCCCTCCAAAACTGCTGCCGCTCTGGAGCTTGGCCCTGTTAACCTAATACAGTTCTTGGAAGCAGCAGTGGGGATGGCACTGAGGGGATGTGTCTGGGGTACTGGAGGGTGGCCTTCCAAAACAAAGCCAGATGGAGACCTCCAAAGTCCTGAGTTAAAGATGGCCTCTTCAAGTGCTGGAGAATTTACCATAGGGCCCATGAATTTGTCCTGGTCATTCATTATGCTCCTAATACTATATTTTTAATACAAGTAAGTCTTGTTTTAATGGATGGCTCTGGGCTCTTGTTTCTACATCATTTGCAGAATTAAGCAGTCCTTTACTTGCCACAGCCTCTTTCCCCAGGAGGTGCTTACTGACTCTGATGTAGTCGCCTCTTAAGCTTTTCTTTGAGGAGATTAGGGACTGAGCAGCTTATGCCCTTAAGGCAGATTGGATTGTATTATATGGCTGTGCTATAACCCCCCCCATTTTTTTAGCATCCTTTTACAAACGTAGACCCTGAAATTGAGCAAGCTTCCAGTGTTTGTATCTCCTGTGGAGTGTATAATAAGAGCAGCGGTTCCTAGCACATCATCCCAGCTACACGCCTTTAATATTGATGGTCTTCTGGGATTTCATGCTCTCTTGTCCTTTTCTAGGAGCCTGTCTGTCACCCCAGAGTGCTGCTTTTTCTGTGTCTGGTTGAGTGAGTCAGCATCCAGCCAGAGCCCAGCTTACCAAACATTCAAATCACACTAGTTCTTCAGGAACCCTTATTTATCACACTAGCAATATTTTTATAATATGCAGAATTTAGCAACACTAATTTTGTATTTTCTTGGATATTATTAGCAGTAGGCCAAGGAAGGTCACCTGTGAGGTCCCATTATAAATCCTTCCTTTCCCACTCAGTAGAGTCCTTTTAATACCAGTTACATTCTGAACTCTATCAGTGAAGCCATTTACTACTGCAAATTATTGATGCTTGATTTAGTTGCAGTCCACACAATGCACTGCACTAGTCCAAGTTTACTGCAGCCACACATTTAACTTTTTTAACAAGATGAATAAGGTAGTTGAGAATATGCTGTGCTAAGCCCAACAGGACCTCGCTGCCTTCATTAATGTTCCTGCCAATCCTCCTGTGCCTAGCAAGTGTCCCCCGTCCACCAGTCCATCACATTTCTGCGATCTTCCTGATTTTGAGATCAAGGAATTCAAATGCTGTTAGGAAAGCCAGCTGGGAGGGGATGGTAATCTCATGCGAACGGAAACCAGTGCCTCCACCTGGAAAATGCTGCTAGAGAAGTTTTTAAATGAAACATTCTCTCAGAGTAAATATGTAAAGGAAATAGGAGGGGAGGAAAGGCCATTCTCTAGAAACATGATCTCTGCTGATAATCTCTGTGCAGCCACAGGCTTCGTGGCTGACCTGGGCAAGAGGGAGGGACAGGAAATCAAAGAACTGGGGATTTTGGAAGGAATGTCTGAATTCAAAAGTCCAAGCAGGGATGAATATTTTGGCTGGAGTATTTTTTGACAATACTACTCCTATCTCCTGTGTAGGTGTAGAAGTAACAGTGTTATTGCTGCTGTCCTAGAGGTGGTAGACTGAGGAGCAGGGGGAAGCTGCGGGTCTACCTAGCCAGCACAGACAGAAGAACCCGTGCTGTCCACTTCCCTGTCAGCTCCTCCACCCATCACACTGTGTGTCCTTTGCTCTGCTGCCTCACACCCTGGCTGAGGAGCTGTGTCTCCTCCTGCAGCTAGGGTAGGCTGCTGCATAGGATGCTGCACGACCCCTGTAGCGATTGGCGCTGTGATACAAGCCCAGAAAAAACAAAGCGTTAATAGCTTTTTCATCGACCACCTAGTACTGGAGGGGCGGGTATAACCTTAGAAAAGCCTTTGCCCAACACAGTGTGACTGTGATGCCTCACTTGCTCGTGTGAATGACTCACATGTGTGCTTTTAGACCCAGGCTTTTGCAGCACTGAGGTCACCTTCTGTGAGCTCCTACGTGCCCAGGAGGAGATCCAGAAACCTTATTAGGCTTCACTGCACATAAAAATTGAGGTCCACGTGAAATTAGACACCTCACCTCTTTAGCAGCCAGTAGAAGAATTCGGTGTCACCAAAGGGAGATCGCTGTCATCTGTGGGAGATCGCTGTCACCTAAGGGAGAGCCTCTGAAAATTCCTGTAGAGCAGAGCAGGAGCGAGCAGATGGATTTTCACATCTGTTTGGAGCTCCAGCACCTACTGTAGGGCTGCATCTTGGGCACCGAGGTCTGCTTGAGAACCAGCATGGCGAGTCCCCAAGGACAGTCACCTCACAGAGCAGACTGCCTCTTTTCTGGGAGATGGTGGTCATGTTCACAGGGCTGGTAGTGAGCATCTCCTGGGGAGGTGAGCAGTCAGGCTCTTCCTCAGCCTTACAGGGTCTGAACTGCCAACCCAGGTCTGTAGGGAAGTCAGGGAAGGGACTTGCAGGAATGATACATCTGGAGGTCTCAGTGAGCAGATGAGAGGGAGCTGCACGCAGCATCCTTGCACTCTGGAGGAGGAGGAGACGGGAGAAGCAGGTCCGAGAGCCCAGCGAGTCAGTGCCTCCTTGCCTGTCCTGCGATGTGCCCATCGCTTACATCCCAGCCTGGGCCGTGCTGTGACACTAACGCTGGCCATCACTCTGTGCTCCGGTTGAGTGTCCGAGAGGCCTGTGTAGGGGAGAGCCCTTAAGGAAGAAAAACTTGTTTTTCACTGTAGGAATATTCATGAGAAATACAGCAATGCGCAAAGTGAATGACAACATTTTCCTTTACTGAACAGCAGAAGAATTTCCCAAACTAGTTATTTATGGTCCTAAAGATGGTTTCCATTGCTGTTGCACAACCCTGCAGGCAGCTGTTCAGAGACATTGCTCCTTTCCTTGCTGTGGCTTCAGTTTGGAGTTGGCCCCGAGAGCCAAGTCACTTGGGCAGTGACAGATACTTCTTTGAGCACTTGCTGAGCCCCCTCACAGGGCACTGCCACCCAAATGAGAAAGCCATGGTAATGGGGTCACCACCGTGGGAGAGATGGCATTTTTGTCTTGAGCATCCCTAACAAATACACATGTGGTATTTCAGTTAATACAACAGCAGAATAGCATGCTAGGGAGCCATGGCTCTTGCGTGCAAGACTTGTAGCCAGTTTGTGTCAGAGCAGTGAATGTCTGTTAACTCTGGCTGTCCCAGTTTGTAGCTCACTGTCTGGTTTGCAGCTGAATTTGGTGCAGATGATGCTGCAGCCCGCACAGCCCTGCTTCCAGCTGTGCAGTGCTTTACCTTGTTCCTGCCATAAGCCAAAGCCAGGGAGGTCCCTGGACTTCATTCATTTCACATGTTTTTTAGTACGAGAAGATAAGTCTCCAATGCAGCCTGGTAGCTTCCATCTTGCATCTGTCCGTTCCCATGGTTGGAGCAGAGGGAGAGTTTGTATCATGTAGATTTTGTTCTGCTTTTTGTATTGCAAAAATTTAGCTCTTTATGGTTGTTCTTTGCTCCTGGTGACCTTTTATTTTATTTTAGTTTAGGGATGCATTGACCTGAGTAGCAAATAAGAGTTTATTATGTACATTTTAATGCCATGGAGGCAGTTTTGAATTTGCAGTGCATGTGGGATAAAATTCCCTGATTATATAACCAGTGAAAATCCAGATCAGAGCTTCAAGAATTGGGTTTTCCCAGAAATGCTACTTTACTCTTTAGCAACATGAAACAGCTGAAGACTGCAGGGAGTCGTGTGTGCGTGTGTCCTTGTGTCACACCCTGAATTGCATGTGTTTGCTTAGCTGGGGGTTTGGAGGAGAGGGAGGATCAGTGCTGCCCACTTCTGCTTGTTTTTCGATCAAGATGCTGGTGCTTAGGTGGACACTGAAATAGAGAGAAGTCCTGTGGCAGCCTGCACCCTTCTTTGATGCATTCATACCCTGCCCCTTCGCACTGTCAGCACATCCAGTGGTGGGTCTCAATCCCAGCCATTTCCTTTCCTCACACTTGGCGTTGGAAGGACACCTGGCACGAGCTGGGCTTTGTCTGCAGCCCTCATTCCAGGTCCCTGGAGTGTGACACACTGACTCTTCCTTTGTTGGTGTTAATTGCTCCCATGTCATCTAGATGGAAAATTCCCAGGATTATTTCTGCTCTGTGTTTAGACGGGATTTATTTTGGTCCATCCTGCTTTCCCTTTAACTGTGCCACCACGGTCTAGTGCCAAGTCCCTGTTGCTTGTCTTTGCTCTGCTCGGTCGACTGTCTCACCAGTGCCACCTACCTCACCAGTCCCTGTAACACACAGCCTTTTAGTACTTCACACCCTGCCCAAAATACCTGCTCTCCATGCAGCCCTTTAATTCACTGTGCTGCATGGAAAGCGAGTCCTTCTGCAGTCTGTGAACTGCTCTACTCTGCTGCAGCACATCCCTATGGATCTGCGGTGTGGGGGTCCTGGCACTGGCCAGGCCAGCATCCCCATAATTTTGCGCAGCCCTGTGCTGGCTGGTCCCTGGTGGCAGCCTCCTGACATCATGATGTATCCCTGGCAGCGCGCAGGGCTGGGCCACCCGCCACCGCTCCTGCACGCCAGCGTCTGTCGCACGGGCGGTGTGCCCCACAGGGCTGTGTGTAGCCTGCTGGCCACAGTGGTGGTGTGCCTGAGGGACGGGGAAGGAATAGCTCGATGTCCTTCACACCCACTCTCGCCGCTGGCTGCTGGAACCTAGAAGGGAGAAGGATTCACCAGTGTCTGGCAGGAGGGGTTGGAGGCAAGAGGATGCAATGAGAGCTTTGCACAGAGGGAAGGCAGGACTGGTGTTGCAGGGCTGCAATCACAGCAGCATGGTACCAGGCATGCTGCTGGGCTGATGGAATCTGGCTGTTCTGGGGCCTGAGACCCGGGAATGCTGGAGGGGCTGCATGGGAGCTGTAGGAAACAAGGCTGTTGGGGAGGGACAGGCCCATCACACTGCCGGTGACATGAGACAGGACAGGGTAGACACAGCATCACTCATGAGCGTGATTGATGAGAGTCCCTGGAAGCGTCTTTTCAGCCTGTAACCTTCTGTACAAGGGGACAGAGGAGGTGCCTGCCTTGCCACATCTAATGCTGGTCTGTTGTTGATGCCATGTTCTTCTATGCACCTTTCTCCTGCTGGCATTTTCCATTTGCTTTCTCATGAATATTTTGGACTGTTCACAGATATATATCACTGAGAGCATTTTGGGGTTTTTTGTACCCATTAGGTGATGTTATTCCATATGTTACTTCCAAGCAGAGGACAGCTTTGATTTGTAAGTCTGAGCTCCTCTTGTCCTTCCTGAGCCTGAGTGTGAGCCAATGCTCACCCACAGGCTCCTCCTTGAGTTGTTTTGCTTCTTACTGAACAGTCCAGTAACCTGAAACATCCAAGAGCATCCACGTCCTCAATGTTTGCTGCTTATCAGACCTTCAAATAAGCAAGTAGCAGGGCCTGGGAATATGCATTTTCCATTCAGATCCTCACTCCTCTTGCTGTTTTCACATACTTTTCCCACTGTCTCAACTACAAAATTATGGAGAAATTGTCATTAGATTTCTGTTCCCCACTGTCGTGGTTTAACCCCAGCCAGCAACTAAGCACCACGCAGCCGCTCACTCACTCCCCCCCCATCCAGTGGGATGGGGGAGAAAATCAGGAAAAGAAGTAAAACTCCTGGGTTGAGATAAGAACAATTTAATAGAACAGAAAAGAAGAGATTAATAATGATAATGATAACACTAATAAATAAACGAATGCTTATATTGGCTATTAATTCCTTAGCAGCTGATTTGGTAGTCTGTTGATATGGTGTGCCCAATATGGAAAGACTGAACTCATCCAGTAAAGGCAGGATGCTGGCTTGTGAGCAGTTAGAAGCATGGGTTTACCTGCAGTATAAATGTGATAGATTTTGACTGAGCTAAAAGATGAGCATGTGAAGGGCTGATGATGGTATGTTTAATAGAGTTGAATTTTAGTAATTTTATTATTTTGCATGCCAGAATTATTGAAACATCCATCCAAGTTGTGAGAGGAATAACTGATACATGAGTTTAAGATGAATGGAAACCATAACCAAAGGATAAGCAAGCAAAGTGAAGGGCAGACCTAGGAGGGTGGAAAAAAGGCAGTGTGTTCAGGGTATGGCCTTTGAAGCCAGTCTGTTTCAAAGCAGATACTGTAACTGGAAGTAAGGATGATAAAACACATCAGTGGCACTGGGAAGGCAATATACCATGTACTGAGAAGTAGTGGACACAAGAAGGTTGTAGAAGAAGCCACAAGTAGAACCACCGAAGCTTGGTGGAAACTTCTCCCTTCTCTATGTGGGTATGCATGGGTGATGGCCTGGGCAAGTTTCCTTGTTGGAGAAGATCCTGGTGACTAAGGGAATGGGAGAGGTCTGGAAGCAGTCACAGCTGCGGCAGCCATGTGTAAGTGGTGGGCTGCAAAGAGGAGAGCTGGCAGCATGGCAGAGCAACCAGAAATGCCATGAGGGTTTAGGGGCTGGGAGGTGTTGTGGGAATGTGGTAGTCTTATGCTGTGGTCCACTGGAGGGTTGAGGTTGCACTAAGGGACTTCATTCACTGCATGGCACTTATCAGCCGGCATCTGCCATGAAATTCTATAAAAATGTAGCTTACAAAGCAACTGGGGCTTTCATAGTATTTCCTGTACCTGATAATTTAGTATTTTATTGCAATTCAGGTCTCTTTATCATTGTTGTAGTCAAACCTGAATGAGACCCTGTTTCTTTTGACATTCTAATTATTACGTTTTTAACAAAAGAAGGCAGAATTAACCTTTTCTGAGAAAGATGACATGCAAAGCATAAAAATGTTTTGTACTGGTTCTCCTCTCTGGATAACTTGCTCTTAGGTGCAGATCACCCATGTCTGGCTCAATATTGTTTTCTATGGAAAACTTTTTGACTGTCTGAAGACCTTGTAACATCATAGTTGCCTTCAAGGGATGCCCAAAACCTTGTAAAGAAGAGCTGTTCTTAAAATGTATTGGTTTTAATACCTCCTGAGGTTTAGTGACCAGCAGACAGCTGGGAAGAAGAGTTCTGATAGATGCTGCTAACCTCAGTTGCCTCGGCTGGTGGGTGAGAAGACATTTATTCCAGTTCTTATGATTCCCTAGGGACAACTTCGCTGTAAAAACAGAGAAAGCAAGTCTTTGTGTTAAAGAGATCCCAAAGTTAAACAAAACTAAATAAATAGACAGTAACAATTATTCAAGCTGCTTTTACAAAAGGAAAAAAAAAAAGATTGGACTGTGCTGAATTGCCATTTCAGATCACCTTTTACACTATACCTCCATAAAAGCAGTGTTTGATTCCTTAACATCTTTCTCTGCTGGGGTTGAATGTCTGCCCTAGCAACAGGTTTGCCTCTAGGGCTGTGCCAGGTTCTGCCAGGTGGGACGAACTTGGAGTTTTTTCTAAGTTTGCAGGTGCTTCTCATTCCTTCCTGCATGGCACAGTGTTTGACTGGTCCTTCTTCCTGTTTCAGCCTGAAAGGATAGATCCCAGCGCATCCAGGCAAGGCTATGATGTCCGCTCAGATGTCTGGAGCTTGGGAATTACATTGGTAAGTGAGTGGGGTTTAAACCCTCTGCTGCGCTGTACTTTCCTGGTGAGTAGCCTTGGTGCGCTTTGCAGTGTGATGGAGTAGGTTGGTGTCAAACACGTGCTTGAAACAAAGCCCAGCTCTGCTGCTGTGAAGCATTTGCATGTTGTGATTGCAGTGGGCACCTCCTGGCTCAGAAACAATATAAATCCCTTCAAGGCAGATGGCTCTTCTGAGCCCCTGAGGATACATTTAGCTGCAGCTATGTTCTGCAGAGAAAGAGATGTGAGCAGGGAAGAGGTGTTGGATCATAAATGAATTTTGTCTTCAAAATCTCAGATGAGAAGCGTTGGTGGGTGCGGTGGTGCAGAACAGAGCATCCAACCTGTGTAAATAAGCCTCTCGCAGCCCTGACATCTGGTGTACTTCAGCTGTGCAGAAGACTTCAGTTAATCCTGGATCCTGGTTGCTGATTCCTCTCTGGCTTAACCACAGCACTTCTGGATGCACACAATGATAAATTGAAAAGATCTTCGCTTCTCGAGGTGGTGAAATAGAAGAAAAAGCAGAAGCAATAAATATGAACCAATAGCTTCTGTCTTCCCCACTGCTGTTTTAAAATGCTTATTTTCATTGTCCTGCAAGGAGCAGGGTGTTGGACTCCATGATCTTTATGGGTCCCTTCCAACTTGAGATACTCTATGATTGTGTGATTCTCATTATCCATTTTCTCCAGTGGTTGTTAGGATGCTTGGGAAGGGACTGGAGGATTTTACTGTCCTACTTTTGAACAGTAAGAACATTGGTTCATTTTGTAGTCAGTAAAGGAGAAGACATTGTCAACATGAAAGCATGGGATAGCCACATTAAATCTGGAGGTGTTGCTAACGTAGGCAGCAAAACTTACTATTGGGTAAAACTTTCCCTCCTCGTCTCTTAGCTGAGCTTTGTATAGGGAATGGGATGAAGAATCTCATCTTAGTCTTCCTTTTGGGGGCTTCAGGGTCCTTGCAGACATTTTCCTACCTTGATTGGACTTACCTTGTGTAACCTCCCTGGTGCTGTTGCTGTCTCTCTGCAGTATGAGCTGGCCACAGGGCGATTCCCCTACCCCAAGTGGAACAGTGTGTTTGACCAGTTGACACAAGTAGTAAAAGGAGACCCACCGCAGCTGAGTAACTCAGAGGAAAGGGAGTTCTCCCCAAGTTTCATCAACTTCGTCAACTTGTGGTAAGTGTTTCCTACTGAAAGCACTTGGAGTTGGCTTGTTTTGTCATTGCTAGGTATTTGGCAAGGGTTGCATGCCAAGCACTTCGTAGCTTAGTTTCACATTTCTGTGCAAATGTGAGGGTGAGGACCTTTTCACATTTCACTGGTTTGGAGGTGATGGGAGACTTGTCTGGGTGGGGGCAGAAGGGCAGACCTTTGGAAACTGCTCTTCAAGGAAGGGATGAGGAGAAAACCTCTGAGATGAGAGTCTGTGCTCAGGAGAGGCATGATAAGACTCGTGGCAGGAGGTTTGCATGACCAGGTAAGGGCCTGGCCTGTGCATCCTGTTCCTTGGTGTGTCACAGCCTTGGAACAGACCTGCTGTTTGCTCTTTCTTCTGCAGGCAGAAGCCTGAGACACCTGGCAGTATTGTCTTGTTGTTGGGCGAGGATCTGTACTGGTCCTGCCTTTTGCCTGGCAAGGCCAGGAGCCTTCCCACCCAGTTCTGCTCAGCACAGTGACTGTCAGGACCTGTAGTGGGTGGGTGGCTTGGTTGTTGGCTTCATGTCTTGTGCCAATCATATGTCAAGATCAAGACTAGAGATGGTTTTCTGTAGGGCAGGGCCTCCGCAGCGCGGTCAGTGTTGGATGGAGCATGTGCAGTGTCTGCGCAGGAGGGGCTTGGGGCAGTCCATCTGCCTGCCACGTGTGTGTGGTCCTGCTTAGGTTAAGGGCTGATTGTGAATTTTCTGATGAGGTATTTTTCTCTCAAGATGTGAAAATTGTTTAACATAATTTCATTAACCTAATACTGAAGCACACAGGAGATGCATCAGTGTGACCTGTGTTTGTCTTCTGGGACCTTCTGCCCTGGGCAGACCCAGGTGATCGACATCCCCAGCATAGGGGTGTCCATCTCAAAGCTCTGTGACACAGGAAGACTTGGCTCTAGACAATTTTAACTTTCAAGAGGTTTTGTTTCAGGGTTTTGCATCTGCTGGAGATGTTTTTGGGGTTTGGATTTTACTCTCTTTCAGAATTCTGAATTTTTATGGAGGCCAGGTTCCACTTTCCAGCTGGCTGTAAGGAAGGCCTGGTTATTGTCTTTGGGCTGCAGAAAATAGAGCGTCAAAACAGTTTGCTGCTCAAAAGAAGTTCCCATTTTTCAGTCAAAAACGGTGTAGTATTTGGTTAGAAAGTCAGAGTTGCTTTCCCTGTGTACAGTACAAGCAATAGTTTGTTTCCCACATAGTTCTCTGCAGAGATGCCATGTCATTACAGAGTTTGCAAAGCCAGGAGCTTACTCTCCTGCCCTGAATGCACTGGTGACTTTGGTTCCAGATCACCCAACAGAGGAGCCTGTGTGGCATCTCTGCTAAACAGCAGCATCTTTGGCCCATGACTCTGATTGGGTCAATTCATATTTCCAGCCCATTTAACCCTCCCAGGGCCTGCTGCTCTGGAAGAGCCACAATGCATGGAGCATGAGGCAGTTTTCAGTCTAATTCTGGTTTTTCTTTTACCTGGTTTTGTAAATAATCTGACTTCTGCCTGGAATATTTATGACGTCTTCATAGCAACACTGTAGTAAATATTTCTCTTAATAACTGTTAATTAAGTGCAAACAGTAATCTTTGGCGTTAGTAAGCAGGCAGGTGAGTCTCCAAAAGGCTGTGCTTTTAGGTGATAGCATAAATCTCCTGGGCATTACCCTACAAATGCAAATCTAATAAACTTCTATTTTTGTGCATTCAAGAGTCAGGAAAAATGTTGAAAGAGAGTCCTGTAGTGTTGCTGCCTGCTCACTGTGATAGATCAGTGAGGAAAGGATATTTTTGATAATGTTAAAATGTTTCTGGGATTTTTTTTTTTTTTTTCCAATTTGCTTTGAATCCCAACGGTGCTGTGAATGCCTGGGTGGAACATTTTTCCCCTTCAGCCCACTTCCCTGTGTTAGATGCATATCTGAAGTCACACTCCTCCTGGAATTGCTTACAGCAATTAATCTTTCTGCTCCAGAGTTTGCAGAGTATCCAAGCTTTGTGTCTGGCTTTTGGGAGCCTCATGCTGGCAGCTGCAGAGCTAGCCATGCTCGCAGGCAGAACCATGAGCTCTTGAGGTTCAGCATGCCTGGGGAGGAGATTGGATGTTCCAGCGAAGGAGCTGTACGGCACCTGGTGCTGCAAATGGCCACTCCAGACATCCAGCTTCACGTCGAGCTGGAAAAGAAATGAAAGATTTCTAGGACTGCTTTATGAAAGCATGCATGGACGTTTCAGAGCAAACTCAGTCTATGAGCTGAAGTTCTGACTAGTTGCCTTAAAGGCATTGCGAGAAGCATGTTTGAACCCCTGAGGTCAGAAAATGAACTCCTGTTGGGTAGCAAAAGCCTGAAGCGAGGATGTTTGTGCAGCAGCCATGGGATTTCCTGCCCTCTCTGTCCCTGTGCAGCTCTGCAGGCAGGTCACAGGACAGAGCAGTGCTGGGCATGCAGTGTTAATTACCCTCTGCTTCTCTGAATAATTTGAGGCCACACTGTAGTAGTGCTGGAGCTTGAGAAAGGTCCAGCCAGAGCCTGTGGGGATGGAAATACGGCTGTTGGGAATTAGACTTAATTTCCCTCGTTTGGGAAAGATGCTACAATTGCCTTCCTCTTCCCAGTGGTGCAGCTCTGGCTCCCAGGGCAGGGGCTGCCAGTGCCACCCATCACTGAGCCCTGTCCTGCAGCCCCTCTGCCTCTGGTCCTCATCGCCTCTGCTGTCCTTGCTATGTCCCCCTGCTGCAGGGCCTTTGGTGGCCTTTGCTGCCAGCTGCTATCCCTTGGCGGGTGGTCGAGGTGCCAGAGGACACTGCAGGAGGGGACACTTTCCAGCTGGATCCCCTGTCCCCCAGCTGCCTGTGGGCAGCCATGTCACCTCTCCTGTCCCTTCCCGGCGGCTGTGGCCTGCTCAGTGCTGGATGTGCCACCCATGCCAGGGATGAGCCGGGAGGGCTTGGGAGCCTAGACCTAGTCCGGCAGAGCAGTTTGGCTGCCTGCTGCAGCCTTGGCCCCTGCCCGTGCATGCCAAGATGATGGTGTGGTGCCTGTGTTCCCTGTCTGTGCTCTGGCAGGCAGCACTGGCTCTCCTCTGCCTTTGAGCCCTGCTGCCCGATGGAGGAAGAACAGGCCAGTCGCTGCTGCCCAAAACTTGTGGTTATGCTACAGTCAAACCCGTTTCCGTATGGAGGCAGCGGCAGTTGTGGTAACATTCTGCTTGCAGCTCCCTTGGGCTCTGTCCCCAGCAGGATTTGTTGGTGGCCACACCTGCTCTTCACCCATGTGGGGAGGGAGAGAGGGAGTCCCTGTGGTCACTCACAGCTCAAGGATGGCTTTTCCAGAAAACAAAAAGCAGTGAGTCCCACCATGACAGCAGTGGATTCAACATCGTGTCCTGTAAAAATTCGCATTTGATGTCTGTCACAATTTCCTCAATCCCACTTTCTAATTCTCTTTCTGCTTTCTTTAGCCTTACAAAGGACGAGTCCAAAAGGCCAAAGTATAAAGAGCTTCTGGTGAGTGCAAAGCGTGTCTGTTCATGCCAGCTGTCACGGCTCTGCTGGTCACACAGCAGGGCTGCGTCACATGTCTGAAGTCAATCCTTGTCTTCTTGGGCCATCAAGGCAGAATGTTCAGCTCCACAGCCTGAGGAAGAGCACCACCTCCATGCCACTGTCTCTGGCCTGTGGTCATGGCAGTGGCTGAGATCGTTAGTGTCTGTACATAAACACAGGAGATCAGCATGGGGGAAATGCACCACTGCACCAGATCGGTGATCCCTGAAGTTGACAGGCTCGAGCAGAAGCATGCTGGGTGTGTCATGTAAAGGCTGCCTTTGCTTGAGGTCCTGGTACTGTGCAGCAGCCCTGTCGAATTGCTGGCCAGCACTGTCACGTGTAAATGCCTCCAACGCACAGGTCACACAATGAGGTTGGGAGTGCTCAGGCAGAAGTGAGACCTGAAAGAGCACGGCTCTGAAGTAAGACGGCAGCAGAGCCTGCCTGTGGTGGGGGGTCCTAAAGGAGGGAATGCAGCAGTGCCTTTGGGTTGGATAAGTCACATGGCAACTGTGCACCTTCAAGGAGCTCTGGGCATCTGGAAGCCACCTCTTCAGGGGATGTGTGAAACCATGCCCTGGGTCCTTGATGGTGGTCAGGTGATACGAAAGGAGTTTGCCTGGTGTCCTGGCCCAGAGAGTCACCATGTCATTACTTTACAGCTGCTCAGAGTTGGGTCCGGCCAGTATGGCCTCATGGGCAGAGCAGAGGGTCAGCATTCAGGAGAACTGGGTTTGGGTCCTGATCTCCTGTTTGACCTCCACAAGCCACGTCTCCCTGTCACTCCTGTCTCCCCAGTGCTGATGAGGCTGACAATGAAACCTCTCTTGAAAGTATTTCAGTACATGTCCACGATACAAAGGAGCCAGGTGCTGCTAATACCGCACCCTTGCTGCCTCCTGCCCAACAGTTCCTGATGCTCCTGTAGTCCTGTCCCACCTCCATACTGCACATTTAAGATACAGATTCCCTGTATGTCAAGCCATGGACCAGGCTATGTCCTGTTGTCCTGCAGCCACCACCAAGCCCTGTGTTCTCACATCAGGCAAACCATATGCTGAGCTTTTATCTGGGGTAGCCAGCATGTGTCAGAAGAGCGAATATAACCTTGGTTTTTTTTTATCTGATTCCAGAAACATCCCTTCATCCTGATGTATGAGGAACGCACAGTGGATGTTGCATGCTATGTTTGTAAAATCCTGGATCAAATGCCAGCAACTCCCAGCTCTCCAATGTACGTCGATTGATATTGCTGCTACATCAAACTCTAGAAAAAGGGCTGAGAGAAAACAAGCTGTAAAGAATTTTCATCACATATTGCAGTGTTTTTAATGCTCGCCCAGACACCATGTGCAATAATATTGGTGTTATTTCCATCCTGTCTGTATACTGTTGTCACATATAAAGTGCATCCCTGTAATATCTGATCACACAGTGTTAGTGTTGGTCAAAGAGAGACCTCATCTTGCTCTTTTGTGGACATATTCATGAAATGTGGAAATAAGTACATTTATTTGTTGACCGTGATTGGATAGCACCTAAAATTCATTTCTGACTCAAAACTTGGAGACTTCTCAGCAGCTACTGGAAAGATTTTTCTCTCAAACTCTTCCAATTGTTGTTTCAAGTAATAATAAAAAGCAAACAAACAAAAGTTAGGCGTTGTCTGTCTGAACATTAAGAGACTTTGCCTGGAGGGAGAAGAAGTTGCTTTACCAACGAGATGCTTTGCCTTCTGGAGCTAGAAAGGCAAAGGAGAATTTTATTCTTCACAAAGTGCAATAGATTTACTGCTATGAAATTCTGTTGCTTTACAGTCGCAGTGTACTTTCTGGGGACAGTGTGCTCAGCTGAACTTCCTGTTAAAGAGAGATCATGTTAAATATAGTGAATATGTCTTTACCAAAAATATGTTGCATTGAAAGAGGCTAACATTAAACTATTCAGAGATGGGACATAATGTATTCTTTCTCCTTTTACCAAGCCAGCCACTCTTCACTCTTAACTAGGTGTCCTGTAAATTGTTACCTGGTAAGATAAGACCTTTGACCTGAAGAATTATTAAACTACTCGATTGAATTTAACCTGCTTGTGACCTGATTTATAGCTGCACAGTGCTCACCACCAGCTGGCTTTTCTTTGTCTTCGACAAGTGCTGTTCACAAAGTCTGCAGCTGTTTTAATGAGCCGCAAAAGAATGTCTGTGATTTCTAGCCAATATTTCTCATGTTCTTCGCTGTCCCCAGCCCTGATACTAGCGGCTTTTCACTGACCCTGAGACCAGGCCAGCAGCACTGCCACCTCCCAGCCCAGTGCCCTCACAAGACCAAACCTCAGCGCTTCCTCCTCGCCACTGCAAGCAGGATGGTGGGCATGTCCCCCTGTCACAATGGGGCTCTGTGCCTGCCCTGCTGCTGCAAGTCACGCTCTGCTTAGCTTGCTGGAGACTTTGTTCACAACCTTCTGGGCATATTTAACCTCTTGTGACCCTCCACAGCTCTTGTTGCTGCACCCTAGAGCGAACCTCACTTAGATTGTTTGGTGCAGATAGAGATGAGGTGGAGATGAGGGAGTGTCTTAACGCCCTGTGGGCTTTTAGCTGACCCAGCAACGCCAAGCAAGCTATATCTTCTGGCCCATTGCTAAGCAAAAAAGCACATAATTTGTTTTTTTTTTAAATTGACATATTTTTCAAAGATTAATTTTTCCCAAAACCTTTTTTTTTCCAAAACTTTGCAGTTTTCAGGTATTTAGTAGCATACTGGGGATAAAATGGAGGCTGCAGCATCTCTGACTTCCATTTTTAGTTGTCTAGTTTAGGCATTTGGTAGGACTTCATCAATGTTAGAGCAACCCACTGTCAAAGCTCTGTGGCAAAACTGGACCCAGGACACAGAGGGCTAGAGATGCAATGGGAGTGAAAACACAGCGGTACTGGCAGGATTCCCAAGGAAGGGCTTTCCATGTCAAATCAGTGCTACCAAGCGCAAACTGGACTGATGGAGGAGCACTGGAGACCAGCACATCCCTGCCCCAGTTGCTTGGTTGGGAAAGGAGGGAGCCGAGGCCGTGCTCATGTGGACGCCTGGTGTTTCTCTGGCCGCAGAGGTGACACCCTGGCCTAAGGCTTGCAGCACTGCCCATCTCCCACTTGGCTGCCAGAGCTGGTCCCTCTGGCACCAAGGCTGACACAGATGTGATCTCTTGGGGCACAGTGTGCCTGGCTGGGCAGGGAGGTGCAGTCTTCCTGCCCTTCCTGGATTACATTCCTCCAGGGCTGCTCATCAGGCGAGGCAGTCACTAAAGTCTTCCCAAAACAGACAAGGCAGAGCTTTTTGAAGTAACTAGTCATTCCCAGCAGCTCTGATAAATCACGTGGAAGGATCAGTTGAACAAGAAACACAGCATATCTAAAGCAGTAATTCTCCCCCCAGCCCTGTAGCCTCAGAAAACTTGGCTTTTCTCAGGCTTGGCAAATCCCCGCAGCTGTGATTGATCTCACCAGCCTTCAGCCACCAGTAATGGGACCTTGGGTGTGCTGGGTCTCACAGGGTGCTGGCTGGGGGCCTAGAGAGACACAGATCCAGTAAAGACAGACGCGTGCAGAGGTGCTCTGCCTCTGCCCCCACCTTTCAGACACTGAAGTCTGATTCAGATCTGCCCAGGGACAGGGAGTCCAAAAATTTCAGAGGGCTAATACTGAGATGGATCCTCCCAAAAATCAGTTTCCCTCCAACGCAAGTGACTGCCTTGCTCTGCTCTTTCGGAATGGCTGGGGTCCGTTCTCTGGTGCTGGCCCTGTCCGGAGCTTGTCTTTAGCAGCACAACCAGTTTGCTTTTGCCGGATGGGAAATGGAAACACAAAGCTTTGAGCTGCCAGTGGAAAAATCAGGGTTGAGGTGCTGTGGCATGGTTGGCTGTACAGAAGGACAGGTTTAGTGTATTAAACATAGATTATTATAAACTATTAAGGGTGCACCATTTATTACAATGTGTCTTTATTAAAAAAGAAAAAAAGGTGTATAGTGTTCAGAAGCTGTGAAAATAGTGTAAGAACTGTACATTGTGAACTCTGGTTATTTTTTTTTCTTGTACCATAGAAAAATGTATAAAAATTATCAAAAAGCTGATGTGCAGGGATGTTGCCTTATTGTCTGTAAAATGGAGCTCAGGAACATAACTGCTTCAAAGAGCTTCAGAATATTTTATCTGGTATCCTGGTTTGACTTCCTCCTCTATTTAAAATATTATACATGGATCAGAGTGTTTATGTAATAGTTCTATCCTTTTGCCTGCAGGTCAGTTGTAATAAAACTAGGATGCGACTGTGACCTTGTTATTTTCATTTTGTAAGGTCAGACACGAATGGGAAGATTCATTAAAAGCTGTTGAAATACCTGGCTTCCAGGCCTTTCCTCCGGGTGGAGGCAGCTGTGCAGGACAAAAGCAGCCTTCGAAACCGCTATGCTAAATTTAAAAAAAAAAAAAGTGTAGGGAGACCTGGATATATTTTCCTTCTTTGGAAGACTGCTGAGCCCTCTGAGCTATTAGGGTGCCTCTCAGGTGAGCCCTGTTTTCTGCACAGGAAGGTTCTGGTGGCTCAGGACACCTCATCCCTGTGAGGAGGGCAGGTAGCTGTGCCCACACTCTGGGGAAAGGGCAGCTGATGCTCACAGCCTTGCAGGCTTTATTTTTGCAAAAGCAGTCAATGTCTGCAGAGTCCCGATGATCTGAGAGTAAGAAGTCCTGGGTAATTCCTACTGCCAAGCCTCCTGGTGCTGGGATAAGTGTCTCTTCTGCCTGAAAGCCATGGAGGGCTTAGAGACTGTCCAGGCAAGTGGACAGAACTGGACCCCAGCAGCCCCACTGGGAAAGAAGACAGTGTTAGGGGAGAGAGGCTGGCCATGAATGCCTGTATTGCTCAAACAGGTTTGATGGGACCCCCCAGGAGTGCCTAACTCAGTGAGGGGAGAGACAGAGCATACGGGCAGGGATCATTGGTCATACCACAGCTCAGGACCAGAATTGCTTACAAGCGAGTGGAGTAACCTGATGTTGGCTCTTGCAGTGTCACTTCACTTGGGGGGTAACACTTTTGTCAAGTGAAGGGAAGGCAAATAATGGCGCTGAAGAAAGTCTTGTTGCGTAGAGATAGCGTAGTGTGAAAGGTTAGTGGCAGCTGAAGTCTGTCAGTTTGCCTAAATTCGGTGTTACACCACACCAACCCTTTTTCTGGAAGGTTCTTGTTGCCAGCACAATGCTTTGGACATTTTTGTACCGCCTGCTGTCCTCACTCTTCAGCCAGAAGCCAAGATCCCTGATTTGGTGGTCTCACGGTAGAAGACAAAATCTGACCACACACCAGCGAGAGTCCTTCCCTGCTGGGCAGATACTGGAGGACCCAGCTCCTCACCTTGCAGCTCCTTTTTCCATGAATTGGAGCTGCTCTGGGATTCTGTACCTTTTGCACTGCAACCTGCCTTTGCATCCTGAGATTTGTTCTCGAGGAAGCTGTCACAGCTGAAAGAAGCTGGTGGCTGTATGCAAGTCCACCTGCACATCCCTGCACTGGGTATTCCCATGCTCTGAATGAGGCAGAGGATTCCTCTTGTCTCTTTCACCCTGCGACTGTGTGGCATGCAGAAGGGACTGCATTTGCAGCCATTTCATTTCCTCCCAGTTATCCCTTGTTGAGCTCATGCTCAGTTTTTCCTTCTGTGGACTCTTTTCCTTGCTTATTTGCACTTCACTGCCTTCACTGAGGACCCCCGTTGTCATTGTGTCACTGCTGAGGGTGGTACAGAAAACCTCCGACCCACATCCCAGATGCTGCTAGTGTCTCAGACAGGACCCACACCTGCGCAGTGCCACTGTTGTGCTCCTTTGAGCCCTTGGACAATTCCAACATTCCTTGCTTGAGTGATGTGTGATGGCTTTCTCCAAACCCAGGGCTGGGAGTCCTCCTATGGGCATCATGACCAGGTCCATATGGCTCAACTGTGGCTTCCCCCTCTGTGCCACCACAGGGGCTCTAAGGCTGCCCTGGTTTCGGTACTCAGTGCCAAGGCTGAGGAGCAGATGTCTGAGCCAGCCTCCAGGTAGACTTTGAGCCATTGACCACTCTCTCTATGCCCAGTCGTCCAGGCTGGCACCTCATACCAATTCCTCACACCATTATGCCCACTTGCATGGCTGAGGCACTTCTCTGATCTTCACCAAGCACTATGTAGCATCCACAAAAGCATACTGTGCTCTGTTATGATTATTATATGTCTATGGAACCAAGACCAGCTTTGAGGTTCAGATGAGTTCAAACACATCCCTGCCTGGACCCAAGCAGTATGAATGCAGATGTGCACCACCACCTATTCCTGTCAGGAGCACTTTGATTTGTGTGGTCTGTATTTCCACTGATCTTCTGCTTGGCTTCCCCCGGCTTTCATCCCATCCTCTTGTCCCCTTTGGTGGCCAGGTAAGTATAAATGAAGTGCTCAGACCTGGGTTAATATTACAGGTGGTGCTTAGAAAAAAGTTCCATTTTCATTTTGTGTCCTGATACAGATCACAAGTGCAGTCATTGGTTTGAACATGTTAAAGGTCCAGGGAAAGAAGGAGTGGCTGCTCTGATGAATAAGAAAAGAAAGCAGCTCTTGAATTTTTCCATTAATTTAAAAGCTGTGTGAATGCTTGGAGAACAGGATGAAGCACAAACTCCCTCTTCTGGAGATACACAGCACCATTGTTTTATTGGGAATAAAATAGCAGAGCAGGCTGGCTGGCTGAACTGTGGGGTATCTGCCAGACAGTGTGTGACTAAAAGCCATTATCTTTGCATAAATCCCAGATGGAAGAGCTGAGCAGGCCCTACTGTCAAGAGAAAGTGTCATCTCCAAACAGCAAATCTCTGCTCAGCTGCACCAGAAGAGCTGGGTGCAGGGATTTTACTCTGCAGGTGTAGCTGTGCTAACAGTCCCAAAAGCACATGCACGCTCAGAAAGTGGGAAGGCTGAAAGGGTTTGGTGTGTATAGAAAGGCCATCTACTCACACTGGAGAAGACGTGCTTGCTTGCAAGGTTGTGTGTATTAAAGTCTATGGTATCTGTGTGGGTGTCCATGCTTGTGCTTGTGTGGGTGCAGACCTCAGAGCTACACTGAAAACCATCAGACAAGGTGCTTTGTGTGAGCCTAACATCTCTTTGGACACTAGACACCTGCTCTGGCTCACTGACAGTCGTGTCCCGTTGTCCTGCCCAGAGCAATTCTGCTCTGTCCCTTCTTTTCCCAAATTTGGTCCATGCTCAACATAAGTCAGCCGTCTCAGATAGAAAGACAAGAAGAAAATGAGGGCCAGTAAAATCCAGGTGCCTCAATTTTTTCTGTGCCTCTGGGAAGAAAGTTTAGTTTAGTGGCTGACCATGGAGGCAGCTCTGTCCCTCAGCCAGAGAGGAATGCAGTTTGTTGGATAGAGATGGAGGCAGCCAATGCTGCAGCAATCCAGATTATGTCCAGTCAGATTATTTTGAGAAGAGGGGGAGATCCTGCCTGACCTTCCAAGGAAAACAGGTTTCTCACCAGATTCATAATGGACTGAGAACCCATCTGCTGCAGCATACCAACAGCTTCATGATAGACTGATTACAAGTGATTTGTCTTGAGAAGCTGTTGTAGGTTTCTGAGAAGATGAGAAGAAAAAGCTTCATTATAAGGCCCACCAGACATTTGCAGAACTGGTTCATGAGCCATTGTGTTTGTGACCACCTCTAATCCCACTGACCCAGGACACATGCTGAAATCTCAGTGTTCCACAGAAACATAACCTCTGAGTGCTGCTTCATGTGATCAAGCACACCCCGGCCAGGTGAAGATGCTTTAAGAGAAAAAATACCAAAACATGGAGAAAACAGTGATGGGTGCATGGTGGGAACTTGTAACTCAATCTTCTGCGTACTGCAGACCACAGCCATTCTCCTGGTTCCCTGCTCCAGAATCCTGTGTTTCTTTCTTTTTCTCCTTCTGCACCTGGCTTTAGCTGGAAAAGCAAGAGGGAAGCAAATAAGGAAGGAGGACAGAAAGATTCAGATCCTGGGATTCCACATCACAGTGATTTCCTGAAGACATTTGAATCTGATCCCATTTTCAAGAGGTTGGTGGAAGCCATCTTGAAATCCAGCCAATTCCAGCTTCCTCCAGAAAGGTCAGTGCAGCTGAAGCCACCTTTTTCATGGGATCACTGCCACATCGATGTGTAATCTGAATGTAGGGGCATTTCCAGCAAGGGGTGCCAGATCCACGGCTTCACATGGTGCTGACTGAGGTTGGCACCATGAAGAGGGATTACTTGGATGGGAGAGGTTCAAGTGTCCTTGGAGAACATGTTTTCTTACCAAATAGGCAATGCAGGAGGTGATACTTTGTGGCCTCTCCTGAGGTCCCATGCTTTTGTAGCTTTGCAGCTCAGTAAATATGGTGGTGCTGCTGCTTGTATGAGGCCACAGCCTTATGCTAAGCTAGCAAAAGGGGTCTCAGGACTTGTCAGGCCTTGTCTGAACTAGTCTCAGCCTGCTTGGATCTTTGCTTTAACTTGTTTAGCTGTAACAGCAATTATCTAATGACAAGATGATCATTACTTGCTTTGTTTTAGCTCTCCTACAATTGTGTGATGTAACACATTGTTTTGTGTCTATTTTTGTAACTAATAGCTAGTAATACCAGGTAGTTCTTCTGTGTATAAATAACTATCTATGCCTCTATAGTACAATGCACTGTGGAGGACTACAGGCATGGGATGACAGCAGGGACCTGAAGGAACAGGCACAGGATGATGCCAGGGGCCCCAGGCCATAAACACCTCATCAGTGGCCAGTCACTGGCCATCAAAGGAATGTAACTTGGGGGGTAGGGTAAAGCCAGCCTTAAACAAAGAGAACAAAGAACAAGCCTCTGGCATATGTAAATCACACCAGCTACAGTAAATTCAGTTGTAATCTGGAGTTATACACCAAGGAAGAATGAGCATGTTAGCAGAGGTGTAAAAACTACCCTGGGTTCCTACAGCCGACTGTAGAGTGAGGAGGAAAGCCCCATCAATATCAATATCTTTGCTTCTCCTGGCAAAGACTGAGGATGCTGACACATGCCATGGCACCCCACACCCTCCTCCTCCAGGCTGAAAGCCCCAGAGAGGTAGTGAAGGTGAGCAGAGCCCCCAAAAAAGGTGGTAGGTACAAGGAGGTCTGTGAGCATTGATTTTAATTGTGTGTAACAAAAACTATTACTGTCATTGTAACTGGACTAAAACTATTTTTTTTGATTCAATTCTTAAGACGTTAATGAAACTAACAATAAATTCATGGCTTTGTAAAAAAGCATGTTTCCTTTTGCATGCAACAAAATTTTGAGTGTAAGAAATTGGTAGGAATACAAGGAACTTAGTCCCTGACTTGCATGCAACGAGTCGGTAGAAGCTTGAGGGTGGGAGTGCTGTGATAAAAAAAAAAAGCATCTCTATGAAGGCCATCTTGTCCTCCTGTGGGTAAGCCAAGATGTCCAGATAGCTCTGGTGATCTCAAAAAAAACTGGCCATGCAGCTGTATCACTACCAATGCTCCAGGGTGAAAAAGTGTCTGGACTTTAAAACCACATCGACGATGCTGAAGCCCACTGAGAACCTCCGTGCATCCTGCAGAGCCAGAAGAAGTCCTTCTTCTTTGGTGCCCTCCTTTTAGGTGTTGCAGATATGGGAGTGACAGCAGATCAAGGGGGTACAGAGGGTCCATGCATGGGTGAGGAGTGGCCCTGGTCCACCCCCAGTGAGATTGGGTGAAAGGAGGATAGAGGCTCTGGGGGAACTGGTCAGGGATGAGCAAAGGGATCTGGATGGGTGGTGAGTGGCGGTGTGCTCAGAGAGGGGTGAGAGGTGGTCCCGTGCTGGTTAGCAGGTACAAGGGGGCTGTACACACTGGTGCAGGATGCAGTGGGGGGCTCTGCGTGGGTGATGAGGTGCCAGGGCTGCCTGTGCGCAGGAGGAACCCAAGGGGCCCCTGGCTGTTGGGCAGCTGGTGAGGAGTGGGCTTGGAGCTGCTGTGGGTGTGGAGGTGGCATTGGGGTGCAGTGGGGGGTGCTTGTGTGGGTGTCACAGGGATGGGGTGTTGGTGATGGGATGTTGGATGCTGGTGTGGGTGTCACAGGGTGATGGGGTGGTGGTGGAAGGCACTGAGAGCCGTGGCGCTGGGCTCTGGGGCTTTCGGTCCCCCTCATGCTGCAGGTGTCTGTGATGGGTACATGCAAGTTCCTACCTCTGCAACCTCCTCATCCCCCCCCCCCCAGGGCAGAGGGTACCCCTGCTGAGCCCAGAAGGGCTGAGAAACAGGTGTTACCCCACGTCACTGGGGAGGGAAACTGTACCTAAAACATGGTCTGTCTCGATCTGGTAGCTGGTGGAAAGATGCTGTTGATGTCTCAGTGCCTCTTGTGGAGGAAACACTGAATGGTGCACTGAGCCAGGCATCTCACATTTAAAAAACTTGCCAAAGGCATGAAAAATGTTAATTTGATTCTTGGAACACTTTTTGGCTTTTTATTTCCTGAATTTTTCAGGCAGGAAGGCCCAGGGACAGTGGCACATCACTGGAATCCTCCAGCGTGGTGTCAACAGGAAGGAAAACCCCAGGACCCTAAATCCCTTGGGACAGCCTGTGTGGGAAAATCACCCACACATCAAAGGCTGAGTGTAGACTACCCCAAGGCAATGGGAGGGGAGAGCATGTCCTGTCCTGCCAGCATAGCCAGTGCTTTCTCAAGAGGCTGCTCTGGTTGGGCTGGAGAACTGATGGCTGTGGCAGAGCTGAGCTGAGCTCTTCTCCAGGCAGCGAAGGATCTCTGCTGCAGGTATCCTTCAGGGCCTGGAAGGAGAACTTAGGAGACCCTGTGATCCCTCCCTCTGCCCCACAGCAGGACCTTGGTCTGGACTCAGCCTCCCTAGATGCTCTGCTCCAAATCTTGGCACCTGACAAGCATCTTTCCTGCACTTTAAAGCTGTGACTCCCTGTACCATGAGACCTGCTCGTTGCCTTTTACAATGGGAGACTGGCAGCACGTCCTCCCAGCTCCTCTTCTGATGTTGAACAACACAGGCAGGTTTTCCTCAATGGGCAGATGGGACACGTGAGTGCTGCAGTCCACCAGTATTCCTGAAACAATCCTAGACTGAGGCTTGTCTTCTCATTCTCTAACCATAACTTGGCTCAGTCCAGGCATTTTATCACGGCACGCTTAGTTGCAGCGTGTAGAGATTAAAAGATGTTCATAGGAACTAGTCATTTTTTCACCTATATCTTTTCAGATTCACTTCTGCAGTGTCTCATGATCATTTCACTTTTTAAGCCCATCTGTGGACACACAGGCAGTCCCTCCCTGCAAACAGGTAGGTGAATGTCCTGGGAACCCTTTTTTAACCAAAGGAAAGATGCAATGAATCTGGAAACTGGCACTAATGGGTACTGGGGAGAAGGAGCCAGGGTACCCCCGGAGAGAGGTCTCCAGCCTGCTCTGCGACTCACCTGCGGGCAGTGGGAGGTTCAGCTGCAGGGAGAGCTCTGCCCATGCTCTCAGAGTGCCCTGTGGCCAGCAGCCCACTGCCACTGGGAGCTTGGCTGCTGGAAAATGCAAAGGGGTTTGAGCAGGGTGCCAACCACTGCCTTTGAAGGGGACACTGACCTGAGGAGTGGGGTTTGCAGGAGAACAAAGTGAAACCTAAACCAACAGAAGAAAAAGCCTTCAGAAACAGGAGACTCCAGCTAGCTTGTTTAGAAGTCTTCCAGGAGAAACTGTTGCTGTGAAAGAAATACTTCTGCTCTTGCAAGGACTGTAGCTGTCCCAGGGCACGGATCTGATGCCAAATGTTTGCAGCTGGGACAGCTGTGGCTGCCCCAGCCCGAGAAAACAAAGAGCAAACTGTGAGCAGAATGGCAAGACAAAGGGGTTTTTAATAATGAAGGTGTTGCTGGTAACATAGGTAAGGAAATGTGCTTGCTTACAAGTTTGAAGCTGACAGCATCCCTTTAAATAAGAAAATACATTTGCTGAGAGGAGAAAGTTATCTGGAAGGCCCTGTACAATGATGCAGTGTAGCAGCTAACACTACTCTGTTTCAAGTGCTATTAATATTCTCCACGGACCGGCTTTGAAAAATCTCTCACTTAGAAAAAGGACTTCTTTAAAAAAAATGCAACCTGTGATTGTCTATCCTAGCAGTGCACTGTGACCATTTGTACAATAGAAAAGTGGTGCTTTAAATAGTGACTTGAAAGCTACTGCCACGTGCTTTATACAGCATGCAACAACACCACAAACTGGAGACACAGCAGGGGCTGCAGAGCCTCCTCCAACAGCTCCAGCATCCCTGGGAGGAGTGTCCCACTGGAGCCACGGCCAGACTGCCCCCAGGCCCCTCATGCAGGACCTCCTCCCCAGCTGCTGCATCTCCGATGTGCTGTCCTTCCAGTAACACAAATATTAAATACACTCAGTCTGTAAATAGTTTAACAATCTTTGTCAGCAACAATATTTACTTTGGCAAAACCAGAATTGCAAAGAAGTAGACATGTCCGTCAAATAGTCTGCAGCAAGTTCTTTGGTGGAAGCCAAGAAGTGAAGCAAAGGCTCCTTCTTGCTAGAGCCTGAGGAAGTATATTGCACAGAGACTCATAGGAGAAATGCTGGTGACTTCAAATGGGAGGCATCACTGCAGGAGAGCATCCATCTTTGCCAGCTTCAGGAGAACTAGCTCCTCCAGGCTCAGTGATTCATAGCTGTTCTCCGGATGGCCTTGCTCTGGACCGAGTGAACAGTGATGCTGGAGTAAACTTGGGAAGAAGGGCATGACTGCTGGGGATCAAGGAGGAATGGGAAGAAGGATGGAGGCATGGATGACAGAGGAGTGGAGGCAACAAAGGCAGATGCTCACACAAAATCACAGCCATGCAAGGGCCCACTCAGCCCTGCCCCACATGCCGGTCACTGAGTGTCCGTTTCTGGCTTCACCTGCTTCTAGGTCATGCAAGGTGGTGGAGATCCATCCCGACTTCTGGCTGTGCAAAGGACAGCCCCTCCAAAGCCTGGCTGTATTTTCCATACAACTTGCTCCTACCTTGGACCAAAACACATTACACATCTCTTTGTCTGTACCATACTAACTGGGATGCAGCAGGTCCACCGGGATGCCACGTCCCTTTGATACCTGCACCTGCAGCCTGAGCAGCTACCTCCAATGTCCAGAGCTTTCTGCTCCAAGGTCACAGGCTTCAGCCTGATTCAGTTCAGACTGCAGCTGCGATGGCTCCTGGGCTTTCAGCCCCCTAGGCACCATGAGGACATGATGAGGTGCCACCATGAACATGGTGGTCTCCATCTCTCATCCACCTGCAGCAGAGCTGTGCAGGGACTGAGCAACATAGCTTCAGGGGCAGGAGGCAGGAAGCAAGGCAAGCCTGACTGTACGGAGAAGTGTGCTTGTCGCTCTGGCTGGGCAGAGCCTCCCTGCTCCCACAGCCCCATGCCTGGTCACGGCCAAGATGAGCCCAGCAGGATTGCCTAAAGGGTTGGACGGGCAGGAGAGTAGAGGAGAGGGCAGTAATGGGCTCTCCTCTCCATGATTTCCCATTGCTGCCCAGGTGAGATTTCCTCACTACACAGTTTTGTCACAAGCTGCTCCAGTTCTCATGAGAGTGACTGATAAAACTGGGGGGGGACGGGGGGAGAGAAAAGAAACAAAACTGAAGTTCTTGTCAATCTAGTGTTGTTAAAGGCACTGTTGCCCTCTGTGGGGACGTGTCTGTGGAGGAGAACCAAAAAGTGCCAGAGCTGTAGTGCTGTCAATTTGCAGTAACTGGAAATTCAAACAAGTTTATATGCTGGGAAAATAACTCCAGTTTCCCCTGGATGCGGCACATTAGCCCTGTGTGTTCTTTGGCATGACAGAAACACTGTGCTGGCTGCTGCAGGCTTATCATGTCCTGCCTCCACCACCCTCCCTTTCACCACTGCTGCAGGTGCAGGTCCATGCTGGTGTTTAGATTGAGATCAGTAACATCTAGGAAATCAATGTTGAAGATGCTGGGACCTGCAGGGGTGAGTGAGCCAAAGCCAGTGGCAGAGCTGGGGGGGGTTAGGTCCAGCCACTCCATTGTTTCCCATGGAGACTCAGTGAAACTCATTTGTAAACCAGAGCTGTCGGCAGGGGAAGGGGAGAGCTGTGTTTCCATGGGCGAGAGAGGAGTCTGTAAAATCTCCTGGGAGGTGAGCAGTTCATCTGCAGCTTTGCCAGAGAACCCCTCTATCATCCCTTCAAAGTGGGACTCTTCTCCCCCCATCTTCAGCAGCGCGATTTCACTGACTCTCCCCAGGGGGCTGTGGGCATTCAGCAGGACCTCGAGGTGAGCATCGCTGCTGCCTGGACAGTGCTCAAAGGAAAGCTGGGCTGAGGAGACCTGCTCAAATGGGGCAGATGACTTCGGGAGTGAAGCGCTGGAGTTCCCTGTAGACACTGTTATCTGAGGTACTTTCTGGAGGCAGGACCGATCTTCCTTGGCATTGGCTGGCATTTCTGTCAATGAATGAGAGGGGTTTGAGGTACTCTGGCACTGCTGGGCACAGGGGCACCACCACAGCCTCCCAGCTGGGCTCTTGGGCATGCCTACGGAGACCTGCTTTCCACTCAATCCCCTTGGCATTGCTTGTCCACCCTCCCTGTGGGAAATCTCACATGTTCCTGCTTTCTGACCTCGACTCCCCTGGTTTTGGACATGGTCCCTAGGGCACGAGCACTGGCAGCTGTCCCCATGGGGCTGAGCATGGGTTGTGCATGGGAAAGGCAGCACTTTGCATTTGGGAGGGCACTGGCAGGACTGGGAAAGGTGGTGGACACTGGGATCTCTGCATGGGGAGGGTGCTGGCAGTGCTGTGCACAGGGCTGCTGCCCTGCTGTCCCTTCTCTCTGCGCAGTCTGCATAGGCGATAACCAAGCCCAGACCACCCCACCGGCTCTGCATGTGCAGGAGCAGGCTCCCAGAGGGCCAATATGTTTTTGGATTCAATCTCAGTGTCTGCTGGCACAGGGAGGGCAAATGAAAGCTGTACTCAACTCAGGCAGCTCTGCTGGGGTGCACAGAGTGCACTGAGCCCCACAGACAGATGCTGGCTTGGAGGGGAAGCCCTGGAGGGGAACAGGGAAGCAGTGCGTACCTCCGCTCTCAATCAGCACGTCCAGGAGCTCGTCCATCTGCTGACTTCGTGTCATCTGCTGCAGCAAACGACAAAGAGGAGAGTAGAGGGCGTTAGGAGGAGAGCCCCTCCAGCCACAAGCCAGGTAGGTGTCTCCAGACCCCACAAACGGCTTTCTCCCATGCAGGAGAGATGCCACTCCAACACTGGGCTGGCAGCAGCGTTCAGGTGAGCACTGCAGGGACCTGGGACAAGCATGATGGATATGGGGAGCATGGCGTCAGGTTCCCCCCACCCTGCTGCTGACCCTCTGCTCAGTGGCCACCACAGACTGCCTCTTCCCAGGGCTGTCAGGACACACCAACTCTTTGGACCCAGCACCTTGCACTGGCATGTGCCTCCTTGCACTCCCTGCAGCTCCTTGGGAGCCATGCATCTTCATCCTCCTCTCCCTGACTGGAGTCTGGAAGGATTTTCTGCACACCTCCCTGCCAGCTAGCATAAGCCCATTTTTATCACTGCCAACAGCATCACTCAGTTTTCCTAAAGGCACCATCATGACCGTCACTGAAGCTGCTGCCAGACTCTCACAAGAAGTAAGGGGTTCATGGGCGATGGAGAGTCCTACCTGTGGGAACAGCACTCCAGAGTAAGGCTAAGCGAGGCAGATGGCATGGAGCAGGGCACTTTGCTAATGGGCTAAAGAGGGAAGGTGAGGTTTCCCGGTGACCTGGGAATGCTCAAGAGTGTTTCTCACATAGTGAGCACCCCAAATAAGAGTACACTGAAGTCCTGGTATATTTGTGTGCGATGTCAGGACCCCAGGGTGGACTGGCACCTTTCATCAGCACAGAAGATGCTATCCCATCCAGCGTGGTGTCTGACTGCTTTGTGGCAGTCATTCAGCCACTAACTCTTCAAGAAAATCCCATGCCTTGTGGAAACAGACCTGTCCTACCCAGAGACCCCAAAATGGGTTGTAACTCCTGCAGATGATTTGTATTAACCACAAAAGAACACCCTGTACAGCCCTAGCCCTATAGAAAATAAAAATCATGCAGTTACCTGCTTTACTGCATCCTCATAGGGTGGAGGCTGCTTTACCTCTGAGAGGGCTGGGCTTGACTTACAAAAACTTGGGGATGGAATAGAAAACTTTTGACCTGCCTGCGTAGCCATCTGCGTGGGGGAAATACAGGGAAACGGAGTCAATGCACAGGGAGGCATGGCAGGAGGCCCAGCTCTCTTTCACCCCTGTTGAAGCTAGTGTGGTGCCAGGGAAACTAATGATTTTGTGGGTCAAATCAGCTTAAACAAAGTGCTGGCCTCTGGGCAGGAGAGAGGGAAGTAAACTAGTTCTGTCAGGCTAGCTCTGAGACCCAGGGCCAGGCTGACCTCTGGTCGCTGCTGGAGCACAGGCGTGATGCCACAGAGCATCCTGGTGCTCAGTCCAGCCATGAACGTGTAGAGCAAGGGGAGAGAGCAACAGGCTGCTGGTGGTCGGCTGCACCCAGCCAGTGATGCAGCACTTCCCCAGCTGCCTCCCAGCCCCTCTGCTGGGGACCCTCTCCATCACTGCCTGTCCAGGGGCATCTCACAGAGCCCAGGCCAGGGAAGACCACTCAAAAGAGTCACTGCCAGGTCAGCACCTAGGCTTTCCCTGTGCTTGTGCCAAATACCTGCATATCAGTGCCAGCTTTTTGCCAGTCCCCCCTTCTAGGAGGGACCTCATCCCCATGCTGTGACCATCACCTCTAGGCCCTTGTGTGCCCTTCCCCACTGCCTGGCCACAGCTGCCTCGTCCCATAAGAGCCAGTGCCAGGGGATGAAGCATGGCCCCAGCAGGTGGGTCGGATCCAGGGCAGCAGTGAGGCCATTCAGCTTGGCCATGCACATCCTGGCCACCTTTCTGCAGAGGGCGGCTGGGAGGAACAGTTTCCCTGGCTTGTGAGGGACAGCACTCCAATGCTGGGCACAGAGACAGAGCTGTTGCTGAAGAGGGATCCTTGCCCCTGGGAGCCCCTTGCAGGCAGCAGAGGAATGCCCAGGATGGGTGGTGCCACAGCCAGGATGAGCTGCAGGACACCATGGGGCCATCCCCTCTGTATGCCTCTTGTGCTCAGGCAGCAAGGAAGGAGCTGGAGATGCCCCCAAAGTGTTGCTGCTCCTTGCTGATGCTCACTGATGGCTGCCCAGTCGTCCAGAGCAGCCCTGCTGCCTGTCTTGGAGTATCGCCTCACAGCACTGTGTCCCACTGCCTATTGCACCCACAGCTCTGCCGCATTGCTGAGCTCACCTCTACAGCTCCATGCTCCACTGCTGAGGTCACCTACTGCAGCCCACTGCATTCCCTGCTCTCTGCCCCACTGCCCAGCTTATCCACAGCACTGCTCCCCATTGCCCAGCTCACTCAAAGCAGTGCTCCCCACTGCCCGTTTCACCCCAGCAGCAAGCTCCACTGCCTACCTCACCCCAACAGCACTGCACTCCACTGCCCATCCCACTGGCAGCACTCTGTCTCTCTGCCCCTCTCCCCCTAAATTGCTCCCCATTGCTCACTTCACTGGCAGCGCTGTGTGCCAACTGCCCACGTCACCTATCTCACTGTCCTCTGAATGGCTTAGAGACACCACTGCGCCCCCACTTTCTGCCACCTCGCAGCACTGCACCCCTCAGTGTGCTGACTGCGGGAACGTGATTTGTGTGGCCGTCACTCTGCTGTGCAGCTGTCGTGCACTCAGCGTGCACTTCCTGAACATCTCCCCTGAATGCAGTGTGCATGCCTTGCACCACTGTGTGTGTTTTACAGACTGTATAATAGGTGTTGCTGCTGCCTGGGAAACCCTGGTAGGGTGTTGGGATGAATTGGGGCTGCGATCAGCAGCACCTTGTGCTGCTTTTATGTGTTAGCAGCATGTGCATCTCTCCAAGCTTTTGTACCTGTCCAGAGGGCTGAGTGAGGAGTGGTGGATGCTGAAGGGCCAACTCTCTGCTGTGTTGGTTGCCTGGTGGGGAGGCACGAGCTCTATCTGACTGCAGACCCCAGTTGCAAGCCCTGCTCTATCTTCCCAAGAAAAGGCTTTCCATATGACTGGCTGTCCTGGTTTCAGCTAGGATAGAGTTAATTTTCTTTCTAGTAGCTGGTATAGTGTTATGTTTTGGATTTAGTATGAGAAGAATGTTGATAACACACTGATGTTTTTAGTTGTTGCCAAGTAGTGTTTAGACTAAAAGTCAAAGATTTTTTCAGCTTATGCCCCGCCAGCAAGAAGGCTGGAGGGTCACAAAAAGTTGGGACGGGGGGGCACAGCCAGGACAGCTGACCCAAACTGACCAAAGGAATAATCCATGCCATGTGATGCCAGGCCCAGTATATAAACTGGGGGCAGTTGGCCAGGGCGGGGCAGATTGCTGCTCGGGAGCTAACTGGGCATTGGTCAGTGAGTGGTGAGCAATTGCATTGAGCATTACTTGTTTTGTATATTTCAATTCTTTTATTATTATTATTATTGACATTTATTATTATTATAGTTATTTTCTTCCTTTCTGTCCTTTTAAACTGTCTTTATCTCAATCTACAAGTTTTACTTTTTTTCCCAATTCTCTACCCCATCCTACTGGGTAGAGGGGGAAGTGAGCAAGCAGCTGCATGGTGCTTAGTTGCCGGCTGTGGTTAAACCACAATACCGAGGTAACTGCCCTCCTTCAACCCAGTGGTCAAAATCCTTCACACACTGCTAGGAGCTGCAATGGCTCAGCAAGATGCTGAAAAGCCATGCAACACTGCACTGGGGCTCTCCCAGGGGTGTAGGACCTGTGCCAGGGGTCTCCCTTGGGCTGAGGGATCTGTGCGGGTGCTTCCCTGCTGTGGATAGAGCTGTGCCAGGGCTCCATGGGGCACGGGGAGCTGTGCCAGGTCTTCCCTAGGGTGGAGAGGGCTGTTCCAGGGCTCCATGGGGCACGGGGAGCTGTGCCAGAACTCCCCCAAGGTCACAGCAAACTGTGCCAGGGCCTCCCCCTGAGGGGAGAGGCAGCTGGGTTAGGGCTCTTTTAGGGCAGAAGAAGTTGTGCCAATGCCCCCCCAGGGCAGAGAGAGCTGTGCCAGGACTCCTCCAGGGGCAGAGGGAGCTGTGCCAGTGCTTAACCAGGGGCAGAGGGAGCAGTTCCAGTTCTCCCCAGGGCAGAGGGAGCTGTGCCAGGGCTCCATGGGGCAAAGGATGCTCTGCCAGGACTCTCCCAGGACACAGGGGCCTTTGCCAGTGCTCACCCAGGGGCAGAGAGATCTGTGCTGGGGTCTCCTGGGGAAAAGGGGAGCTGTGCCAAGGGTCCCCCAGGGCAGAAGGAGCTGTGCTAGGGCTGAACGGGGCATGGGAGCTGTGCTGTGTCCCCACAGGGCAATTAGGTGTGGTGGGAGCAGGGATCCCCAGGAGATGCCCTGCAAAGGACCCTGTGGTGCTATCAGCTTCCAACCTGTTGTCCATCTGGGATACTCTGTGCCCTTCCAGGCAGCCCCACATGCTGCCATGCCCCCCTGGGTACCCACCCTCGGTGCCAACAGTCCCGGTCTGATAGGAAAGGAATCAAACTGGGATGTTTGACTGACTGCCCACAGACACCAGCACATTCACCACCGCGATGACATATGGGGTGCTCTCCACTTACCGATGCTGTGCGAAGGCAACTGTTTGTCTGCGGGGACCCACTGCGCCCTTCTGCCTGTGAGCCGGGGGACACCGAGAGGAGATAGTGGCTGTTGGGGGATGGCGGCAGGCTGATGTGCTGGGGGCTCTTTGCAGCCCCGAGCGGAGAGTGCTGGGGGGAGCACTGTGGGCTCAGGAATGTTGAGGAGGTGAGGGTGCTTTGCCCTGCAGGCTCCAAGCAGTGACTATTTACAATGTGAGGCAGCTGCGGCACCCCACAGTTACTTAACTTATCCGAGCTGCTGGCTTGGCCTTTCAAGGCAGTTTGTTTGGATGCAAATGGACAGCTGGACACTGCGTTTTCTTGCTTGATGGGGACACCAAAGAAATGCTGAGCAGTCTGCTGCTTATCCTCAAGGCCATTGCTTCTCTTTCGCTTCTGGAGCTGCATTCGTAGCTCTTCCACCTGCCTCTGTTCTTGCTGTAGCTTCCATGTCAGTTCATTGATGACCTTCTGCTTCTCCACCAGCATCTTGTCTTTCTCTGTGTCAATCCCTTCCAGCTCCAGCTGGATGCTCCCTCCATTCATGCTGCTCATGAGACTTTCTTCAGCACTGCCATGAACTGGAGATGGCTGGAGACCGAACTGTGGAGAAGACATGGGCCCATCGTTGAATGTATCTGGCAAAGAGCCACTCACAGAGAGGTCAGAGGACGCTGGAGAGATAGGTGGGGTGGAGCTGGTGCTGCCAAAGTGGTAGAAGCCATTTGATAACATGCCGGTGGAGGACTGCGACTGGTAACTTGAGAGGGTGCTTGTCGGAGTGACGGGGAAGGTGACAGTGGTGATCTCACTGAAGTTTGGCACCGCGTTGCTGCTGCAATCCTGGAAGGGCCGCAGCCGTTCCATCAGCGCTGTTTTGGTACCTGACACAGGCAAGCCTCGTATTCGGAGCTGCTGTCTCAGTTCTGATACCTGGAAGGAAAGTCACCAATGATCAGTCCCAATGTCAGATGACCTCTTCAGAAACCCAGCATTTCTAACAAGGACTCTCAGATCACAGGCTCCTGCTTTAAAGCTCTGACCCTCCCAGGTGCTCACTGTCTCATCTGCAGTCACCATGCACAGCCCTGACCACTGCACGTCCTGCAGGTTCTCGACCTTTCCTAACAGGAAACCTTCCTTCTTCCTCCAGGAACTGTGACCACTCTCCATGAACCAGCAGTGGTCCTTGGTCCATGAAGGTAACTCAAGATTCCCTTCCTAGCAGTAGGTTTCTACATGAGCAGAGGACTTCCACACAGACCAGGAACTAGCTGATGGCATCGTTTAGCTCAGAGAATGTGACCATGTACCTTGGAGCCAGATACTCCATGTTCAGGCATCTGCACATCGTTCAGGCATCTGAGCTGGGGCATCGCTATGGCCAAACTCATGTTATTTCTACCTCACTTTTTATTTCTTTCTCGAATAATGAGTATTGCCCCCAGGTCTCTGCTCCTAAAAGGACTTGGCCTTCCCCATCGCTGAGGGTCCATTAGCAAAGTATAAAAGAACTTGTGCTCTGCCTGTCTTGCCTACATTAGAGATTTAGGTACTGTTCAAAGCAGTGCTCATAGCTGCAGACTCCAGGAGATACCTGCTTGTGCAGAGAGCTGAGCTGGCCTGGCTGCAATGACCACTGAGAAGTTGAGTCACTAAGTGGAGGCCATGCTGACCTCCTAGCTTCTGGCTGGTCTGCTAGCAGCATCCATGATGTCTACCATAAAACCACAGAGGGTATGGACCCATGAGCTGCAGAAGCAGCAGCACAGAAGTCCTTTAGTCCTTGACCTGGTGGCCTGGCCTGCAGCCATCTCAAGTTATACTTAAGGTTTGCTGATACATGCCCTGGAGCAATGTGCCCCCACGCCACCTGCAGAGCAGCAAACCTATGTTTTCAGTTACCGTTGCGGTGATCAATTTCTGACCCAGTGTGATGTATTCCTGGGTTTGCTCACAGCATGGTGGTTCTGGTTTGCTGAGCTGTAACACGCGGTCACTCCCAGCCAGCTCAGCCTGTGGTGCTACACTACACACTTCAGGGGTAGAAAAGCACATTCAGGCTACAAGATTCTGCTCCTGCAGTGACAAAATCTGCACTCACTTTCAGATCATCCAGGTTAGACGGCAGAGGGCCTGGCTTGATAGATGAGACACAAGTCTGGCCTGAAAAGGTGGTTTTCACAGGAGAAAGAGGGGTGTTGTTGACAGAAGTTGATGAAGAATTTGAACTTTTGACGATTTGCTCATTTGATTGCCTGAAATAACAAAGGAGATTTGGGGTAATTTGTCTGTCCCCCTGGGGTCTCTGTGCCCAGCACACCATCTCTTTGCTCCCTTGGGACTGCTATCTCCTGTATGAGACCTGAAGGATTGCCAACCCCAAGGAAAACCAGAATGGGCTGTAAGGAGATTGCTGGTGACCCACCAGCAGGTCACAGATGCCCCAGCCAGTGCTCAAAGCCAGAACGGCTTTGCAGGAGACTGTGCTGTACCCAAGCTTTTATGTTTTACTTGCATGCGTCTATCCCCCTTGCACTGGCACAAATAGGTACAGCGGGGGAAAGTTTGGAAGAGAGACAGGACTAAACCCTGTTATTGGCACATTGCCACTCACTTTAGCTGGCCTTGGTGCATCCCTGGGTAGCTGAAGTGCTGCTGCTGCTGTTGCTGCTGCTGCTGCTGCTGGCTGAGGATCTGGAGCTGCAGGAAGAGCTGCTGCTGCTGGAGGAGTCTGGCATATGCAGAATCCATGGGTGGAGGGGACTTCTCTGCCTTCTGGTCTGGAGGGATGTACTGGTGATACTTCAGCTTCTTCACCTTGGGTTTGGTGTCCTTGGGCTTTTTGTGACGGTTCTTGCTATCACTGGATGATTTGGACTGTTGGTCCAAGAAGGAAAGGAATTAGCTGGGAAAAGACCTTCTGCCACGCCTGTGGGAACTCAGAGGCCTGGGGCAGAGCAAAGGTAGCTCCTGCCAGCACCCTGACACTCCAGCTCCAACAGCTGCTGTGCCTGTAAGTGGGGGAATCCCTCAGGGCTGTGTCCCATCTCAGTTGTGCTGGACAGCACATGAGATGGAGAATGACCCTCCTCACCGGGAAGGTATTTCAGTGTTGCCTTATATCTCCTTCTGCTCCTAGCCCCAGGGGACATTTCCAGTGCAGGACCTGAGCAATTGCGTCTAGCAAGGTGCAGTGCTATACCTTGTACCGTGACAAAATGAATCAAATTGTAGTTTTTGATGACATGGTTTGTCTCCCTGCATTATTCCAAGCCTTTAAGGCCAAACCCCCAGACCTCCCACACATGTGGGGTGCAGCACATGGGTACTTCAGGCTCGGACGCAGCCAGGTGCCCTGGGCTTGTTCCGTCTCCTGGGCAGCCTGGAGGCACAGGCATTACCTTCACGGCGGAGGGCACCGGGAGGGTTGGGCTCTCCTGCCCCGCCGTCTGCTTGGGGCTGTCACACTGGCTGCCCTGCCCCGAGGCCGGGTCCGGTGCGTGGCCATCAGCACTGTGGGGGTGATCCTGCAAGGGAGAGGCGAGCTGTGAAGTGGGACAGGGGATGCGGGGCCGGTGCCAGGGGCTGGCCGGCCCGGATGGCCTCTGCCCGCAAGGGGCACCTGGTACCCCATTCCCCGTGTTGTCCCCAGTCCCCCAGTCCATCCCAGATGCCTCAGTCCCTCCCAGTCCCCGCCCATGTCTATCCCAGCCCACTATCCCCACTCTCCCAGGCTATCCCAGGCCTTTCTCAGTCCTCTGTCTCCCCAGTACAGCCTAGTCTCCAAGCCCTCCCCATCCCACCTCAGCCCTGTATCCTCGTTCCCCCCAGGACACCGCTGGCCCCTCAGGGTCCCCCGGACGAGCCCAGTCACCCCAGTCCACATCTGGCTGGCCCCAGTCCCCTCTGGTCACCCCCCCCAGTCCTCTTCAGTTCCTCCCAGTCCCTCCCAGCCCCTCCAGTCTGCCTCGGTCCCCGTCAGCCCACCCCGGTCCATCCCATCCCCCAGCCACTCTCCGCCCCGGCCCGCCCCGGCCCGCCGGCTGCAGTACCGGCGCCCGCCAGCAGGGGGCGCGGGCGGCCCCGCTCAGCCCCGCGTCCTCCGGCGGGGCCGTGGGGCCCCCACGGGCAGGAGGCCGAGTTCCGGCGCCCGGCCCCGGCCGTGCCCCCGCGCTCCCCGGGCAGGCGGGGTGCCTCGGGCCCCACCTGGGGTGCCCCGGCAGGGGCGGCGGGGGCTGGCTCCGGGGCCTTGGTGCCCGCTGCCAGCTCGGTGGAGCCCGGGGAGTCCTCGCTCCTGGCCTGCTCCGGGGACAGCCCGTCGTTGCTGCTGTCCTCCTCGAAAGCGAAGGCATCGGCCGACTTGGGGAAGCTGACCTGGGTGCCTGGCGGGGGAGAGGGGGTGACGGTCAGGGCCCTGCACTGGGCAGGGGGGACGAGCCTGACGGCGGGAGGGACGGGGTGAGCCGCGTGGCAGGCCTCCGTGCCTGCGCCCAGCTCCTGCAGAGCTGGCCGTGGGCGAAGGACGTGGTGCTCAGAGAGCTCGGACGCCTCCCCCCGTCGCCAGCCATGCACAGGGGCACCGCCTGGCTGTGCCCCCGTGGCCGAGGCTGGTGGGCGAGGGGCTGGCGTCGGCTCCTGGCCTGTGCCGTGGACCGTGTTACTTGGGAGCGGGAGAGAGGAGGCGTCCGAAGAGCCTGGCCTGTCGGGGCAGGGGGCTTTCTGCAGGCAAGTGGGGCTGGCGCAGGGGTGGCTCTGCTATCTTGCCCCACCGCTGGGCTGAGCTGGGGAGAGGGGTGTTAGCGTCGCCCTCTCCACCAGCTGAGCACCCCAACCACAAGCCCACACCACGCCTGGGATCGTGTCCTCAGCAGAAGAACTGAGGTTGAAATCCACCCGGAGGGTGACCCATCCGTTCATGGCACAAGAGCCAACGTGAGTGGACCTGGCTGCAGCTGAATAGAGGCTTCCAGATCCTGTCTCTGTCCACAGGCTTCACCCGCACGACATGCTTCAAACCACCACCATTGCCTCCCTGACGGCCCCAGACATTGCTTCTTTCCCCCTGCAAAGCTCCCGGCACCCTATCTCCTAGTCAGATGGGCAAGAGCTCTTGACCCCCAGCTTTTGCTGATAAATAAAGTGCTGAAAAAAAAAAAGGTCTCATGTGAGTCTCAGGAGGGCTGCAGGTCGGGGTAGAGGAAGGAGCAGCGCAGCCACGCTCGTAATCTCCTCGTGCTCATGTCTGGCATTTGTCAGGCAGCCTGGCATGCCGATAGCGAGGTGACAAATGGGGAAATAGGAAGGGCCCAGGGACAAGCTTCCACCTGTCCCTGCTGCCGGTCTAGCAATGTGCGCCTTCTCACCGACACGCACTCTCCTGCTCTGACCCCTGCCCCTATCTGCAAGATAAGGGTTATCTTTGCTTGCTCCGGCTTGTGGTGCCAGGGTGGGTGAGGAAGCAGGGAGCCCTGGCTCCCTGTCCCAAGCTGCTGCCCAGCCACCATATGGGGTGGGGATATGAGATACTGTGTCCTGTGGAGACCCTCTCCTCCCTGCCCTCCAGGGCACGGGGCTCCTTATATGTCCCTGGAAATAGGGCCTGTCCCCTCTCATGTCCCTGGAAATAGGGCCTGTCCCCTCTCTCTCAGAAACAGCACCCAAACTGGGTCTTCCCTGAGGAACTGCAGCACTGCATGGTCTACCACCTGGGCTGGGTGGGAGCTTCTCCCCATGCCTGCAGACTAGCGTGGGCATCCTCTCTCTGGAAAAATGACACCAAGCAAGGGGGACTTGTGGATCTGCAAGAGTCCCGCTGGGCTGACATTTAATAAGCATGCATGGAGAAGTGGTGCCAAAACCAGGAGCCCAAGGGACCTTCAGGACACGGTGGCAGCCCAGAGCATGACAGGAATGTGCTGCATCCTGCTGCTTGATACCACGGGCCTGTGCCGGCTGGGGAATGCTGCCCTTATCTGTCCTGCTCTCACCCAGCCCGGGGCTGACCGTATTGTTTCACGATCCCATGTCTCTGCTGTAATCTCAGGCAGAATGGTGTTTGCTCGGGGCTGTTTCTAATGCACTGGGTATTGTCCTCTCAAGCGTATTGGACAAAGTGATGACAAGGACCTGGTAAAAAAGGGTTCTTATATCACTGCTCAGCTATGTAGGGCACTGGCGGCCTCCTGTCACTGGGACGTTAGGGCTTTCGGTTGGGGTCTGGCACTTTCTGCTCACCCTGCCGGAGGTGATTAGAGGAACACGTCAGCTGAACTTTCCACTGTATAAACAGTTGAGATTCCAAGGTTAAAGTAAAATGATTTTAAACCCTGTCATCTTTCTGGTATTGCAAAAACAAAAGGCTTAATGTTCAGCAGTGCCAGTGCTCATCTCTGCTCTGTGTTCAGCCCTTCACCCTAAATTATGAGCACCACAAGGTGCCTCTGACTCCAAAAATCAGCTTGAGGAGCTGTCAGCCTGGGGCTTCAAAGATGAGAGCTGCGAAACGCTGGACACGGAGCAGCTCAAGGGTCAGACTGGAGAAGCCGCTGTACGTATGCTGCTTACACTTCACAGTGGGAAAACCAAGAGCAGGAACAATTGCGGGGTAGGACAGAGCAGTATCTGAGCCTGGAATATTTCATGTCATTTATGCTGGTTTCTGAGATGAAATGAAAGTCAAAGTGCTTCCTGTTTCAATTCCCACTTTCAGCATCACTCCTGTCATTCAAAGACCCCTCCCTCCTGTCCCAGAGCCCTGCCACTGTCCCCAGTTTGCTCTGAGCCCCAGAACAGGCACTTAACATGGAATTATGCCAATGGAAATAATCCTATGAATTGAGGAACCTGGAGCAACAGAACAAGCAGTTCCTAGGGGGCAGAGCATCTCTCAGTGCCTCACTAGAGACCCGAGGGCCAATTTGGACATGGAGAGATGGCCCCAGGCTTCAAAAATACGGGCTGCTGTCTTGGCACTGCAGGACCCTGCTGGCTTTCCTGCTCCTTTCTCTGCTTTTGGACCTCCCTGTCCTGGCACTGGGCCCTGGTGAAATCTGAGTCACCTTTTTGCTTTGTGTCAGCTCCCACACCAGCCTCCCTGTGGCAGTATGGGGGAAATAATTGCGGAGGATTCTGCTTCCCTCCTCTGGCTGGCGGGTAGGTGATGGAGGAAAACCAAGTTTAGGCATAAATCAATCACTGGGTACTGGTAAGTAGGAGTGTACCCTGCTTTGGGGTGCAGGCTACTTCTCATACTCCCCAGCAGTCTAGCACCCCCGGGATGCTTCCCTACCCCAGCAATGCACCATCCTGCTCTGTTGGGCCTTGCACACCACTAGCATCATTGGAAAAAAAAAAAGACAACTGCAGCCTCGCTGAACTGGGGCCACTTCACCCCCACCTACTGGGATGTAGAAGCTTGGCAGGGCACAACTGGGAGAATCCAGGCTGGCCTCACAACCACACATGTGCACCCAGGTCCTCTCCCACGCAAGGGAGGAAGGAATGTCCTGTCTCCAGTAGTATCATTTATGCACTCAAAGCCATGGGGAGGGAAGGGGTTTAAGAAGGGATGCTCTTTCTGAGGAGACATGGCTGAGCAATTCTGCATGTTTCAGTAGTATTGCTCTAAGAAGATGAGAGCTCTCTTTTCATAGGTCTGGATAAGATAGCACGGGCTGTGCTGGACTGCGCTGATTACTGTGAAAATAACAAAATTTAAGCAATAAAAGCAGCTCTTAAGTCCAGGTCGGTTACTTCCTGCAGTCACTGTTATACATCCTCGTAACCTCTTGCCAGCCCCTGTCCCATGCCATGCATACAACATAACATGCACGTTCACTTCCACTACCTTTTATGGCCTCTTTCACAGCTGAGTCGACAGGAATAATATTCTTCTCCACCAGCTCCAAAGGACCCGGCCTGAGAGCAATCTTTTCATTGAGATCATCTGCCAGTCGGGCTCTTTTCAGCTTCATTTGAGTAGACTGAATGGACCCTTCTGCAGCTGAGTCTAAAAGGCCAAATGGAAGGTGTCAGTTCAGGACCTGGGGCATCTGTAAGCACAGTGCCCAGCAAGAATGTTCTTCCCCTCCAGCACAGCCTTTCTGGGCTGTGGCCAAAACCTAAGCGTGGCTCAGTGCACAGCAGGAGCTCCTCTGGGGCTGGGAGGATGGGTCTGGTGGGGTTTGGGACATGGGTCTTCCTCTGACCCTTAGTTCCAGGTTCTCCATTCCCAACCAAGAGCCTCTGTCTACTAGCCTAGGCTTGCAAACACAGACTGCAGCTGGAGCATTCTCCCCAAGGCCCTGCAATGGAAATTTCATTAACAAGCTGTGACTAACATAAGAGCCAAAGTGGACTCCAGCTCCTGCCTGCTAGGAGCCCATTGGCCCTTGTGATCCCTACTTCTGGGCAACAGCTGGAGAAAAGACCCATTAACAGTGTTAGAGAACTGGAGTAAATGGCTTACACTGCAAGATCAAAAGCTGAGTCTTTGGGAGTGGACATTTGGAGATGGAGTGATTACAGTGCTCCAGGCCTTCAGGAGAAAAACAAGCTGGAGAGGAGCATAACAAAGGCAGCTAGATCTGGAAGCTACAGGCCTACCAAACCCAGCTGAGAAGTCCCCAATTATCAAGTGGTGACAGAAGAGCAGCCAATTAAACAGAAAGGTTTCCTGAACAAAGTTGATCTGGCTTCTCTGGTGGCACAGACATGAGTAGTGAGGGAGTGGGATTCTAAACTAGACCATATCTATACCTTTGGGGGTCTAAAGTAAGAAGGGCTGCATCTAGGTTGTGCTGTCTTCAAAGAATGGACACTTCTAGAAGATATACTGTAGGCAACACAAGCTACAGGGTTTGATAGCAGGGAAAAAATCTCTGCAGGAGGTCAGGAGAGCTGATCTAGGGTCACTTCAGGCCTCAGACTATAGGGCAGTGAACATAGAATCATAGAACCTCAGAATCATAGTCATAGAATGGTTTGGGTTGGAAGGGACCTTAAAGATCATCTAGTTCCAACCCCCCTGCCATAGGCAGGGACACCTTCCACTAGACCAGGTTGCTCAAAGCCCCATCCAACCTGGCCTTGAACACTTCAGGGATGGGGCAACCACAGCCTCTCTGGGCAACCTGTTCCAGTGCCTCACGACCCTCACAGTGAAGAATTTCTTCCCTACATCTAACCTAAATCTACCCTCTTTCAGTTTAAAGCCATTACCCCTTGTCCTACCACTACATGCCCTTGTAAAAAGTCCCTCTCCAGCTTTCTTGTAGGCCCCCTTTACGTACTGGAAGGCTGCTATAAGGTCTCCCCAGAGCCTTCTCTTATCCAGGCTGAACAACCCCAACTCTCTCAGCCTGTCTTCATAGGAGAGGTGTTCCAGCCCCCTGATCATCTTCATGGTCTTCCTCTGGACTCGCTGCAACAGGACGATGTCCTTCTTATGTTGGGGGCCCCAGAGCTGGATGCAGTACTCCAGGTGGGGTGTCACGAGAGCGGAGCAGTGGAGGCGAATCACCTCCCTTGACCTGCTGGTCACACTTTTTTTTGATGCAGCCCAGGATACGGTTGGCTTTCTGCACTGTGAGCCCACATTGCTGGGTCATGTTGAGCTTCTCATCAACCAACACCCCTAGGTCCTTCTCCTCAGGGCTGCTCTCAATCCATTCATCACCCAGCCTGTATTTGTGATTGGAATTGCCCCAACCCATGTGCAGGACCTTGCGCTTGGCCTTGTTGACCTTCCTGAGGTTTGCACGGGCTCACATGAGCTCCTTGAAGTGAACAGTAACAGAAGGTGTGCCTGTAAGGCATTTAGATGAGGCAACGTGTCTCAGCTGGCCAATTTCAATCAATCACCACTAGGTCCTGTTATGAACCAAATGGACACGTAAGTCCATGATATGCCAGGGCACACCCCCATGAAATGCAGAGTATGATGGACATAGCTGTGAGCAGAAGCTCTGGCTAAGAGGTGTGTGTGGGGCAGCACAGCCAGCTTGCTCAATAGACAGCCTGGCAGTGTCTGCTCCACCTCTCCTCTGGCTGTGTCTGGCTGGCCCTCTCCATGCCCGGTGACTGCAGCTGCCTCCACATCTGGTTTACAGCCCCCGAGCCCCAACTGCAGTCTGTATTGCTTCTATTATTTAACCTAAGGGAAAGACAATTTCCACCTGTCAAACAAGCAATGGTGCTAGCTCATTTTAGGGATGAAGACCCAAGGGAAAAGCAAGGCAGTGGCACTGATCCAGCATGGGCCTCTGGCTCAGCCCTCCTGCGCACCAGAGGAAAAAGAAATACGAACTTCATCCATGCTGAGAGCAGAGGACAGCATTTACAGTTGCCAGAGAGTGATCTGCTTCTTCCAGGCGACTGACAGGACTTGAGGAGAGAGGCTGCACATCCTCCTTGTTTCTAAGGAGCTTGTTATCTCTGGAGATAACAAGGGACACTGCAGTGTTCTGCTGTCTGTGATGGGATGCAGCAGAGCCGTGCCAGCTCTCTGGCTGGGAGGGGACACCAGGATGGGAGAGGGGAGAACTGCTGTGGCTCATGGACTGATAGCAGGGCTCATCCTATTTATATGGCTGTGCTTGGATCATTGACTGCATTGCCATGAATTGTCACATAGAATATCCAAAATTATGGCAAAACAAAAGATGTCCAGCTTTGGAAGGGTATCACAACCATGTGCTACAGGGATGTCAGTGCCCTGGACACCAAATGCCCCAGGTATGCTTTTCATGAGGATCAGATGTCAGCACCTCTGTCTAACAGAGTCCTCTCTCACAGCTGTTCTCTACCCCACTGTCCTCTAGAGCATCTTACGCTGGTCTCTGCCAGAGATGGGTGAAAGATTAGATGGCCTTGGGTCTGCTTCTGTCAGGGAATAAACGTGTGTGCTGCCTCCTGAAGACCAGGTCTGGACTGACTTCTGTACAACATGTATTCCATTTCAATCTGCCTCTCATGAGCAGCTGGGACAAAGTTAATCATTGTGAGAGACCTGAAGGGAACCCGAGTGGGGCAGTAGAGACATGAGTCACAAGGCAGCAGACACAAGGATTATGTGGGAGAAGCTCAGGCAGTCTTACCTTGTAAAATGTGCATATTGACCAGGTCTGATCGCTCAGGCCTGCTTCTGATCTTGTGCTTGAGATAATCTTCAGTCTGCAGAACACAAATGCAGAGAGTTACCTGGCTAGAGCAGCAATGAGGTACAGAGAGCATCTGCCCCTGTGCCATCTCATGGTTCTTTTGAATTTATTACAAGCTGGGTTGAGTAGGCTCTTAAATGGAATTATTTTTCACTCAGACACTGGCTTGTTCTTGGGTAGTTCTTCAGAAAGGGAACAATGTGCATGGAGCTGCTGTCTGTTCACTATACCCACTCCTAAGCTGTGTCCTTTCCAATCTCCCTTGAGCTTCTGATGCCTGAAGTATTATGAGAGCTCAAGGGAAGGGTGAGACCTATTCGCTGGGAGTGGTGGATCTGCTCCTAGCTTAGCATACCATGTGGCCTTTGAGAGTTGCACCAAGGCAGCTCCAGAGTGTACCATTAGCAATGGCTTCTGTGGGAAGCCTGGCACTCTGGGGTGAGATGTAAGGCTGAGCAAGTCATGAAGATACCCAGACTCTCTACCCAGGTCAGCCACAAGGCTTAGCCTTCCTGCAGTCCTGCAGCTCCTGTGTTCTGTGATTCCTCACCCCAGCTATGACGTGGGGATGGGAAAATCCACTTTACAGATCACTGCAGCAGAGCTTGTGATGAACATGGTCCTGGAGCCTTATGTCAACTTCCTAATGTCTTTAGCAACAGAAAGGCATGCAGAGGTATAATAACCATCCACTAGGGCCAAGGAAGTCAGTATTGAGGGCAGCTGACCTCAAGAATACAAATATAAGCTTATCCCCTGCTGAAGAAAAGCTAGAGCACAACTTGGACAAATTATTAGCTGTTTGCTAAATTGAGATGCAAGAAGAAATAGTACCAAAAAATGTACATAGTTCAAAGAGGTTAAAATCTTAAGGATAAATATAAAAGAACAGTACAAGCAGCTGGAGAAAAACTAGAAAACCCACAGTACAAAATGTACAGTATCATGAGAAAAAGATTTTATAAGGACTTCTGTAGCCAGGACAAGGCAATGGAAAGTGCTGTCTGTGTTCCATAAACAGGAGAAATAATTGTGAATGCTGCTGAGATGGCTACAGGATTTAATGCCTTTTTAAACCATCCTCAATAAAAAGATAAATGGCTATTTATCAATCAGATGACTAAGCCAAGAACCTTCAGCAACAAAAGAGAAGAAGCTCTAGTTATTGGGTTGGAGAACAGGTTGGAGAATACTCAGATGAGTTAAATGTTCCGAAACAGTTTGAGATACAGAATGCTATAGTAATAACAACTATCTGTGGGTCTCCAGGAAACTGGGCAAGGGAGAGCATAATTTCTTGCTTTAAAAGAGATGGAGTGAAGAAACCAGGAAATTATAAACCAGTCAGCAAGTTACTGGACCAAGTAATCAAACAATCTATAAATTGATTTTGAAGATAGCAAGCAGGTGAGTAGCAGCCAAGATGGATTCATCAAGAACAAACTATATCACATCAACCTAATTTCCTTCTATGGAGAGATGACAGATTTCTGTTACAGGAATAAAAAATGAATGTCATGTAGCTTGACTTTAAGTATGTTTTGACAATATCTCACATGGCTTTCTCATATGTAAGCAGAGAAATTTGGTCTGGATAAGACTAAAATAAAAAAAGGAGCATAGCTGTGGGTCACCAGAGGAATTAGGAATGGCTCACAGTCTAAATAGAAGAATATATCAAATCATGTTACACAGCAATTCTTCCTACTAGTCAACATATTCATTAATGCCTTGGATGATAGAAGACATACTCCTTAACTCTGAATCATTCAAGGCTAACAGATTACAATGCAGCATGATTTGGAGTAATTGAAGAAATGATCTGAAATACGTTTGATAAAATTTCAAGAGGACATTTGGAAAGGACTGCATTCAGGTCACAGTTAGCCACAGCTAAACCAGGTGATTAAGCACTGGGGTGGATGAAGACTTAGTCCACCAGAGATGCTTCTGTAGTGGTCACTGGACAGTGGCCTTAGGCAGAAATTAGTTGCTTCATAAATAGAGAAAAAATATAAAAGGATCTGGAGAATCTAGTGATCAGCAGCTGAACCACATCCCTAGACCAGCAGGCAGCTTTCTAGAAGACAAAATGAAGGATGTCAGATGGGCCCTAGGAATAGCAAAGCCCTATTCTATCCCCTGCGTTTGAAAGGGTCCATGGGAAGGGTCTGGACAACAGCTACAGAAATCATTATTGAACCAGAGATGGGATCAATGAGAAGAGACTGAAGGGAGGGGAGGTTGGTCAGTCCAGGGGTAAGATGCCTATAGGGAAACAGGATGCAAAATACTTTTTAGAAGTGCTACAAGAAAAAAGATAAACAGTTCTGCATATGCATGCATATAGGAGAAAAAGTAATGGGCTTAAACTTCAACAGAATAGCTTGGGCTGGGAATTGGGGGACACTTGCTAACAGCGCAGGTTAGAGAGCACTGGAGCACGTTGCTGGGGGGTGGGATGTCTGTCAGTGGTCTCACAACTGTCAGGAATGACCCAGATGGGGCTGTTCTGCTCTGGGGCAGAGGCATGACAGCTGTCCCCCACAGTCCCTCCCTGCCACACTTGTTGGGGTGCTGGGAGTAAGTGCTAAAGCCCTGCTGAGCCAAACTGCCTCAGGAAAGTCAGCCTGCTCTCTGTCCTCCAATCCAGCAATCTATTATAGGACATTGACTTCAAAGTCTGCTGCACTGGCTTGATGCCAGCCTCTAACATAGCCAGTGACATGTTTAAACAAATAATAGACATTTTATTTACTGAAGTCTTTACAATTCCTTACCCTTCCCCCCATATTTTTCCCCCAGCTTATTTTCACCAACATGATCACTTGCTTGGACCATGTGTAGGTTTGCCTGGTTCCTGTGCCAGGTCAGAGCAGGCTGGTGTCTGCACCTGAGTGCAGTTATATTCACCTAATGCATTTCCAGCTGATCCTCGGATTGGGTCCTGACCTGGGCTAAGCTTGAATTGCTGTCCTGCAGATGTGGCATTGTTCATGTTGAATCCAGCATTCACACTGCGTTAGCCTGTCTTTCTGCTATGATTTCAGTTCCCTTTGACCTTTGTTGTTTATAAGCTGCATTTGTGTCACTGGGGTGCAAATGATAGAGAAGGACTTCAGATGTGGGGATTTTTAGCATCAGCTGAAGCAGAAGAGCTTTCAAAACACATGAAAGCAGTTATTGTTATCTGCTTTCTGTTTGCAGAACTTCAGTTGGGAGGAATATGAGCTAAACAACAAATACCGTTGAGTAATTATCTGGAAACAGCCACTGGTCCTTCCCTGTCACAGCTCTAAGCAGGGCATCCTTGCAAAGGAGTATATGTTTGTTATGGGCTGTGCTCACTAGTGTCTTCATTAGCATGCTTTAAAAATGTATGCAGTTTGGGATAGACTAGATCATCCTTCCCTTTTCCCCAGGCAACTAGCCAGCGAAAGCTTTTGAAGAGAAGGACAAAGAGACAGAAATATATACTTAAACTGTAAAATATATGACACTTCAAGGATACTTTGGATTGCTTGAAATTTTGTAAGCATACTAATTTTTCAGAGTCATATTGTGTTTCTTATGCTAGCCATTTATTACCGCAGGAGAGTTGGGCAAGCGATTGGAGTGTGTTTAAGTTCAGAAGAGCACTTCTCCATATTTCACAATCATTCTTCCTTGCAAAGGTCCTTTTCCATGTGAGTGCAAGCATGTTCTGCAGATTAATGGAACAAACTCCTGTGTTCAAGAAAAACCTGCATGACTGATTGTTCCCTTTTCTGTGGACACCCCTCCAGTTTGGTCAAGACTGGATGATGGGTGCTTGGAAAACTGGTGTGAAAACCAGTGTGATTTCCCCAAAATCAGGTAAATCGCATCACAGAGTTTCGATGTGTTCTGGAAATGGCTACTTATCTTATCTCTGCCTTCAGCAATATTTAGGGAAGCCTGAGTGCAGTTAGATAATGGGGCTGGTGGGAGCCTGGCCCACTTAGCCCCTTGGATGTTATATGTCGTAATGGCCAAGCTACACTGCTGAGCTAAAAGCCAGGCTCCTGTCTGATGACAAGTGTGAGCTCCCTGGGGACTCACTCCAGGTGACAGAGGGCATCTGCATTCCTCCTGCACACTTGCTAAATAATTAGGCTCCTTCAGTCCTGGTTGCTGCTGGCCCTGCTCTAACCCCACTGACTAGAGCAGGAGTGGAGAGCAGGCAGCAGAGTGAGGAGTGGGCTGTGGACCTGGCCCGGAGAGGAAAACAGCCCTTCAGCTGGTTGGACGTCTACTGGAAGGACTGCCAATGCCATGCTGAACTACACCCTGCCCACAGTCTCTTGTAAAACCCAGGAGCTGTTGTAAAACCCCATAGCTCAGGGCACAGATGGTCCCTCTGCCCTTTTAAAACTTCCCTGCTTGGAGAAGGGTACTCCAGATAATTTGTGAACCCTGGCTTGGCCCGACCATGTCTGGAAGCAGCGGAGACACGCTGACCCTCATCCTTGGCCACAGGGCCTGAATGGAGGGTGCCAGAGGAGGGGATAGTGGTGGAAGTTGCTTTCAAACCCCACAACTCATGCAAAGCGAGCCCACGTGTTCCCTCATCGGGGTGGCTGCAGGAGTTACCTTGGCTCGCTCCAGACTTTTTCGCTGTTCATGGAATGCAGATGGGCTTTTCAGTGCTGCAACAGGAAAGAAAGAGGAGCAGTCAGCACAGGAGTGGAAGCAAGCAGCCACCAGGATATTCAGCAACAGCATTTTAATGAGTGCTATAAAAATAGTAACACACACTAGCCATTCTCTTTATTGTGCTGACTAAAAATAACCCAGGAAAGCTCTGGGAAATCCCATGCTCTCAGCCAGTCCATGGCAAGAGAGCAGGGGGGATGGAGAGTATGGGTTTGCTCAGGAGGCACATGGGGAGGGAGGGGGTGCAGGCTTTGAAACTTAGTGCTCTGTGGGACACGTCAGAGAGCAGATGAGGCTTTTCCCTGGAGTGCTTCCTACATGTTGTGAAAGGCACCACAGCCCCCAAAGACAGATCTGGGAAAAGCAACAACCTGAGAGGGGATCTCACCTGCAAGTAAAACCTGCGGGTGACTGAGGCTTGAGGCCAGCAGAAAACCAGAAAAGACCTGCCTCACTTCTTGGGGTCATGTGGGTGCAGCCTCCAGCGAGGGTATTTCAAGGCAAGGCCCCGGAACTGTGGTCCTTTGTCCCTCTTCCATCCCTGACTACCCCTCCATCTCTCACTGTGCCTTTGTCCTGTCCCCTGCCCAGAAGCACCTGTGTGACATGGGGCCTCCCTGGGCAGGCAGCTGCCCGGCCAGGTACCAGGTAGTAGACTATGCCCTCAGCATCTCCTGACACACCAAGGAGGATTAACCCAGAGGGGGGTCCCCAAAAAAGGCCAATGATCCCTGGCTCTTGGACCAGTGAACACCAGTCCGATGGAGCAGTCTGTATTGGAGTCATGGATAACCTTGCACATTTCCTTGTTTACTCTGGTTCAGTAGAAATAGGAGCAGAATTTGTATGGTGAAGCGGTTAATATTTCTCAGATTCTGCAAAAATTCTTTTCTGGCTGTGTAAGCGGGCAAAATTAACTGTTCCCATTGGGACAGGGAAGGGGAAGGTGTCCTGACCCACAAAAACAGTCTGCTACAACTCTTTGTTTGGCAAGAGGAATTCCCTTTCCGTCTTCTGAATGGGATCCAATAAGGATAGAAATTATTTTCACACAGGACATGTTATCCTCCATCAGTCTAGAGGAGGATGAAGAGAAGACTGGGGGCAGCTGGGACATGTTTGGGGGCCCTCTGAATTGGCTTTTGGTAGGCAACACCTAGGGCAATCCCCATAACCTCCAGTGAATCACAGTAAAACACAGAAGGCACATTCCTGCTCCTAACATTTGGAAAGCGAACATACAGACAAGCTAGTGTTACTGTGCCATGCTCCGGTGAGCAGCCAAAAGGACTAGTGACAGCTGGTTTAATCAGAAGCAAAATAAAATGGTGCACACAAGAAAAAAGAAGTTAGCAAGAGAGATGACTTTTACAGCCCTGCTCACTGTGAAGTACTGACATTGGGAGTGTGCTATGGGCATTGACCAAACGCCGTGCTATTCAACAGGAAAATGTTTCAGAATTTAGTCATTTACCAAGATTTTTGGAGGAATTATGTGGATGCTGCAGCTTGTATTAGTCTGCAAAACAAATAAAGACATCGCTAGCACTAGTTATTCAGACAACTTGTCAGGGGATAACATGTCAGCTTGAAATGGCTGAGGGCCTGGAGGCAACAGGGCAGAGCTGCTGTGCTTGTTGTTGATAATCTTGGAACTATTGCGTCTAAGGTTTCAGTTAGAGGATGAGGTGGTGGCTGCGTATGGCAAGAGGGTCTTTACTTCAAGCGCAGCTGTTTCTGCAGCCCATCACAGTAGGGGGAACCTTGCCTTGAGGAATCCTTGATCCTGCAGGCTGCCTCCCCCTCCTTTTGGGTAGGTGAGCAGGATCTGGCTGGGGTCTGGGGCAGGTGTCTGTGCAGGTCTAGAGAGAGGGTTCATCCATGCTCAGCCCTACAGCCTGCCTTTCTGCAAGTGACACCACATGCTCTTGATTTAAAATGCTTTTCCTGGGTCTGTACCACTTTCACTAGGACAATAAAACTGCATGTGTTGCTGCATGAACTGGAAACTTCCTACTCAGCAAGCCTGAAGAATGGGGCAGGCTTTGGTCTCGCCTGCACTTCTATGCATCAGGAGCGTGGCAGTGTCTCAACGAACCTGGATCTCCCCTTGCTTTCAGAGGATCCTCCACAGAGTCACAGGGCTGAAGGAACTCAGAGGCTGCTCTTGCCTACCAGTCTGCACCTGTCTTTATTTGCAGAGGTTTTTCAGTATTGTTGATTGTTTTGCCAGCCAGTTGTTCAATTTACAACCTGAAAACATCTGACAATCAGAGTCCAGCTTTGAACCTGAAGTCTTGTTCAATGCTACTGCTCCTGCATCCTGCTTTAGGCAGTTTCCTGCCTTCTCCAGTGATGGGGCAATCTGAAGGCTTCCCATTTCTTAGAGGAACATCTAAGGGAGTGTGAACAGAGCTCAGGTATGCAATGGCATTAATTTTTTCCAGTCAAACCAAACGCAGACTGGGCTTTGGTAAGGATATTCATCTCACTGCGCTATGCTCAGGTAACACTGGTACTTCTCCCTGCACTATTCTCTTGGATACCAAAAACCAGCCAGCTTCCTAGGACTTACTCCAATGTTTCACACTTACTGTGCTATAGCTGCACTGCTGAACAGCTCAGCAGGCTCTGCGTATAGTCATCAACTCCCCTTCCTACAATGGTTTTCACAAGCCCTCAAATCTTTTATCCAATGCTATTCTGTTACTCTGATCTTCCATCTCTCTTTCTGGTCTCTGTATAAAATGGGTCAGCTAGAAAAACAAAGTTTCTCTGTCCTGGGATTATATCAACAGAAAATGTATACAATGGGTTGAAAGCAATCCTTGTGCAAGATGTGATGTGCAATGTGGGATTAAGTGCATGCTCTAAGCCTGGTACTAAACCTGACTCTCACCATGGAGACCAGCAATGACCATCTTTTCTCTTTCCAGAAGGGCTATACTCAACCACTGTGGGTAACGGACATATGGGTTTATTTCTCGCCCTCCTCCAATGCATGTGAACAGACATCCTGTCTCAGTGCATCTCCTAGAGCCCACCTCATCTGCTGGTCCTCAGAGCCAACAGGGCATGGGAAGACTTGTTTTTCATAAGGAAAAACTGCACATGCCCAAGCAATGGGGGGAAGCTGGCTGGGGCTCCCACATATTAAATGTTAACGTCTGACTCTTCCTCCTGAGGTCAAATTCAGCAGTTAAATTCTGCAGGTTTGTTTTTATAATGGCAAAAATGCCTTTTCTTCTATTACTTTTAGCGAGTGAACTGTGCTCAAGCTTTCCCAAATGGCCTTCTTGGACAGAAACCAGACTGCAAAATGTCAGCCTAGAAGTTGGGAGTGCAAAGAAGCCATAAGTTAACAGGAAAATACCCTTCAGTTACCATCAAATAAATTTGTCTTAATATGTGGTCGGCAGCGTGTAAGGTTTCAAATGTTAGGTGCCATTTGTAAAAGTGCAGTCCCATGCACTCAGCCTTGCAGAGCAGCGTTAGGTATGCAAACCTCTCAGTTGGCACTACTGCTCCCTACATGTGCAATGGGGCGTCCTGCACCTTATTTGAGTGTGCCCACTTTTACAGAGTGGACTTAGCAGTTCAGGAGATGTTAAACATATTTTTGGCCACTGACTGTATTGCCAGTGCTTGCAATACTGTAAAAAATGTCACAGTATTTTGCTTGAAGCTCCAACTCCTGGAGTCCTGTGATTAAAATGCTTGCTCTTTGGTGGCAGGCAGCATAAAATCTGAACGCTTAAAGAAATAAACAGAAGAAAAATGGAAAGAGCATGCATTTATCAGTCTTAAAACCATGTGATCATTTTGACAGTCATGATTTTTGTCATCCTACTCAAGTTTTCTTAATGCTTGATGCTGTTAATACTGTACTGAGAAGGCGTCTGTTACTGGCTACATTGACACAATCCTCTAGGAAGGCAGCTGCATGAGAAGGGCAGAGGGATGGACAGAGTGCAGCAAGCAGTGCTAGAGCCATGCTTTTAGTAAGTTGTTGTTCTGCTGTTTAGACAAGAGCTACATCACAGTCTTTAATGTTAGCCAGAAGAGGTAAAAGTGACACAGCCTTTGGAAAGTTGTGATCTTAGCAGTGAACCCAAGGGGCCCTTGATGAGACAGAAAGGTTAATCCTCTACCTGCATCCCAGATAATCACAGATTCATACACATGGAGCCTGAGCTAGGTCAGGTTGGAGTTATCCATTAAGCAGGGCTGATGTCCCAACATCATTTCTCCGATAGTGCTACAGGTTTCATGATGCACCTGCAGGTGCAGAAGGGGCTCATTTTCTTTCACTTACTTTCTGGGCTTTAGCAACTGGCTTTCTGATGCTGAATGATTACATGATAATGCTGGCCTGGAGCTTGTCCTTCAGGCTTGAATGACAGGTTAGCAAGGATGAATGTGGTCAGAGAGGGGAAAGCATGGACATAATTTGTCAGTCTGCAGCAAGAAGGTCCAGGTGGGGTTTCACTGGCTTCACGTGTACACTGAGTTCTGCCCTGTGCGGTCCTGGCTGGGCACAGGCGCAGATCTGGATATGTCTCACTCATCCAGGGGCTGCCTCTCTGCACTGGGGCCAAGGCAGTTAGCCACCTCTTCCTTTTTCCAGAGGTTCCTGGCTTTTACAGGAGGATATGATATTCTCTGCCCTTGCCTATGTGAAGAGCTTTGAGAGTCTTCTGCTTGGAGCTGGATATTTTTGTCCTGCCACAGTGACCTCTGGGACAGGGAGCTATTCACTTGAATTTTTGGATGGTGTAAGCTAAGCATCTCTCCTGACTTCAGTTTAAGCAGCAGCATTATAATCTGTGTGGCAAATGCTGGGCACCATTGTATAGCACCAGGGACCGTAGTATCTCTACAGGGCAGGAAGCAAAGTTCCCCCGGTAGCAATCTGCTCAGAGCTGAGTGGGTCTGAGCAGGCAGCTGGTGCCACACAGTGCCGCAGCATACCCAAGATGAACACAGCCCCTCTGAGCCATGAGTGGGTGAAAAAGGCAGAAAAAGATACTCACGTGGCATGATGCCTTGGTCTGCCAGCTGCTCACGGGTCCTTCTCTGCTGAAGCCGTAGCTGTAAAACTGAGAGAGAGAGAATGTCAGGAAAAGATGCAGGATTTTGCTGAGGTACTAATACATCTGTCAGAGACAATGTGTCAGGGGATCTGTGTGTGGCACAGAGATCTGGCACTGATCCCTGCTGCTGCTGGACCAGCCTTGGTGCAGCAGAGTGCTCCAAGCCGAGAAATACTGCCATGGAGGAGACGCGTAGCTGCACTGACCCAGTCCTCACTTTTGCAGATAGATAAACAGGGCAGGGCTGTTTCTGGTGCAGGCAGTGCCCTAGTGCCTGGGACGGACTGATCCCTGCCCAGCACCTGTAATAGCAGCCTCAGGTGACCATGGCTTCAGCTCAAATAGTTGCTCAGCTCTGAGCTCTGAAGCTGGGAGGTCCTCCCTTGCCCCAGCACTGTGGGTTGAGTAGAGTTTTCCAACTCCATCTCCCTCCTGAGGGCCTGGCAGCACATTTCCAGCCCTGCAAGGCTCAGCACTGGATGTAGATATATTTACTGTACCAAGGGGGATGTAGATAATGTGGTGAGGAGAGATTAGTGCCATCTCTGTATTAATCCACTGCTCCAAGGACATGCAATCTCCAGTATAACTGCTTTTGGGAAACAGTGCACTGACAGATGGGAGTGAACCACTGATCAGGGTCACTAAGTGGCTTAGCAGCATGGCCTCAGCTACAGAGCATCGATTAGGCATCTAACGAAGAAGCACCTCTCAGTATTTACAGCATGTAACGACAGCCCACCATACAACTGCAGCCTGCCTTCTGCAAGGTTACAGACCCCTGCATGGCCCAGGACTGCACAAGTTAATTCATCCCATCACTCAGGTAACCCTGCCTGTACTTTGAGTTAGTAACTTATTCTGCACTTTTGGTTTTGCAAATTTGTCTTCAAGAAGACAGACACTTGTATCACAAGGTAAAACATAAAACTCACTTCCATATTTTCCTGCTGGAAACTCAGTACAGCTTGCCATGAGGACATATATGTTTCAGGGGTCACAATATAACTGCATGCATATCCCCTGGCTACCAGCACAGCCCCAGACTGTATCCCCTTAGCTGCCCAGAGAGAGCTGGTATTGGAAGGGGAAGAGAGGGACGAACAGCTGTTTTGTCCTCAGGAGCAACCTGCTGAGCTCTGCCAACAGCTCATGTCTACAATGCAGCTTCCCTGGGATGTGGGATGGAGCTGAATAATAATCCCTTCCAGAGAAGTCCCCAAAGCACAAGGCTTCCTGAGATGCCATTGCTTGTGACTTTTCCATGTCCTCTGTACAAACCACGTCTCACATTCAGAGCAAATGTTTAGTGAAGGCCCCACGTGGGACAATGATCTCCTGCCAAATGCCAGCACTTCTTAGGGCACCAAAGATAGATTCGTGCTGTGAGGGAAGAATGTAGCCTTCAGTACCTGGTAACATGTGTGCTGTTCCCCTTATGCCAGCGTGAAGCTGGTGGCTAGAAGTCACTGCCAAACCTTGCTGCCAGGGAATTCTGTAGCCCTCTATTGCCCCATGGCACCACCCCCAGTCGGTGCTGGTTCTGCTCACGGACACAGATTTAGATGCTTGCACTCTAGGTATCTGCATCCCCTTTGCAGGAGTCCTTGCCCTCAGGGAACCTCAAAACCAAATTAGACTGTCCATGCTTTAGGAATGCCTGTCTTTCCTCCTTGACTACAGAGGCAGTTTAATGGTAACCAGCTCTTGGTAGGTATCTTACACAGGGTGAGGTGAACCCCACTTTGTCTGTGTAGAACGTTCTCTGTGACTGGTCACAATATTGAAGAACCATGCAGAGCTTTGCACTTTCCCTGAGGAAGATATGTATCTTTATGGAATAAGTGAGCTGAGGGAGGTCAGAGACTGCTCAAGAATAAAGATTTGTAGTTCACCCAAAAATGGTTCTCTGCTCTCCTAGGTCCTGGTCCAGTGTCCTGGGCATTAGAGCATCTTGCCTTAAACTGAGGCAATTTACACACAACATGCTGTCATCAAACAGGAATTGGAGATAGCAAAGGCTTCTACAGCCACATACAACACCCTGCCAAAGACACATCAGTCTGCCCCATCTAGCTGTAAAATATCCCAAGTGAGGATGCTCCATCACTTCCCTTCACAGCTCCCACATGTGCCAAACTATTTGCACCATTTCACTCCAACTTCTGACACAGCCAGACCAAGTGATATACCACATCCACATGATCAAGGGGGATGCTATCAATCAGATGACTGTGCATTCAAAGCCCACATTCTCTGCTGCTTCTGCTTATTTTATAGGCCTTCCTAGCACACAAATAATTAACAGTTTCAGGGTGCAGTCAGCTGTCAGCCAGGCCTGTTTAAAATAAAAAGGAGATGTTACAAATTCCCTTGAAGCATAGTTTGGAAGGTGATGATGATTTCTAGTGTGGTGGCTATAAGATTCAGCATCTGCCTTGATGCAAGAAGTGCTGAAAATGTGTAGGTTTCACTGCCATAATTCTCCCTTTGCTTGGGTGCAGGAGTAGCACTCAGAAACCTAGATTTCCCAGATCCTACTGCCTTCCTGCAAACAGTGCACAATCCGAGGGAGCCTACCCTGCTGATAGACCATCACAGAGGGGACCTGATATTATTTAATGATAATTTTGTGCACGGAGAAAAGGTCTTCAAATTGTTTTTCATGCTGACAGGCATAAAGGCTGTGACCCAGCAATGACACAAGCTGTTCTGAGCGTGAGACCTAACGTCTTCCATGGGTGAGTGGCTATGGGCAGACCATACACCCTCCCCCACATGGTTCATCTTGGGCCATGCTGAGCTTACAAACTTCCTGGCCCATTCTTAAGCCACAGGACAAGGAGGAAAAGTTTATCCATCCTTGTCTGTTCAGGGCACACTAACAGAAAATGTGAGGACAGACAAGTGCAAAAGCTGGCTATTTCTAGGAGCAGCCCAAGCTCAATGGTTGAAACAGTTATTTCAGCCACTGAATATTCATCCAGATCTGGACCTCCTCATGCAGGAGGATGCATGCCTTGACTCTCAAATATCATCTCTATGAAATTCCAAAGCTTGTTGCAAACCATCTGAAGAAATGTAGCTGTGGACAGTGTCAGATAGTAACACTGAACATCCCTGCAGGAAGAGGTAAAGCAGCCACTACTTTCGGCAGCCCCTAAGTCAGTGCTGCAGCTTGCAGCTTGGTGGATGCCAGCTCAAGGCTTGCACCTTTCCCTTACAACCAACAATGCTTAAAAACAGGGCTGGAGGAGCCCCTGGCACCATCCAAACAACCACCACTTAGCTGCTTCTTGAAGGGGACTTGAAATCTGTGTCTGACCCCAGCTGCATTCCTGTCCTCTTCCTTTGCCATGTGTCTGAAGGCCTAAGCTCTGAGTGCTGCCTGTGACTCAGTTCGAGGATGCTGTCACCCTCCACATATGAGAATTACTTTTTTCCCCCGAATATTTTATTTTTCAAGGAAACTGCTTTGTTAAAACTTCAGAGGAACATTTATGTTACAAGGAATGATGACTGGAACACTGATGAGACAATCTTAGTCCCACATCCCAAGCATCCTTGTTGTCTGCCTGCACCAGCTTGGACGGTGAGAAGTAACCCCAAGCGAGCAGTCATGCATACTGGTCACCCTGTGGTATCAAGCTGTGCTGGCACCATCAGCTACCTTCAGCTGAGACACAGCCTTGCTTTCAGCAACCCTTCTCCCTCCTATGGTACACCACGATGAGAAATCCCTCCCTAGATGATGTGAAGCATGTCAGAGCTATTCCAGAGATTTTGCTCGTGAACTTTTTCCGTTAGAAATGCTGCTTTCTTCTATGCTAGCACCAAGTCCCATTTAGTGCTACAGTTTCCAGAAACATCCTCTGCAGTGGGGCTGTGTCACTGGTGCAGAAAAGACCTCCTGGCATCAGTCATAGCTGGCTCTGGTGTCCCAAGCTCTGAGCACTGCCCATGACTCGTAGTCATGAGTCATCCTCCTCCCTAGGAGTTGACCTCAGAGCTTTACAGAGCTAAGAAGACAGCTTGGGCCTTGCCTGACCTGGTGATGCACTGGAAAAGGCATGTTCAAATCCTCCCTCCACCCCAGAAGTAGGCAGACCTGGCTTTCTCCTTCAGTCTGTGGGGGCACTTTGAGTCCAGTGCTCAGCAGATGGTCAGGATGGGACTTTTCCCACCTGCATCAGAGCATCCCCCATGCTGGGGAGTTGCCAGAGCACTCATAGCACCATCCTCTCTCTTTGGGGAATTGCCTTTAACAGCACAGGGGGCTGAGCAGCACTGAGGCACATTGCCCAGGGAGGTGGGGGAACTGCCCTTCTCGCAGGGTTCAGCACTAGGGCAAGCAGACAAAACCACGGCTGACCTGACCTAGTGTTGGTGACAGTCTGTCTCTGAGAAGGAGGCTGTATCAGAGCCCGTCCCTTCCCGCCAACACTTATATAGTGGCCAATGCAAGTTCCCTGGAAATTCTGAGGCTGCACGAGGAGTTCTCAGCATTCAGCTCAGCCTTGCGGCTGAGATGAGTTGTCCAGGTGGAGCTGCAGGTCTATTGCTGCTTCATGACTTCTGACCCGGCATCTGTCGCTATCTCTGACAGACACTCTGGGAGTGGGAGTGACTGAGGCAGAGTCCCTACTGCTTTAGGTCTTCCCAGCTCTCTTATGTGGTTTCAGGTGAAATCCCAATAACTGGTAGTTTCCTCCCTGCCTGGGCTGAGCCAGCACCTTTGCTTTGCTTGGCACAACCAGTGCAATTGCTGTGCTCTCATCTTCCTCTGAAATAAGTCACTGCTGCTACCAGAATGGATGGTCAGGCAGTTGCTTGCTGATCCCTGCACCTTGTGTGGCTCCCTGCACCAGCTGGTGCTGCTGGGCTGTGCAGTGAAGGGGACCAGCAGAAGCACAATGTTACACCAGTTTGACCCAAGTGTGTGACCATGATGGGAGTCAGCAGTTTGACAAACAAGTGAAGCTGGCACTGCCACTGAAAAAAGCAGCAGCAAGTCACCGTCCCCTCTGCCAGCCACCCCAGCAGCTCATTCCTGCCCTTTGGGGCCCAGAGCTGAGCTTTGAGGAGCATGAGTGCAGCTCAGTGGTGCACAGGATGGGGAGTGCTCTGCTGGGGTCAGGGAGGAGTTGGCAGCAAATTAGAAATGGGGTGATGGGAAGGAGGGACTCCTGTTTTCAACAGCAGCAGCTTTGTTGCATGTCAAACAGCAGCTGAGCAAATGTGAAACATGTTTGTCCATGGCCATGGTGTGTACGAGAGGAACGTGGAGACTCACCACTGCTCACACACTAGCTGACAGAAAACAGTCCTGTTTTGGACCCAGCCTCCCTTGAAAGGCAGGACTGCTGCTGGCTTCGAGACTGTCTTTACAGATGATGTCTGAGGCTTTCTCGCGTGAGCATGCCAGGGGGAGAGAAGCTGCCCAGTTGGAGATGCACATGGGATCCTTCAACTGTCCCCAGGTCCCAGAAGGGCAGGAGAAGGGCTGGCTCGGTGGCAGGGTGCAGTTGTGTTGCTTGTGGCCTTCTTGGGGCTGTGGCTCTCGCAGCTGTGTCAGGAGCAGGAACCTGTATTCAAAGCAGGGTGTCCAAGTGGGCAGGGCAGCCGGGAGCAGTGGTGCTCTGTCCCAGCTGAGCAACAGGCTGACATCAGGCTCCTGATGTGGGGGCTGTACTTGGGTGAATGTGGAGCCACCCTGAGCTGGGTGACAAGCAGCCAACCTCCTGGGTGCCACCACTGGCAGGGTGAAGCACTGGTCCAGCAGAGCATCGTAGGGCCTGCTCTTCTGGAGCTGCTGTTTTGCAAAAACCCTCCATGGCTGTCGGCCCATCTGCTCTGCCAATAGCCAGGTGCCACAAAGTGATTTCTCTGTAGCATCAGGTCTCTAGGCCCATGTTATCCTCTGACAGCACGGCCTGTGTGGGGCCTGTGTGGGACCTGTGTGAGCAGAGATGAAGCTCAGCCAGCCACAGCCCAGCTGAAAATGGCGCCGCTCAGCCAGGACAGCCATGGAAAGCCCTGGTCAGTCCTCTCCTGGCCAGGTGCTGCCTCGGCATGGGGCCAAGCCACACCAGCTTTACCTCTGCCTGTGATGCTCAGCACTTCAGAGGTAGGAGCATTTTACCTTTTCCCAGGCAGATGTGCTACGAATTTTTGTGTTACCTGGGAGGCTGCACTGTGCTGAAAATACCATCTACATTGGTGAGAACAACATCTCTAAACCCACGTCTGGACCTGCAGGTGCCTTGGAAGAGACATAGACCCACACCTAGCTAGCAAGGAGCCCAGACCACCAAATGGGTGCAGGTCACCACTACAGAACAACCAGCTGTGAAATCCCTCTGAAGTCTGTGTCCATCATAATGTGCAACCCCAACCTTGCCATGGTCCTGAGAACAGGCTGCCACTAGCCCTCCTTGAAGTCATCCCTTCAGCATCCCCATGAGCAGCCCGTACATCCTTTTCCTCAAGTGCAGTGAGATACCTTTCAGTCTGTGCTATAACACATGCCTGACTGACAGAGAAACATATGTCTGTCAGCTAAAGCACCAAGGTATAAGATGCTGGAAAAACAAAACAAAGTACAAACCAGTCTACAACAAGTCAGTGTTTTACAAAAACTTCACGAAATCACAAAACAGTGTCATCAGTTACAGAGAGGCTGAGGTTTGAATGCACACACTGATTGTGAGCTGTGTGACTTCATGATCTGAGAGGAAACACATGCACATGCTTTATCTTTGGACACTGGGAAAAGGAAAATAAAGGTTCTGCCAAAATGCCTTGCCTAACACCCTACCAAGACCTACTCTCTTCTGCCTTTATTAACCTGCTGATCTTGGTCCAAATCACTCTCTCCACCAGAGGCAAACAGAATAAATTCCCTCCCATCTCAATGAGCTTCATTCAAGCCCTATGTGTAAGCATGAATCCTTTCCTCCGTAGAGCCAGGCAAGTCTTCTCTGCAAATTCACACCCATGTGTCCACAATTAGGCCTGGATCTTACCGCATGCCAAGCCATGCAGAGCCATATTTAGAGTGTTAAACTTTCACTTCTCAACAATTATCTGAACTACCACTGATGTTATGCAGATGTTGGCCTTGTAAACTCTCTTTCCATATTGCTGGACAGAAAAGGTCAGAGTTAAGGTTAAGTCTGCATTTGCCAGCTTTGTTTGCCCTGTCCAATGACAATGCTTCTCTGCTGCTGGAGTACAATTGGTTTGTATTCAAAGCAGTAGATCACTTCACATAAATGATGGTCTCTGGGAAGAGTTAAATATGTTTCTGGAACAGCCCTTAGATGTCCTGGTTGATTTAGTACAATCCTATTGATAATTGGAGAACATGGAATAGCATGGCAGGCTTGAAGAATCATCATTCCTGCAAAATTTGTCAGGATGACCTCAGATCAGTATATTTATCTTTGGCAAAACACACAAAATAAACATGCACACAAATCCTTGAGGAAGGGGAGGGGGAACCTGAAGGCCTGCAGCATGTTGCTGATTTGATTTATCTCCTCTGGAGCGGTTCCTGGTACCCCCCACCAGGGTAGCTACTATGTCTCCACACTGCATGGCTATGCTGGCCATTCACTTTGGACCACTGGAGAATGAAGAGCAGGAGAAAACACTGTGGGACTCAAGGAACGATTGCTGTGCACAGTGCGAAAGAGCCGCTGCCTCCACCAAATCAGCCTTTCCTGGACAAACCTTTTCTTGCTACTGATGCTGCCAGATGGAAGCAAGAGACTGGAATGCTGACCCTCGAGCCACTCTAAGAGGGACACCTATGTGCCACCATCTTCTAGCTGCCACCTCCTTGCTCCACTTTCTGCCTGCTGTGTGCCACAGGGATTAAAAGGATTCTGGGATGAGGAAACAACAAGCAATTAATATATCTCTAGCACCCTTTAACACACATATGGCTCTTTCAGCTGCTCAGTGTGTGCAGGCCATGGAGAGATGGCAGAAGTTTAGTTATTAAGAATTACTTCAGCCCTCGTTAACACTGGCCTGGAATCCTTCAAAAGGGATTCAGACTCGTCATGAGTCACAGAGCACAGCTAATCCTTCCCAAACCTGGGGAGCAAGCAAAGCCTCACACCTGCCTGCACAAGACCATTTCCAAAGCAACGGCGCATCGTGAAGCACGGCTCCTTGGGGCTTGGCATTTCAGGGTCTGATCCCTCCTGGCTTGTCCTTCGCATGCTCCATACAAGCTACATAGCTCTCTGTGTAAACTGCTGCTGTCCCGTAGCGTGTTACAGCCCCTGAGCCGTGCAGGGGGTGTGGTGCAGGGCGGTGGGTTGTCTGAGACATTCATTCCTCTTCCAAGTGAATGGAGGACAGTAAATCAGAGCACTGCACGTTCTGCCATGTTTGTGGGGCTTTACAGCTACCAAAGTCTGCACACGGAGCAGGGACACTGGAGGAAACTCTGTCACATAGAGACTTTGCACATAAAAGACATTCAACCACTTCAACCATTAAATGTTAGCTTTTCTTCTCTATTCCCCATGTTACTAACAATCCAGCACAAACTGAAAGCAGCATTATTGATTTATTTGTATTCCTTAGCATCCTGCTTTCCTCCCATCTCACAGATTGTGATGACCAGGGTTGTGCCATGGCCATGTCCCACATTACCTGTGGCAGTCCCAGCAGTGGGGAGAGCGAGGAGCAGACACTCATTTGGGATTTTGGCAAGCCCAACTCAAACAAAATGAATAGACAGAGAAATCTTGTCAAATGGGAAACCTATCTCTCACCACGCAATAGTGAAGGATGGCAGCTGTGGGAATAAGTCATGAACCAAAGAATGCCCCACAAATTGACTGCTCTAGAAATGCTGAAAGGCACGAGAATTTATGGATGAAAAGACCCACAAAGTTTACTTTTACTGGAGAATCATTTGAAAAATATGTTTAGAGATCCCACTGTTGGTTCCATAATAAAGCCAGCTTACAAATAAACCAGCAATGAGCCTTAAAAACAATACTGGTTCATTTGAAAAGAATGCAGGGGCATGTAACACAGCCTGTCCTCCTCTCGTCAGAAAGGTGGCAGTGTTGCTTTGTAGTTGCTGGAGGAATTGTTACAGACTGAGATTTTTTTCAAATGAACAGCAATGTACCATAATATACCAACAAAATCTAAGGAATGACTTAATCTAATGAAATGTAAGATCAGAGCGATATGGAAACCACACCAAAGCCCTGGACCCAAGTTTTGTATAATTCAGCCAGACTAGGACACTTGTGTTTGCACACACACTCTTGGGTTTTCAACCAACTGCCAACTTTGTATTTGCTGAGAAAACAAAGTTTAAGTTGACCACCCAGCTATCTAAGAGATCCTGATAACACCACTCATGTCTACCATCAGTATCATAAATCTCTGATTTCATTATCTACAATGCACAAGGAGGCAAAAACACACACGGCATGGGTGACATGCCAGACCGGGTGCATGTTCTAACGTGACTACCCCGTCCGGTTTTACAGTGTCCCATACAGCACATGCAGCTGGTTTGTCTGAACATCCTCCCAGATAATATTCCCAGGGAGAACTTCACCTCTGGGAAGGTCAGAGAAAGCTCCTCGAGAACATTTTTTGACATTACCATTAATATTACAGTACATTATGGTCATTAAAAAAAAAATTACAAGTAAAGATACTCACTCACGAACACAGCATACTTACTATAAATAAAGCCAGTGAATAAAGGCATGAATATCCAGCAGAGGGTCTGATTTAGAAGTGACTGTCCCATAGTTCACCTTCACTCACCTTCACTCACGCTGAAAGTCCTCTGAGAAGCCCCTTATCGGTGCTTCTCCTAACTTACGAGACGGAGGCATGTTTTACTTGCAAACCCTCTGAGAGTGGCAATCAATTGTGTGGCTCTGGTTTTATTTCTCTGATGATGTCACTTTAAATACTTTTCATGTTCCATTTGTTATTTTTACTTCTAAAAATGACGCATTTCTTCAAATTCATTTTTCTCCAATTAGTCACGACTTAATGGAACAAAGTCAGCTGCCTGCATGTCAGAGAGAGTGTCAGGCCCATCCTCACTGCGATTATCACAGACGGACCCGCAAGAGCATCTAGAATATATGGACGGCATTAGGTACCTTGTTTATCCCAGATGCCCTTTTGGCTTCCTGCCCAAATCCTTTGCAGCAGGGCCAGGGCAGGAGACCCAGGAACTGCAGTTTTACCAAAATAAACCACAGACATAAATCGAAGACAATGAAAAACCAGGAAAAAAAAAAAAAGCAACAGAGAGGAAGGAAGATGCGTTTCTCCACTTGCGGAACAGCCTCTGTAAGAGTAAAGCCGTGACAGCTCTACGACCCCTTGAATATTTTGCTTGCATGCTGCTTCCAAACATTTAATGCAAAACAGTCTGTGGCTACGGCTTGCCGGAGAGAGAAGTTTTAAAAGAAATCTCAACATTTCCCCTACCTGATCTGAACTTGCTCCGAATCAGCAAGGAGTGCTCAGACCCCAGGAGTGTCATGGTGACTCGGGGACCAGATCCAGACGCCCCTCACTTAAACCATTAACTTCCTCCACAGAGAAAAGCCGACCAGACCACAGCTAGTGCTCAGGATTCATCCAGCTCTCCTGGACTCTCTAGGTGCTTTTACAGCCGGCTGGCAAGAAGCAGCAAGTGGCTTTGAAAGTTTTGGTCCCATCCAGCACTGACCCTCCACAGACACCAACTGCTCCCCCTGTGCTGTGTTGAACTAATTAACGTGGAGCTAGCGGGAGCCTCCTCCTGCCCGGAGTTTACTACCAGCAGCTGGGTGTCCTGGCTGATGTCATCGTCTAGCGGGGAGCAGCGACTATCGGAAAGGGTCTTAGCAAAGACAGAAGTTTGATATCTGATACTAATTACTACCGGCCGGTGCGCAGCCAATCAGGACGCTCCCCGTCTCGGCCGACTTTGGGAGCCACTCGGAAATATCAACAGAGCGAGGGCTTAACTCTTTGCAGCATGGTGCGAGGCAGGCCCCACGACCTCTGTCTCCCACGCTGGGGCAGCCAGTGTGGTGTGGGGCTCTGCGCGCCCCTAAGACGAAGGACGGGCTGGGGTCAGGGCAAGTGTCCCAGGCGAGGGGACGGCTGGGTGCAGGTCCTTGCACCCGAGTGCCGGGTTGGATGCCTATCCCATCAGGGAGCCAGAGGACCAGAGAGGACTTGGCTACTCGGGAAACGGGGCTGTGACTCTGGCCACGGCTGCTGCCCCTCGTCCGGTTCGTTTGGGTGCTGAGGCACAGAGCAGGCTGCGCCCTGGGCTGCACAGATCCTGGGGCTGCACGAGGAAGCTGAAAGTGAGCGCAGGGGTGTGCTCAGATGTTTCATCTGTGCTTCTCTCTCCTGCAGTGTAGGTGTTCCCAAAGCTGTGCTGCTCGGTGCGCACCTTTGTCAGTATGTGGCTGCATCCGTGGGATTAGCCACTTGAGATGCTCACATACACTGCGGCTCAGGTAGCATGTGCTGCAGGCACTCAGAACATGTCCTCTTGTTCTGTTACACACAGACACTCAGAATAATGCCAAATATATGGGATGGGGTTAATTCTTGACTTAAAGTTTCCTGTGCTACAGGTGAGCACAGTAATCCCAAAGACGCTGGGCAGAGCCATGTGCTGGACCTAGCTGCAATGGAGGATGCTTCTCCACCTACCAAACATTCTCTCAGAGAAGAAAAACTTTTTGCCAACATGCAAAGTAAAGAAATACAGATCCTTCAAGGCTTCCCCTCCCCAAGCCCACATCCGGTTCACTTGAGGTAAGTGGAAGAAAATGAACTGGTGGCACCTTCTAACTTGTAACATAACTGGTACAAGTCAAGCTAAGTCAAGGACAGGTCTCAGCTTCCCTGACACGTGGGTCTCATCTGGGAAGCTGCCTAAATTCCCACTACATCATAAATATCCACCTGAAAACTCCCTCAGACCTGGTTTGGGGTTTTATTGGTTTTGTTTGTTTGTTTGTTTGTTTTGTTTTGTTTTTAAATCCTATGGTTTCTGGGAAGCCCTCTTAAATATTTTGGCTTGGTGATAGGAATTTCACAGCTTCCAGACTTGTATGCCCATGTTGCCAGAGACCTTAGAAACCCGGTAACCACAGAAGCTCTCATTCCAGTAGTGCCCCACTTAAAGCTAAGTGCTGCGGTCCCTCACCCTCATGTAGTCCATGTGATGAGGCTGTCCTGAGCTGAGCCCTCTACCTGTCATGGACCGGACATGTGATTTCCTGGTCATGCTACATCTGATTAAGTCGATATTCCTTAATGACTGATGGGGAAGAAGTTATTGAAATAAATTAATCTCCAAGCATTGACCTGAGTCAGTAAACAGAGCCCTACTGCAGTGTCCAACAAGGTGGCCAGGAGGCTTGTTCCTTACTAATTTTTCCTAATGTTTAGTCCACTATGTTTGGAATGTCCTATCTAATGGAATTCTCCTCATAAGTAGTGTTCTCCTGAAACAAATGCCACCATTTAGCAGAACCACACCATGAGCAGCTCAAGGACAAGACAGGACTCGTTGACACTCCCAGTCTCAAACTGCACTTTCTGTACTTTTTGCATTGCAAACTTCTGTATGATTTACTGGCCCTGCTGGCCAAAGCACCACTCAGGTATCCCTGCTCCCTTTGGAGCCTGCTGGTTCCTAATGTCTTCTCCATCGTGCATTGGCTGGACCTGCCTGAGCAGGCTTTGGCCATACAGCGCCCCATGTGCTGATCCCACCCTGGATCTGTCCCTCTACCCCTTCAGGACTATCTGCAGATGTGATGGATGGGCACACGAGCTCCAGGCCTGATACCAAATGCTTGGAGGGGGCTGGCAGGACAGGCCTGCTCCCTGCTGCAAGGCAGTCTGCTGGGTGGGCTTCTCCCATTACCTCCACCACTGGCATCTCGTCTCTGCTGAGGTTCGTGCACAGAAGAGGACTTGTCGAAAGACCCCACCTCAAGGATATAGACAGTGCAGGAGCCTTCTGGGCCCCTAAAGCCCTTGAGTATCATAGTCTTCCCTCTGTCATGGAGATGCATTGCCCACTTAAATGATAAATGAAGACAAAGGACTTTTTTTTCTAGCATGGACTACTAAAATTATTAGTGGGTGAGATGGATAATTAAGAGATGTGGTCTCCTAATTTTTCAGAGCAGTCTGAAGGTGCCTTTAAAGCAGTGAATAAACCAGAACCAATTAAAAAATTCAGGTTTTGACTTTCAGAAAATTTTTCACATGGTCCCATACAAACTCAGAATTGTTTCAAGGCAGGAAGCAAAGTATTGTGATGAGTCAAAATCAGGAATACACAAGAAAAGGAAGTAGAAAGGTTGGGCAATGATCAACAGGGAAAAAGGGCAAGCACTATATTTATTACTTTTTTAGATGGGGTAGGGGCTGCAAAATGTGCAGCTGAAAAAGTAAACAGGTTAATAAAATACCAGAATGATCAAGAAACTGGTTCATGGCCTGCCTCAATTGGGGAGGATGGCCAGACAGTGGCAGATGGAGCCCATTTGATGTGGATAAACTCTTTACTTTTGTGTCAGAATGGAGGATGAACCCTGCAAACCTCCCAAGCACAGAAGCTTGGGAGATGGAGTCATGCAACGATCACAGGTTCCTTGAGCTTGAGTCACTGTGAGTGTGTACAGAGGTAAGTGAGTGAGATGGTATCTATACTTCAGAGTAAAGCTTTCTACTTACTTATTCAGTGACTTGTCATCCAGATTAATGCAGAAAGTGTGGTGTGATTTAGCAGGCACATCCCAGTTGATAATTTTCTAGGGATGTACATGGTGTCTCAGCTGGCAGACCTGACCTCCATTTTAATGGGATGCCTTCATTCCTCCCTACTCTTTTCTCAGGACTTTTTATTAACCTGCAGACAATTCCTGAGCATTTCCCCTGGAAGGCACATGTCAGATCAGCACTTCATATGGGAGGTTGTACTGGCCATGTATCCCAAGGTATGTAGGTACTTCTCCGCTGGCTGAAAGAGTGAGCCTGCTTCTGTCTGAGCACATTTACACCAGATATTTAGCTGTGTGAGGCACCCAAGCACCCCTTCACGCAGTCTGAGTTTCTCAGTGCCAGGGTTTGCTCAAAAGAGATGTCAGAGCCTGTCCTGAATGCCAGTGCCTGTGCAGGATTGCTAGTGTTATGGCTTTGCTCCCTCTTCCCTGGCATTACAAGCCCATGAGGGAATGGATAAGACTGTTGCAGCTTTCTTTAATTCCTTTTTCTTGTCAGCTACAGCCTGTTGGCTGCTGATAGTCCTTCCCCTGAATGCCCAGATCCCAACAATCAGCATTGGCACTCTGCTGAATGCCACCAAAAATGAAAGGGAAGAGCCGGAAGATTGAAGTGTTGACTGAGGGGCTCAAACTGCTGCATACGATCTCATCTAAAAACTCATCTCCTGGTTAAACCAGAATTTTCTTAGGGAGTCTGAGGAGAAACTCTATGTCAGCACAAACAACATCTCAAGATGATCTTGCTTAGCTGGCGCTTTTCTTCAGGCAACTCCCTGTCCAGGTGGTGTTGGAGCCACCACTCTGAGAGCACTGAAGTGCTTTTCTGAGAAGGCTATAGAAACTGTACCGGTCACTTTGGCAGTCACTAGACATGGGGCTGTCATTTCTCAAGTCTGAAGTGACCCCAGCCTCTCTTCCTTGAGTGGTAATTGCTAATGCTGGGCTCTTAACTGTGCAGATGCATAGACTGGTCATTTCTTTTCCCTGCTCCGTGTGTTATTTACATTTATTGATGTCAAATCTCATCTGATGTTTCATCTTTCAGGCATTCAGCATGTAGAGAGCATTCTGCAACTGTTTGCAGGAAGTTTTACTTCTAACTGCTTTAGTAATTTTGAATCATCAGCCCTTTTCCCTGATGTTTCTGCTGAGGAGCCCTCTCCTCGCACATGCTCCTTTGGCACTCCACAAACTACCTCACTCACAGGTGAAAAATGGCCATTTATTCCTATCTTTAACAAGTCATTAGTCCCTGGAAGGCTCTTCCTCTTCCCACCTACAAGGTTGGAGCTAGACATTTCTGAGGAGAAATCTCATTGAAAGGTTGGTGGAAACCCATAGCCACTGTATTCTTTGGCCCGCTCTTATCTGTACTGTCAGTGAATACTTCAAAGACTTTTGAGCAATTGGCAGGCATGATAACCCTCATACATAGAATTCCTCCATATTTCTGCTAAACCTATTCAACAAATTTACAAACTGGAATGAACATCTACTCATCAATAGTTCCTTGGGTCCTCATTGGAGCCTTTTGTAAAAATGAGCATCAGATTTACCACTCTTATCCACCCATGGCAGATAAGGATGTTGGGTCTCATACCATGCTTAGCAGCAGGGATGTGTTCCTTTGAATATTTCAGAGTTCTGCAGTACCCTGGGACTACCAGGTCACAGAAATTTGTTACTACTCATTTGACAAATTTATTCTAAAATCAATTCTGATGCTACTTCAACAGCTCCTTAATCACATTTGCAGGACAGACAGACCCCAGCGTACTACTGGCTCCAGAGATGTTATTAGCTGGCCACCATCCTTTCCACCTCTTGCTCTTCTGCTGGTGCTTTCAGTGACTGTTCCTCTCTCCTTGGGATGCTTTACATAGTATGCCAGTTGTTTATCCCAAATGAGGGCAATGCCCTGCCCTTGCCAATCCAGGCAAGTAAGGTGAGGTAAGTTGCACAGGTGCTTAGGGGAGAAGCAAGCCAGTTCATGAGCTCCACTAGGCACCCTATTTAGGTTCCTACTGCCACGTACCCACCTGACATCCTCTCAGAGAATTAACTAAAACCCAGTGTGTGGTTTACCACTCTGTTTAATGCAGAGATAAGCTTGTGATAGAATTAAGTGATAATGAAGAAAGCCACTTAGTCATATTGTTAAACAATGCCTGAGCCTGATTGGGCCAGGAGAAACTTCTGCTGCCTTGTGAACACTGTACACATGCTGTACCCACAGAGGTACCTCCATGGGGAGCAATGCCACAGGTTTGGCCTGGCTCTTGCAAACTGCTGCCTCTCCCTGCTAGGGCAGGTGTGGGAAGGGATCAGGCACACATGGGCTCTGATGGGAGGCCATGTTCTTAGTTGACCCCAGGCTTCTGAGATGGTGAAGATTCAAAGTCCCATGATGCCGATTCCAGGACCTGCTCTTAGAAATCCTTCCTCCCCTCTCCAAAACTGAACAGCCACAAACTATGCCCTGTAAAACCATGCCACTGACAAAGGCTGAGAGGTCAGAAAAGTTGAAAGACATTTTCTTCTCCTCCTCTCCCCTCCTCCCTCTCCCTTTCCCTTTCCTCCTGCAGGGAGTACCAGTGTCCAAGTCTTGCAAGCTCTCGGTTCACTGTCCACGCTTGTGTCTTAGGAGGTGACGCAACCTCTAAGAGAGGACTCATCTCCACAAATGACTCAGCTGCTGAATTCACAGTCCAGAGCTGGTGTTTCCCTATGCTGGTCATTACATGAGAGTCAGCCCTGACCACATGTATTCCTGATGTCCTCAGGAAACAGAGGTAAGTTTTCTCCCATAAACCTCAGACTAGAGGCAAGGAGGACAGGCACTGAGATCACACCACAGATACTGAGCCATTTGCCTGAAGGCAATCTGTCTTAGGTAGCCCAGAAATAGTAAAACCCTCCACAAGGTCTTCCTGTGTTTCCAGAGTTCACACTGCCCTCACATGTCTTGGATGTGTCTGCCACCAGGCACTGTGCTGCACCACAGTCACTCTTCAGCTCTGAAAAGGGCAGGCATCACGACCACTTGCCACCTTTCTTTGGAAGGTGAAACAGGCACATAGGTAGCAAAGACCACAAGGACCAGTATTGCTCCCTGTTCTCTACAGCACTGCTATAGGCATCTCTGCTGTAAACAGGGTCATACCGACTGCAGTGAGTGAAGGAGTGAGCCTTAAATACCAAAATAAATTAGTCATGGTAGGGAATTCCTTTGAACTGAGAAGTCACACCCCAGAGCCATAAGGATATCAGCTCTGTGTTGCTCACCAGATACCAGGAAGCAGTCCCTTCTAATCTTCCAGCACACCCTATTGTTTATGGTACTGATTTATTTTAAAGCAGATTGTTTGTTTCTGTGTAGATTTGCATCTGTGGGAAAAAGACCCAAATGAGCTGATGTTTCTGTGAGATCCCTCTGGGGACTTGGAGGGGTCAGTGTGTGACAGTGTCTGTGGCACAGAAAGCCAGACTCCAGCAGGTCTCAGGGCTGTGGAGCTGCAGCCCTAGGGAGGGATGTCTCCCAGACCCCTCCCAGGGCTGCACTGCCAGGTGAGGCTGGGGTCTGTCTCCTGCCCTCAGCCTCATGCTGAGGGAATTCACTTTGCCTGGCCCACTGCTCTGCCATTTGCTTTCTCATTGCACAGGAGATCCAGCTCTGCACCAGAGAAGACCTGCTATTTTACCCATGTACTGGAGCTACTGCTGGTGTTGATGCCAGCACAGAATGTATTTATTGGCATTGTCAACAGCAAACCCCTGAATTCAGCAAACTGAATTGACTGTTAGACTTAGGTTTGGATGTAATGCCAAGTAAGAGGTCTGGTAAACATTTTACAACTGTCCAAGCAAATGGTTCTTCCCCAAACCTGGTATCCTGCTAGTCACATCTGCTCAGACTGTCCTCTTCTGTAGGAATGAGCCCAGTTTGCCTTTGGCTTCTTCTCTCTAACACCTGGAAGCTCCATTTGGTGAAGAGCCCTCCTGCCATGGCCTTGTTTCTTGAATCTCCACAGCATGCTCTGGGAAGACAAATCTGATGGGATGAAGTCGTGACCCTGACTCTCCTCATCCTATGTGTAGGCTAGTGATAATTTGCTGCATGCTTGTGTAGCTGTGCTGGCGAAGGTCCCATGGGGAGATACAGCTGTATTGGCACAGAGCTCCGTGCTGAATGTCCCCAGGCTGGTATAACACTGAATCCTGAAGGAGGGGGAAAGCTGGAGAGAGATTTGCCTTTACAAATATGTTGCTCAGGAGGAGTGCATTCTTCCATTCATAACCAATACAGCTGTGATAAACTGAGTGTAGGGCAGGCATTACAGGGAAACCAGTAGCCAAGGCTCACAAGGAGCTCTGGACATCCTTTGAAGATACTCACTGCCAGGATGTCATCACCTTGATAGAGAGTGGAAGAAGCAATCTTTCCCCAGAGGAGGCTTTTACAATGGGCCAGGTGAACTGCCCATTAATGTGTCCAAATGATGGAGACAAGGATCACTGCACATCTGAAGTTAGGGCAGATATGAATCTCCGGCTCTGAGACTGCCCCAGCAGAGCTCCAGCTGTGCTGTCAGTCATGGTCTTTAGGAACTTGCAAAGAAATGAGCTTGTCTTTGCATGCCTGAGACTCAGCCCAGGGGTGAATTGCACAGAAAAGAGGTCATCTGCCTCTCACATGGCAAATAGTCAGGACCCTGTCCATGACCTGGGACAGACAGACGTTTTCTGAACAGGAGCTAGCAAAGCAGCAGTGTCTTTGTCACTGTGAAGCAGAGGTGATCTCTGGGGAATAGCTCAGAATGATCCTAGCTTGGTCCTAGCTCAGGACTTAGCCCAGAGCATGGTATTTCTTTGGTCAGGAAGCTATGAGCATGGACAGTCGCCCAACACAACCCAGTCCTTACCTTCTGATTGCATCAGACCCTGGTAAGTGCCATCACAGCAGCATTTGCCTACTTTGAATTTGCCACAGTCTACCAGGCATTTAACTGGTCTGTCACCTCCCTATCTCCTCATAGAGCTTGAGGGCAGGAATTTATGGTGAAGATGTCATGAGCTCTTCCCATTCTCAGAGCAGACAGGTCTTGCTTGGATTCGAGCTGTGAACTATTTATTACAGTGCTGCAAGCATCCAAGCAAGGTCCCTTAATTTATGAAAGTCCAGAAGATATTATGCAATTGACAACACGAACACAAAAATACTTCTGCACTTTACTAAAGCTACTATTAAGCTGCCTGATATTTTCATCATAATATTTACTTCTTTGTAAATATGCTAAATTCTCCAATTCCAATTCAAAACAGAGAGATCAGAGAATGAAAATAGGGAGATGACATAGCTGTTTAAAGATTATGTAAAATGTTTTTTACTAGCATAAATATTTGATTGTAAAACTTTGCCTGTTGTGTTTACTGAGCAGGGATGCGCAGTGAGTGCAGAGAGCTGCCTCAGCCAGGCACTGTGGTGGAGCCTGCCCCATGTCCCTGCCCAACCCTTCCCATGCGGTCCAGGCTGCGAGGACAGTGGATGCACTGACAGTCGCCCCTGTCTCGCTGGCTCTGGGCAGTGGGCAGAGTGGGGAGCTCACTCTTGACACACTGACTGGTTCTTTGGCTTCAGTGGCTGCAGCCAAGTAGCCATCATCTCCAGGAGTCTCAGGGCAGGGTGGATCAGAGGGAGTGAAGGAAGAGTTAAAGGCTCATAGTCTTAGCCTGGTTTGAGGCTGGGGAGGTCAGCGGGAGGAGTGATGCTCTTGATGGGGACTCTGGCTTGAGCACAGCTCTAGGGTCAAGCGGGCTGCGCTGGCAGGAGTTCAAGGCACTCGAGGACCTCCTCTGTCCATGCAGACCAGGGGGAAGAGCCAGGCTAGACATGGCCCATGTTGTCCAGAGGCAGCAATGGTGTGGTCTGTGGGATGGAAGATGCCAAGAACTGCCTCCTGACTCATGATCATGGGGGGACACCAAGGTCAGGGCACTGCTCTTGGTGGGAGGATGAGCACAGCAGCACCATGTGCTCTGAATGTGTCCCTGGTACGGACCCACAGGTGGTGGAGGGTCTTCGCCCCATGTTCTTGTGGGGAGGTGATGGGGAGGAGGACTGGGGACAGGCTTTGCTGATTCCCTGCAGGCAAACCTGAGGGAGCCGTACGCTGAGTGGGACTGCATATTTCAGTGTCTCACAGCTGGGGCAGGCGAATTTCTATTTTAATCCACTGGAGATAACATTTTGGGGATGGTTTCCCAATGGAGCTGGGCAGGGATGGCAGAGTCTGGTGACTTGCTCCCCTCAGGGAACTTCTCTAGCACCCACGGCTGCTCTGATGTCTCAGGCCACAAGCAATGTGCTCTCTGGTGCTGAGCTCCTGTTGCAGTGGTGCCTGGGGTAAGCCTCAAATGCCGCACTCCAGGAAAGCAGGGACTTACTCCCTCTATCCTGCAAGTAACTCGTGCATAGTGCAAACCAAGCCTATGGTTGGTTGCCTGTGTCCTTCCTCCTGCATCCCTCAAGCTTCTCCTCCTTCTCATCCTCCCTTGAGCAGCCAGCCACACAGGTCACCCCAGGCAAGAGTCCAAGCGTGCCTTCACATCCCCAGACCATGCTGTTAGATACGTTCTATGTGCTGTCTAGGCTGCAGTTTCTGAAGGGATGTCACAGTGAATGAGACAGTTGCTGCGTGCTGTAACTGCTTGGCTCTCCTGCCTTTAATGCCAGCCAAATGTGCACTCCTTTTGGGCAACCCTCACCCTGCCCCAGCTTGGGCAGCACGTGTTGCAGCAGCATTGGTGCTCAGGAGTCTCTACCAAAGTATGAGAAGGTAAAGGCTGGGGCTGGGCTGATACCTCTACAAGCAGGGCTTCCCAGCCAGCCGGTCTTGTGCAAACAGCTGCTGGACCAGTGTAGTGAGCAATAAAGAGCACGTGAGCCTCCAGCCTGAGCTGGTGCATTTTGTAGCAATGATGAATGAGCCTTTGGCTGCTTGCTGGATGGCCAGTGCAGGCAGGAAGGGTTTTTTATGCCTGGCCTGGCTGCTCCAAGCTCTGGTGGCTTGGTGGCTGGCTGGAAATGAGGGAGAGAAGCAATGGCAGTGTCAGCATCACCACCAGAGGCCCCAGATTACATGCCTTGCTGACCTGTGTCCCCCCCTTCACCCTCTGCTTGCTGAGTGCTTGCAGAGAGATACTCGGCAGCACGCGGGTGTCCGGAGGGGCTGCACAAGTCCCATTAGTCCATGGGAGCAGCTTGGCAGCCAGGCAGTGCAGAAACAGTTAGGGTAACAGACCCAAGGAGGATGTGCCTGAGCAGGGCAGTGCATCCCGAGAGCTGTGGAGGCTCCGCAGGGCCCCGGCTGGTGGAGTGACCTGGCTTCTGTTCCCTCTGCAGCAGGAGTTTGGGCAAGTCACGTCTCCTTTTGGTTTCCTTATCTCTAAACGGCGGTAATGAGGGTAACCCCTTCGTAAAGCTCTTAGAAATCTCCCACCGAGCAGGGCCAGATAAGAGCTGTATTGTTATAAGCCCTGCAGCAGCTCCAAAGCTTGAGGTTTTGCTATAAAGCAGCCTACCCAGCCCTACCTCTGCTCTAACGATGCAGGAGAGCGGCAACGAATTGAACATTTCCATGCACATCCCTCCCTCCTGCCCACTAAACTATCTTGACACAGCCACTTGTTTTGTGGTTCAGCTGTAAATAAGGAGCATGTTTTGGAGGGGGGGTGTGTGTGACAGGCACTAGCGAGCGATACGAAGCAAAGCTGGGCCCGGGTTAGTGGCGAGCAGAGCTAAAGCCCCAGATATACATTGGATGGGCTGGGAGCATTATGTATTTCTGGAATGCCTTCTGGTCTTTATTAAAATGAAACCACAGCCAGCCCAAGAGAGCTCATCACCCAGGCACGGGGCCAAGTATAAGTTACTTCTACAAATATTTATTTAACCATATCAATGACAAACTCTTTTGTATAAATGTTTTTATTTAATCATAATTTACCAATTATTTTAAATCAATTGTTTGCCTGGTTTCTAAACACTAATCAAGAGGCTTGCATTAGCATTACTCAGGCGGATTAGATGCATTATTTCACTCAAGCTTGTGCCATTGCTTGCCTGCCTTGGCCATGGAAGAGGATGCAGATGGATCCCAAATTTCACTCAAACTGTCAGATTCCTGGAGGACCATGCCTGCGGCATTGCCAGCCCTCCCCACCCAGGTGACCTCTGGGCTCAGATGAGTTCCTCAGGCACAGGGACACACAGATGCTGATCCCATCTGAGCCTCTCAGGACAGGACTTTCCTTTGGTCTCCCTGGGCTAACGGTCCTTGCCCTCAAGGAGGTGCTGGCCCCATCACAGATGCTTCAAGTGCCCTGCCATGCCACTGCTCACCCCTCACACCTGAGCCTGGACCTTTCACCAGGGTAGGAGAGGTTCCTCAGTGTCGCCTCAGCCCAGAGTATCTGGCAGGAATATGTGAGTGTGGCCACGGTGGTTTGGGGCAGAACAGGAGCCTGTGAATGATGATGTGTGTTTCCCGTGTCCAACACCCTGCTCCCAGCCCTCCGAGCTCCCTCACCTCCTCAGGAGCATCCTGGAAGGCTCCCAGCTCCCAGGCATCCTTTACCCCAGCTCCCTCACACATGGACCTTCTCCAGCCCAATTCTCCCACCTCCATTCCTGAGATTAGACAATGCTTGAAAACAGAGAATCTGCAACTTCTGCAGGGCTCTGCCTCCTCCAAAGCACCACAAGATGCAGTGAGGGCATGGTCTGCACCCAGCAGAGCTGCTGGGGAGATGGACGCTGTCAGGGTCCCTGGGGGCTGGCACCCATCAGTGTGCCCTGAGGGCCCTGTGCATTGTGGCCTCTCACACATGGCAGCCTTCAGGGAGCAGCTAGTCCTGCACTGCCGCGCAGACGCGAGGCAAGAGCAGGAATCTGCTTGGTGCGATCTGCCTGTGTTGTTTATTTATAAGATTTCAGGCTGCTACTGTCTTGCACCTTGGCTCACTGCTCCGCAGCGCCTGTTGTAAGCACCGGGTCTGCAGGGAGTTCTCTGTTCATGCACATATCTGTTCATCATCTGCGGCAGAGACTGCACGGTTTACAGCATGTGGGCTGCCAGCTTCCTGAGAATACCGATTCCCCCTGTAGCCCTCCATAGGATAGCCGTCCTTCTGCTGCAAAAATCACCCCCCGCTAGCCTTTCACCTGGGGTATCTGAGACGTCTTCCTCCATCGGTCACTCTCTAATCAGAAATGGGAGCTGTGTTGCCGTGAAGCCGGGACAGCTGGTGGTTAATTCTGCTTACAGCAGCCCCACCAAGTCTCACTCTTCAATCAGTTTAGGCTACTCAAGGAGGACAGAAAGCAGAGACTTTTAAATTCTCCTAGCTGGGGAGGGATACGGAGGTGCCAAGGTTTGCAAAACACAGATTTGGAGATGAATAACCTGAGCAAAGACTTTGTTACAGTGCTGCAGCAGAGATGCAAAATGTCCAAAAAATTTCTTCCAAGATAATAAAACCCAAATAAACAAAAAGAGAAACTGGGGCAAGTCTGATGTAACCATGGGGCTTACCTACTATTTTAAAGATTATGAAAACAGAAATCAATGCTAGGTATAACCTTTTACCATGTAAGTAGATGTTTTTTCTGAATGATGAGAAATAGACCTGCTGCTAGAGACAGAGCAGCATTGCTTCAAAACACGTAGCTATATGCCCCTGTTCTCTACAATGAGAAAACATTAAAGCAATGGTAACAGGGAGATTCCTACTGTTGACTTGTAAACAAACAGGAAAGTTGTTTGGACAGGGCTCTGAAATGCTGTGTAAACATAGACCTAATGCTATAATGCAGATGAAGAGGAAACTCTTAGAAATAAAATCACTTCACACACTGCTCTAAAAAGCCTTTTCCTGTCCATTCTAAGGGAAAATGAACCAAAAGGAGGTGTCTGTCCTTGTTCTTTACATTACCCTGTTTCTTACAAATCTGTTTTTAGAAATTAACTTTGTTGTTGTTGTTTTTTTCCTTGAAAGTATTGAGGGATATTCAGAGCCTCGTGTTTCTGGATGAGAAGGAAGAGATTCTGTGAGAACCCCACACCCGACCCATGCTGGCTGTGAGAGGTTATTCTGTCCTGTGCTGGTGGGAGGTGGCAGTCCTGAGACAAGCAGGGGCTGTCTTTAACCCCCTGCTCTGTTGTAAGTAGCAAGACTGCTGTTCTGTGAGAGCCACATTCATTCTTCCCAACTTGACTCTAAAAATTAGATGCAGAGTGCAGCTTTTAGGTCTCCTGCAGAGGCAAAGGACAAAGCAGGTGCTGGCAGAGAGCCATCTGCTCTGCTTATCTTCCACCCTGAGCTCAGACTGGGAGGAGCTGGTCTTTGGAGGAAACACTCTCTTTCCATCAAGCAGAGAGGAAGCCTAGATGACAGCCAAGACTAGATTCTAACTTTCAGATAACTGACGTGAGAGGAGATGAATCCCACCAGATGTGGCCGAGATCAAACGGCAGAGAGGACAGTTGGTCACTGGACAGCACAAAAATATGAGTGTAGAGGGAATGGACTTGTGGGGGCCAAAGAGATTCCTGGTAAACTGAGGGTAGTGCAGCAGCACAGTAGGAAAAGAGCAGATCTGAATTCATGGGAGGCAGAGATGCAAGCAGCACTGAAGAGTGACATTAGAAAGCATGCAAAATGGGGCAGGAAAACCTGGTGGTACAAAGCAACTTAACAAGCACCTGGGCTGAACACTGGCACAAACCCTGTTCTGCCCTGTCCTCACCTTCCCGTCAGTCCTCTTCTAAAACCCTCCCCAGGTGGCCAGCCAAATCTGTGTAGATCTATTATGGAGTTACGGTGTTTATGGTAAAAGCATGAAATCTGCCAGTCTTAGGATGTGACTTAACAAGACCTTCAGATGTGGAGCTGTTGCCAACTCGCACCCTGTTACCTGGGACAACATGGCAAATACCATCTTTTTATGGCTGTGTGAGGGATGTATTCCTGGTTGTGGTTCAGTGTGATCTTATCACTGGCAGAAAAGTTTAATGTTTACTGTACAATTACAACCTAAATTGTGTCATTTAATGTCAGTGTCCCTTTGTGGGCCTGGCACAGAGAGGACAACATTAGGGGTTGTCCCATCTGGTGATGGGATGGTTTAAGTGGATGTGAGCTTGGTGAATAGATAGCAGGGCATTGAAAACAGACCAAAGTGGCTTCCCTCAAATGCCTAACTCTCTCTTGAATGTCTCTCTTGTCTTATGTGGTGTAGTAGGCTCAGCACATCTCTGTCAGTCTAGCCTGTGTGCCAGATGTCAGTAGGATGGTGAGGCTCTGCTGGAGTGTGTGCCAGCTTTAGCCACTGTACAATAAATCTGGAGTGTCTTGTACAAAGTAATGTGCTGTCAGTGTGTCTAATGAATCTAGGTCTCCTTGGAAAAGGCCTTGGAAAGTGATCCCTGGGGCTCTCTGCATGGGATAATACTAATAACACGTTGGGGCTGTTCACATCTAAGGTATGACAAACCTTTGTACAGTGCATCCAGGTACACTCAGAAGGCTCCTACGGGGAAATATCACAGCCTGTAAGACATGACATTTTTTCTTGACCAAGCTCACAAGCAAAATAAAGTGAAGAACACTGAGGACAGTGAGGTTCTTGGTCCACTGCAACATCTAAGTCTGTTCAGTGCTGATGACTGCAGGAACCAGATGCTCCAAAGGGATACAAGAGTTTGAAGCCACAGTAAGAAAAAGAAACTGCCTGAAAATGATCTGCAGGACAGACAAAATCAAATGAAAGAGGTGTCTTTCATGAAAGAAGTACTTGTTCAGGTCAGGGACAACTGTAGAAAAGCGGATGTGCTGTAGGACATTTATTCTGATTTAATTCTGTCTGAACAGTGGGCCTCACGTCATGCAGCTTCAGACCCCTAATCCCAAACTGGTCATCCAGGCACATCTGGAAATGTTAAATATACTGGGGAGCAAGGAAGGATTCCTGGGTTCTCTATTCGTTTTAGGCTGACTATTTGCATAAGATACTTTTCTTATCTTCTCTAACTATTTATGGTTTTATTTGTATGTTTGGGACCTAGACATATCCCACTATGCTTCAATAAATCTGAAATATCTTTGTTGACAAAAAAAAATGTCATCTGCTATTAATGGAAAGAAGGTAATCATTGTATTGAGTTGCTTGTATAATTAATATTCTAGTAAATGCTCTCTGGGTAGATGTTGACTCATATACATTAATTCTTAATTTTTATTTCTTTTTTTAAAAAAAAGTTAAGAATTAGATGTTTTAGTCTGAAGGATATCCATACTATGAAAACTAGAAATAAACCAGACAAAGTTAAGAATTAGATGTTTTAGTCTGAAGGGTATTCATAGTATGAAAACTAGGAATAAACCAGGCAAAATAGATCTTCCTTCCAAAAGATCTAATATTGTCACTAGCACTCCCCAGCACATAGGTCAATACAAATGTAAAAATGACTTTCAAATGCCTGCCATGACCAGGATTGCTTGTGCTGGTACATGAAGGCGATGGGGTACAAGAATGAGCCGTCTGGCTGATCAGATCACCCATGTGGTTCCTACCTGGAGTTTCAAGCGTTAAACCCCAAACAAGCACCCTGCCACCAAGCTGGGGACCAGCACCCTAGACCTGACAACAGGTAACCTGGGCAAAGCAGTGACAGAGGGGTGGTTGTGAGTGAGGGGAGCATGTTAAAAGTGACAAATTACAGCAGGAAAAAGAAATCACATCTTTTTTGTTGAAGGAAGGGGATTCTGCAAGTGATTCGGTGTTTTTGGGGGGCTGAACACAGGTAGTTTCATCAGGTTGCCAAGCCGGGTGATTTAAATACCTCCTTCCTAGCCTCTTTTAATAAAACTGTCTCTGAACATGTCCAGTTTCTCCAGACAAAAGCTATGGAGGGAGCTTCGCAGAGTCCTTGGATTAGTGTAAAATGAGATTTACTGTATTCCCTGCAAGCGGCAGCCAGGGTGCCTTCATATCGAAGTGGGGGTGGCAGGGGCAGCCCAAAAGCCTCTTTTCTGGAGTGGCTCCAGAACTAATGGTGCAGAACATGATGGTGTGGAACGATGCAAAACAAAGGTGTCCTCAGCCCCGTCCCCATCACATGGGCTCAGAGGGGTGAGCTTGTGATCTCCGGTACCTGGCCCTATTCGAAATGAAAATAGATAGGCTCTGCTCCTTTAATATGCCTTAAATATTCTGAAAATGAAAGGAGGCAGGTTAGTTTGATTTCATTTACTCTGAGATTTTATTTTAATGTAGGTTTGATAACTAAATGGAAAACAAATGTGGTGCATTAAAGGGAGGCGGCCCAGCCCAGTGGCGGGAACAGGACCGGTGCAGGAACATTTTTCTAAAGATCCCTTCTGGAATGTTATTTTGAACTCTTTGAAACAGCAAAGGTTTTTAGACATTGTATGTTTTGTTAAGTGTCCCTCGGGAAAGCTGGGTTTAAAATTAGTCAAACTCTTTCACTTTTTTAAACTCTTCCCTAAAATAGTTGATATAAAATTTGGTGGGAATTCTGCTGAGAGCTTAAATTGGCTGAAACAGACAACCTAATGGAAATGACATTTGGGGAAAAAATGTAAAAAACCTGGTTTTCTTTCTGGCTTCCAATGACATAATCGGGACATGGCAGGACTGCCTGCTCCTCTGAGTGTGGCCCTGACCCCGGGGCTCTGGTCACCAGTTTCCCTCGTATGGGAGAAGGAGGAAAGCAGCTGGGAGAGAGCTAAAAGAGGGACATGACTGCTCTGGTACAGCACTGCCCATCTTCAGTTGTATTCCTCTGTGGGCTGATATTCACCACCCTTGGAGTACATAATCTGGTGAGCAGGCTAGCAAACATCCACACCTCTGTCCAGAGATGTGTGGTAGAGCTGTTGCCCTCTGATGAGACACCTGGCTGGTTTTCATGCTTGGGAAAGGAGGGACAGACAGGTTTTGGCCTAAAAGGAAATATGGGAGAGTTCTCTTGGTGACACCCAGTTCAATGCTGTGTGGAGGTCTCCAGCCCAGGGACACCTGGCTCATCTTCCTGGTGGTCACATCATCACAGGTGACCAACATCTTTGTGATAGCTCACATCACATTCCCAAGGGACCTGTTTCTGGATGAGACTGTGTGACCCTGCCCTCACTCACCTAGGTCCAACAGAGGGAGACAACTCCTCTGACTGCTTTCCTCACCATGGGTGTCAGATGTGCAGATTGCTATGGGCAGCCTGGGTGTCTGCTCCATGCCCTGGTCCTGTTGATTTTCCATGGGGTGTGAGGAAGGTTTGTGCTGGCAGTACACACCACTCCTCCATGAGCTCCTCCCTGCTCAGCAGTGAGCTGTGACGGTTCAAAACGTGCCCCAGAAACACATCTGGGACCTTTCCCAAACCGGTAGCTTATTTACTCGAGGCATTTTGTCACTTGGGGAGATAAAGCTGCCTTCACACACCTCAGGTTCCTCTCAGCGCAGCTGGGAGATAAGGGCTGAGGGACGCTGGCTCCTACTTGCCATGAACCTTGGAGGATTTTGAGGAGAGGCCTCTTTGGGAAGCCACCTCTGCTATCGCTTTGACAGGTGTCAGCTGTGCTTTGAGCAGCCAGCCGCAGACAGAGATTAGCCAAATGTGTCTCCTGCCCAGAGTGCTCAGGCTCTCCAGGCATTGTTTTAAACACAGAATGGGAAAGGATTTTGAGCTGAGATAGGGGGCTTTATTCAGAAATGGTCTGACCTAAGGACCTCACTATCAGCATCCCCAGCAGCCATCACAGATGGGGTCCTTTCTGAGAGGGGTCTAGATGATAACAAGGAGGAGGGGCTGTTCTACCATCACAGACCCCAGTTTACTGCGTGGAGTGCAGGGGATGAGATTGTCCTTTGCGGTCTGCTTTCTGATCCCTGAGGCGTGCCAGAGACACAGCCGCACCAGAGCAGCCACTTGGGAAAGCGGTGATCCCTTTGGAGAAGTAAATTTGGGTGAACTCTTGCTGTGTTACTAAGAAGACACCTTATTTGGGGGATATCCACATGCCTATGGAAGTTGTATCAGCCAGACAAACAGGGACTTCCACTACGCAATCACAGCCATAAAAGTTAGCCCTGCCCTGAAGCCTCCTACCTGCTCCTACATGCATGCAGAGCATGGGAGCATGGCCTGCGAGCAGTGGAGTTCGGAGGATGTGTGATATGGCTGTGGGCAGAAGGGAAGAGATGAATCAGTGTGTGGAGAGCAGGTTCTTTCAACGATGGGGCAGGGTCCTGTGGAGAAAGCAAGGACTGTTCAGGGGGAGATCAAGAAGTAGCCAAGAACACAACATGCTGATGGCAGGTGTGTAGGGCCACTGGTTTCTGGGGGTGGTGGGTGCACGTCAAGTTGGAGAAACTAGTTTAGGAGACAGAGTACTGGTTGGCACCGATGCTCAGGGAACCTTCCTTTGTCACCCGCCAGCCTCAGGGAAGTCCCTCTCCAGCAAGTCACTTCTTGGCCCACTTCCTCTCCCACAAGGGCTTTACTGAGATGCTAAATTCTTCTGGATGGGGGGTGTCCCTTGTCATGGTCTGTACAGCTCACATCCAAATGCCTCGTATTCTCGTTACCTCATTGTAGATGGCATTTTTCTGGAATTTGTGCACTGTTGCCTGGCCAGTCAGATCTCCTGAAGCACTGTGCATCTTTCCACAGGCTTTTGCTTACCAGGCATGCCCAATCTATAGGTCGTAGTGCAGAGTCAGGCACAGGGGAGGCACGTATTCTGGGCAGGGCATATGTATCCATGGTATGCATCTATTGTGGGGCCCATTCTGGTAGCACTGAAAAATGGCATTCCTCATGGTACCCACATTTTCATGCCAAGCTAAACTTTCTTGTCCTTTTCAGAGATATTTATAGATGGGAATCTTGACAAGAATGAGTTTCTGTTTTGGAAGGAATAGTTTTACATATTACTAACTCTGATTTGAGTGTGTGTGTGTGCGCTCAAAGGTGCAAGCAAGTGACAAAAACATCACCTAAAGAATGTGATAAGTTAATCCCTTGGGGCAATGATGAGGAAAAATGAGACAGTCTTTAAACTGGATGCTAAACAACTTGACACAAGCAAATACGCTCCTCATGTTCTGGATGGTGTGTGGGGCCAAGGAAAAAGGGCAGGCGCTGCTAGTGAAACTGGCAGGGTCTCATTGCTGCATTGCACTGGTGTGTGTTGTGAGCAAATAGAGCCATGCTCACAAGGGAACCCTTGCTTCCACACTGAAGACTGCTCATACCTCACTGAAGCATTATGTGCTTAATTCCAGTGTTTTCCAGAAAGGAATTGTTTTTTTTTTTTTTTTCAGAGGAAAACTATTGGCCAAGAGGATTATGTAAAGTTGCCCTCAATTAGACTCACTAATATCTCTGAAAGGCACACACATCTGTGCTGTTATGGGAGGACAGGTTGGCTGGGGGGACAAGCCATTCCAGCTTGGAAAGAGCGGTATTTCTCAACAGACTTACTGGAGGGTTTTCACCATTACCATAGTGATGAAGGGGACAACGAGTAGGCATGATGGTAATGACCACATATGCATTCCTGGCAGTAGCAAATTTTGGGAACACAAGATGGCAGGCATGTCCTGCAACCCCTCCCCTCACTGGCTGCCTGTCTCAGTCCCACCTCCATGCCTTGGATGGCCAACCCCTTTGACTTTCCTTTCTCCAGATCCTGAATACATCCATGCATTTCTACCCCCAGGTGCTTACAGTCTCTCATCCTGCATGCTAGGGTTGGAATAAACTCTTAAGTCTCTTCAGACAGAGGTTGTCCTCCAGAAGGCAGTTCCATAGCATTATGAAGGCAGCAGGAAGGTCTGACAAAAAGCAGTGCAGAACTGTTGAAACCAACTGAATGGTACCCAAAGCTGTGCATGATTTTCTGCTTGTTGATGAATACAATCGCTTCCTTCAGCAAGCAGAGAACTGCATTACCACTATTAGGTTGCTGTGGTGGACAGTTCCCATCCCTTCTTGGCTGCACACCAAATGACCAAGAAAAAAATCTGTGCTACAGCCTGGGAGAAAAGAAAGAGATTTGGTTTTCCCTGCTTGTGAAAGTGTCTGCATCTTGACATGAGCTGGGATGAAGAGGAATTCAAGGGACTTGTCCCTCCCCAGAAAAAAAAGAAAAGAAAACCAATTGCTTCAAAGTATTTTGACTGCAGATTGTATATGGAGCAACTAAATAAAGAATAATGCAACACAAATAGTGCAGAAAAGAAAGAGATGTGTAGAACAATGTTTAGAAGCCCAGAATAAGGAAAGGAGGCTTCAGGCACCCATGTTTTATCTCTCAGGTATCAAACACACACTGGTAGCCTCCAGGGGTCAAAACCTTCTCCTCATGAGGTAAAATGCATGGCTGCACCTGCAAAGCAGAGCTTCAGCATGGATAAGAGACTGCTTTTTGGGAATCTTGCCCAGAGCAGGGCACTTCTCATACCCCTCAGGAATTAATGAGAAGCTGCTGTAGTAAAAGTATGGCAAGTAAGGTTTTCTCACCTTCCTTCCAGGTAGACTAGAGCCAACTTTGGCATAGTTCTGCTACTGCCTGGTTAGCTGAACAGTTGCCTCGTGTCTGTGGTTAGCTCTGAGTATCTGCCCAGAGCAGATAATACAGCTTCTTACCTTCAACAATTTCCACTCTTTCTTCCCCCCTTGACATTTCTCTCTGGCCTAACATAAAACTTTGTGACTTAATTAAATATCTCGAGGACTCTGGAAAGGTCTATGAAAACCATTAGCATTATCCTGCTGACCTTCCTACTTGGTTTTAGCGAAAATTGTGTGTTTATAGTTTGGGTCACCATCTTATAGCTTTTAGCACAGGAGGACTGTGGTCCACAGCAGGTGCCACCTCACATTATTTAGAGGTGCTATAGCAGTATCTCCAAGGCCATTGACACAGTTTGAGAATAGCCAACTCCTGGCAGCAGGGACCACTTCTGCTCAGAGAAGACAGCCTCGCTAAGAACGATGGTGCTCCTTACAGACAATGTCAAATTTGGCCCAGTGTGACCTTGCCTTGTAGTCACACACAGTTGTCATCTCCTACACTGCTGCCATTGCTTCCCATGAAGGGTGAGTAGTCTGTGCAGCTACTGTACTATTTGCTTTTACCCCAGCAATAACCAGACAAGTATGAAACAAGAACTACCTGCTCTTACAGATGCCACTATCTTTAGAAAACCTTCCCAAGAGAAGGAGTGGACTGAGCTTTCCAACACCCACTCTGGCAGGACAGCAAATGGCATTCAGCAAGGGGTGCCTACCTGCATTTTACAATACCTGCCTGCACTGCAGGTACTGTTGATCCGAGTCAAGCATCAGTGAACCTCCCAGATCTCCATGCACTGGATCATGGTGGTGATGACTGAGCAGGCTGCTGGGCTGGGGCCATCAGCTCCAGGCCAGCGGCTGGGGCTGAGCTGGGGCTATGCTCAGCTGTGTACTTATGTACCTCATATCTTTTGCATCTCTGCTCCAGATTGCTGTAGACAAACCCTTAGAAACACAGTTCAACCACATTCCCACTGCAGTTCTGCAGAGCCCAGCATTTCTCAGCAGGAATGTGACACAAAGATGGACACGGCCCGATCTAGCTGCTGCACTGACCAGTGTGTGGCACAAGTGTGTGTACTGCACTACCTGGTGCCCAGGAAAGAGGTAACCACCTCTAATCCTTACAATAAACCTGCATTTGTAGCACCTTGCATGTGACTGCGCTTGTCGCCTACTACAGAAAATGACAGGAACACTGTGTCCATACGAAGTGGGGATGTGGCAGTGTGCTGTTCCCGGCATACCAGTCCCAGTGCTGTGCACTGGAATCTGGGCAGGGCCACTGGGGGACATCTTCTGTTGTTGCCAACCTAAGAGCAGTCGTCTCTGCCAGCTGTGTGTGCTGCTATGAAAATGTTGGTAGTTTGTTTTTAGAGCATCTGGACACCTGCAGATCAGCTTCCCACCAGTGCTGTTAACAACTTCTGATGTCGGCAACAGGGACTCAGTGACAATTCATTCAGACCTCTGGAGCGCACAGTTCCCCAGGCCACATAAATAGTCATGTGGTGATAGCCTGAACTGGTGAATTTAGGATCCCTTTTCCCAGGTTCACCACTAGTTATGTCATTCTTGGTCTACATATCCCACTGTATTTCCAGGGACTGCCACAAGCAAAGCAAATTTAAGTACACAGCCAGTGTGATGGGGCCAGGAGTCTTCCAGAGCTTTGAAACAGGGCTACCAAGCTGTCCTTTTCTTCATGAGTACCCCATGTAGCAAAGGGCCTTTAAATACAAAATTATTTCAAATAAAACCAGGAAGTACAACGTAAGACAGAGTGCAAATCAGCAGGCTTTGCAAACAAGATACCCTTGATCCACTGTGCCCTGACTGGGAGGTCTCTTCTTCAGATTTGCTCTCCAAAGGGGGAGCCTTTACATAGGAGAAGAAAACAGGAAGGGATGTTCAAGTTCAGATGAGGATGGGCACAGTTCCCCAGAAGTCTCCATTTCATGCCCCCCCCCTCCTTCATCCCCATCCCCAGGGATAGTGTTGGACATCTCAGACAATAGACACAGGAAAGACGTAGCTGAAGCAATCCTCTGGGGAAAACCAGCCCTGGAAATGGGAGGCCAAGATGCCAGCTTCCCAAGCAAGCTAAGACACAGCGGCAGCTCTGGAATGCATTTCTTATTATAATCCTAATCATGGCTTTTATTGGTCTGTATTTTTGTAGCTATTTCTAATATCACAAATATTTGCATTTCCCTGATTTTCTGAGATCCATGACAAATTCTCAGCTGCCATCTGCTCACAATACCATCTCAGAGAGTTTACGCAGCTGAGTGGGGAACCACGCAGATCCTTCAACCCCTTGGAGGACCTATGCCAGACATGCAGTGGGGAGTCCCGTGATGTAGGACTCATCTTCAGCCTGTCCTGCAGAGGCCCATCTGGATATTATCCTCTTTACTGACATACACTGGCGGCGGGTAAGGCTGGGGCAAGAGACAGGTCCTGACCCTGTCCTTCAAATATAGCTGGGCTCTAGGCTTTTGGCTGTGAGACCTCTCCTGCACTGAGATAGGCCTGCCTCCTCTTCTGGAGAATCGAAGGTCCATGGAACTCTCCCCCTTACCAGGGAGGAGTGATACACTTGCAGGAAAGAGGTGATTGAATCCCCTTCAGAGGCGATTTGACACCAGAGCTGGATCTCACCTGTGTCTCCAGTAAAAACCCAGAAATCACGACCTGGCACTGTTCTGTTACAAACTCTTCCCTTGAGTTTCCAAGATGGGATGCTCAGCCAGCTCTGTCAGGAGGTCCACCTCATCAGGGTGGATGCATCAGGGGTTTGGAATCACCTGCCTGAGTGCCTCCCTAACACTACTCAGGATATAAAACCTGCTCTGAATCCTTCTAGCAAGTGAAATGTGCCTTGGCATATAACACAGGCAGAGTTTGCAAGGCACGGATCACCTGAACAGTGCTTAGGCTGTGGGAACTGGCAGCGGGAATGCTGTCAGCCCACAGCACAAAGCAAAAGCAGCATGGTGACTCAGGCAGGGAGCCACTGCTGCTTTTCCAGCCTCCCTCGCTGATTTGTGTTCCCGTTTGCACTCTCTGCGCAGCAGCTGCCTGGGGCATCCCACGCTGACAGAAGCAGCCTGGACCCGCCTGCTCCTGCAGCTCCTGCTAAAGGGGGATTTTCCTCGGCAGCATCCCTACAGCCCTGGGAGGTGCAGCTGACAGTGATTTGCGTGTGCTGTCCTCCATTTGTCATGCAGACAGCCTTGTGGACTGGCTGCAGAGGTGGCTGCCTCAGGATACGTAGGAGCCAGGCAGCGCCCTGCAGCAGGACTGGGGATAAACCATGGCAGGTGACTCTTTCAGCCAAAAGTCATGACTCCTAGATGCTTGAATGCCTGCTGGTGCCAGGCCATCAGGAGGGAGCTGGGGTCAGCATGGCCAGTGGAGATGTGAAGGGATTAACAGCTGCCAAGCATTTCTCTGCAAGGTTGCCTTGCCAAGAAAGCCAAGCTCCTCTTGAGATGTAGAGGTGATGGAGAATAATTGTCAGGCTGAGGGGAACAGTAACTCTGCACAGCTGCACCCACAGTGATGCTTGGTCAGCAGAGGGGCTGATGGCCAAGCCAGCTTTCCCTAAGCTAATGAGCCCCTGGGAACCAAACTCTTAACACAGACATGCCTGGGCTCCTTAGCAGCAAGCAGGGGGAATCTGAAACCTTTCTTGTAGAAATATTATTCCTTAATTCCCAGAGAGCAGGGGAGAGATGTGAAGCACTGAGCCATTCAGCCATGGGCTTAGTGCTTACCTGCCCTCCTCACCCATAGCTTCTCACCCAAAGCCTGCCTTGTTGGCCCAAACCCATCTCAAGGTCAAAGCTCTTCTGAATTAGGAGATATCCCCACCAGTGACAGCTGTGTGTGGTCAGGACCCCCATCCTGCTCTAGAAATCTCCTGAAATGGGCTTCCTGTCCCTAGATATCCTGGCGGAGCTACTTGTGGTTTCCTTGCCAGCCAGTGTCAGTCCCCATCGCTGCGCTCCCTGGCAGCCTGACAGCCATGCTTCCCCGCTTGAGCAGAGCCCATCCTGAAGAGGTTATACAGCAGTTCCCAGGAACTCACAAAGCACTTCCTTGGAAAGCCAGCGTGCCTGATCCTGGCACTGCACTGCTTCCTCGCGACGAGTGGAGAGGAGCTCTGTGCTGTGTCTGGTCCAGCAGCACATCATTGCCTACCTGCCAGGCAAGCTCCCTGTCCTACATAAATAGCAGGATTTATCACCTGTTTGAAATCACGCAGCAGTGTCTGGCTCCCTGTTTTCCCTGCAAGGACTCAGAGGGCTGCAGCAGGTACCAGCTCCTGTTTCCAGAAGGCCACTGGAGAGACAGAGACTTTTTCAGATGGAGATGATAGGTGGTGAGAAGAGCAGGATGCCTGGCACACACTTTGTGGTGCAAGTTACTGCCCCATGGCTGCACCTTCCTTCCACACTCTTTTTGCTCCCTCCAGGCAATGGGTAGAGTAAGAAGAGGTAAGGATACTGAGTCACTGCTATAATAGCTGGCTATAATAGCTGCAGATGCTGTTATAGCCAGGGCACATGGAGGCATTGCATTCCTCCTGTCTGCTGTGTACACCTGTGCCCAGCCAAGAGGTGGCTTGCAGGAGGGCTGAACAGGCGTGAGCTGTGAGAGAAGGGGCTGTGGCATGCACCAGACATTGTGCAGGGCTGCTAGCCATGGTTCTTACTTGCCCGGACAGAAGCCATCACCATGAATGGTTTACCACATCCATGATTTCCACCTCTGCTTGGCAGCCCGGAGGAAGGAGGTGGAGAGACAGTGTCAGCAGACCTGGATGGTCTGTAACTAGTACAATGTTGTGAGTTGTGACTGCAGCAGGTGTCCAGTACAAAGCTCACAGCAAGGACCTGAAGCAACACTTCCTCCATTGGAAGATGTGCAGAAGAGATCACAAAGCTCACAAATAAAATAGGTCAAACTTTGGAGAGTACCTTGCCCTGCAGTGCTCAGAGCAGTTGCTCAGTACCCCCTGGAGCCAGTCACACAGTAAAGAACAGGAGCTTTGCCAAGATGTGTGCTCAGCATGGCTTGACGTCCAGCTTGCTGGGATTTCTGGGAGTGCTGGGGTTCCTGGTGAGCACATGCAGGGCAGCTCCACGCTGGGGCAAGTGTTCACAAAGCAGAAGCATGCAAATTCAATCCCAAGTGAATATTCATCTGATATTTCTTACCAGAGTGTATTTTTGGGTCTCCTGCTTAAAAGCTGTCCAGTTAGGGAACAGAAACAATGGCAGATGATTTAAACTATCAGTCACACAATGTGAATGCTAACAAATAGCCAAGTCGAATGATAGCTGTTTAAACTCCTAGCTCATGAATAAGGGCACATTGGCAGAGCTCTGGGGGAGCAGCCTGATTTCTGGCTGTGGGGTCTCCTTGCTTCCCCTTGCCAAGTGGCTGTGTGAGGAGACTTGCTGGGTCTCACCAGGAAAGGGGGGTTAAAAGCTCCTCAGTATGAAAGAAGCTGTCACTACCCTGTGCTAATGTGGAACACATCCTTCTTTCCCTCCACTCACATCTCAGCAGGCTCCTGCCTGTTGTCTGCTCTGGGTACATGATAGGAACAATTTACTGAGTTCCTGTGTGGGTTGTGCTTGTCTCTCCCTCTACCCCCCATTACTGAGCCCTCTGCACATCCCCTTCTCCCTACCTGGAAGTGGAACTGAGATTCCCTGGGGCTGTGCACAGCTGGGCTGCCCAGGGAGGAACCAGGATGACCAGCTGCAGGAAATGTGTGTGGCAGACATATGCTGTGTGCCCTAAAAAAGATCGCTGTGGGATTGTGTGGTGCAGAGATTTCATAGGGGTAACTTCTGAGAGAACATTTGCTGGTTTTGAGGCACAGAGAACTACAATGTGAGTATTTAGCAAACCCTCTCCATCTGCACACACACATTGCAGCGGTGCCTCTTCTCAGCACCCAGAAACTCCCAGTCTGGAAAAAATGGGACTTCAGCATGTCCTGCGAGATGAAAGACTGTGCAAAACAAACAGAACATTCTGGAGTCAGAGGAAGGGCTGATAACCAGATTGTCTGCTTCAGCTCTCCTCAGTTCCTCTGCCCTGGCAGTACCCTATGCACAAGGTAGATTGTGCCCGACACTGGCAAGCTTGTGCAAATGGGGCACCACCAAGCTGCAGTTTGGTGGACCTGACCCTACAGACAGCAATGTGCCTTTTTATTCTCCAGTGAATCATCTCCATTTTGAAGTGATTTGATTAGTCTCTACTGTTCATAGGGAAGGCTGTTCCTGTATCCCACTCCTGACCTTCAGACTGTATTTCCTCATTTTCAGAGTAAATTCATAATGACCAGTTTATACCCATTTGTTCTTTTGCCAGCAAAGATCTTTAGCTTAAACAGCCAAGAACAGCTCTTCTTAATCCCTGGTATTTACCCCAGATTTATGTGCAGAGAGCAATGACTGTGTCTCTCTTGAAGTAGGCAATCACAACTGCATGCACCTTTCCAGACATGGTCTCTCCAGGGCTCCCTGGCACCAGTTTCTCCCTATCACTGCTAGGAGGAGCCATTCTGAGGCATCCTGGCATTGCATTTGCCTCTTTCATGGTTACATTACATTTGTGGATTATACTTGTTTTACGATGAACTTGTGCACTCCAGTCTTGCCCGTGATTTCCAGCTGCTGAACTCCCAGTCTGGAGCAGAATCCCACTTCCTGAGGGCATGATCCATGCTGGTATGTGGCAGCCAATTTCCAGTACTCCAAGATCAACTAAAACTAAGATCAAATATCATTCATCTAATCAAAAGTGTTATTTCTACAAAGCGTTCTCCTGTTATGGCTGAGACCATCACCATAGCAGCAACAGTAGGCCTTCCAGTACCCAATGTTTGGTAAATTGTATTAGTTATTGTTACTTACTTTCCTGTTTCTTTAATAAGGAGAATTGCAAGTAATTACAAGTTTTGGTTTCTACCAAAACCAGTGAGGCATGTGTCTATGACGAGGAAAAACAACCTTGCACTTCCATCATGTCATGCTGACCAACTCCCTGTGCCATGGGACTCTGCTTTTGGCTGGAACTGGCTGGCAGCATCATTTAGTTTAACTGAAAAGAGCAGCCTAGGTTTTAGCCAGAAATGCAGAAAGTCTCCTTGTGCCTTGAAAGGATTGCAGTTTAACACAACTGGGGAGCAACGCTTACATTGGCCAACCTGTGCCTGCTCACCTGAGGATCAGCTCACAACATTGCTTGAACTCAGCAAAATAGCCATAGTATTGCAGTACAGTGATTGCTGAGACATTGTCGCTCTCCCTAAAAGTTTCAAAAAAATCACATGCTTTTTTAATCATGCCTAGCTGACGAACTATCAAGAGATGCAGTGAAGTACAGGGTACCTTTGACTGCATGAGGCAATGTCTTAAAGGGCATTCAGAGCTCCAGGAAGAAGCTGAGGAGCAAATCCTGCTGTAAGGCTGTTACCTAATGTTGTGATGTGCCACTGAACCCGTGCAGTGGGGAGCTGGAAGACTGTCATTGGTATATTTTATGTAGTGCTTATTTGGTTAGGAAAAACAAGGATTATTTGGTCTAGCAGATTTAGTTTCCATTCTCTGAAGCCCCCAAAATTTCCAAAGACTGGAAAAAAATTAAACCACAATGTTCTCTGACAATAATGCAGAAAACTCACCACCTGAGAAGTCAAACCCCCTGTTACTGGCTGTTAAATAAACTGCAGCACACCTTGAGGTTTGGCATAAACCAGAGGTTATGCCATGGAAAGTGGCAGAAAGCTTGTGGGAAAGCTGGGCAGAGAAAGGATGCTGAGACGTCACAAAAAGCTAATAACTGCTCTCAGAGGTCCATGAGCAGATAGTGTGACCTCAGAGTTTGTAAACTGTTTTTCTTCCTTTGGCCACAGAACTGTGGTGTTATATACCTGCTTCAGATAGATCCAAACTGTTCCCAAGGTATCCCTGAAAATTCTCAAAACCCCACCCTGTTTTTTCCCTTCCCCTTTCCCCTGGGTGCAACTGGGGCAGAGACTGAGGTGCTGAGACCTGCTAGGCTCTCGGGGGAGCGCTGGGACTGAGCCTGCCCTATGGTGGGTGAGGTGGTGTTGGACCTGCCTGTAGATGGCTGCGTGATGGGACATAATACAGAGGATGCTGCTGGCAGGGTGAAGTGTTCTCTGGAACTGGCAGCGGGCTCACAAAAGCCTCCCTGACAGCTGCTGTGGGTCGCTACAGGGCTGGAGGGAGGCTGGGCTGAGGCTGGGAAGGTGAGGAGGACAAGCCGAGGTTGGAGCCAGTGCCCATGGCTCCCCGACCCCAGCACCACCAGCAGAGCTCTGCCTTGGTACCCAGTGAGCCTGCGAGGACCCTTCAGCCTCTGCCAGATGTGAAGTGTGGGACGGGACCATGGTGGACAGCCAGTGATGGGGCAGGAGCCTCTCATTAGTAGCACTCTGCTGTGCAAGGAGGTGATGGCTGCCCTTGCTTTTGGGCACCCTCCCCTCACAGCTGAGATGCTGGGCTGACTCAGTGAGAAGCTGGCTCCAGTCCTGGCACCCCTTCCTTCATGGACTCGGTCACAGCTGCCTCAAATTTCCTGCCTAAAGCTGGTGGTGATTGGTGCCTTGACCTGCTGTGCTCCATGTTTTCACCAGCAAGCCAGAGCACAGCTGGGGACCACAGCTCAAGTTAGGGAAGCTGTTCCTGCCAGAGCCAGGCTGGCATCTCCCTCTGGAGGCTGCTCCTAAGGGTCTGCCCTCCCAGAGCAATCTTGCTCTGCTTTCACGTGGTTCACTGCCAGTAGGTCTCTGTCCCATATCAGCAAAGGCGATCATAGGCCAAAGGCAGGAAGCAAGCAAAATAAAACAGATAAAATCAAAGTGAGAGTGGAGACCCACAAATGAGTCAGGTGAAGGTGAAGTATGCTCTGGAACCAGTTGCATGTGGGGTTTGGATGGGGGACCAGCTCAAACGTGTGGGGGACCTCTCCCTTCCTAAGAGCACATGCCATTGCGAGTACATGCACAGCCCTTGCTGGGAAGGGCCCTTTTCCAGCTCATTTAATTGCACCAGTGCCAGAACTCGGAGGGGGGTTTGGGAACCTTCCCCCTCGCTGCCTCACAACCCGAGAAAATATCCCTGACTGCTTCAGCATGAAATCCCAGAGCTGCCTCCTGTGAATCCTTAAGAGAGTAAACATGATGGCATGGGCACATGTGGGACTTGATGGGAAAAGGCAGGGGCACCATCTCTGCTGTTGTTGTTCCCTTTACAAAAAAAGCATGAAACACAGACTAGATAAGTAGCAGAAGTTAAAACCTCACTTTTGCCCCTTTGAGGAGCTCAGGAAACTTCAGCAGCTCAATGCGCTGAGAGCGCGTGCAGCTAAAGCCAGATGAACAGGAAAAACTGACCCAGCATCTTCAAAGGATTAAGGCGACAGGCGTAAGCTATACACCATGTAAGGCTCTGACAGGGGAAGCAGAGCTTTTTAATGAATCACTGCACAGTCTCCTGTCTTGTATGCCTTTCCCTGCAGGATGAGACAAAGTGATAAGCATTCCCTAACCTGCCTCGAACACTCAGTGTTTCATCATTCCCCTCCCCACACTGCTGAGAAGTAGAACAGAGACACAAAAGCTGAGAAACAAAGCTCACATCCCCCTCTTGGCCTGTACCGTCTTCCCTTCCACCAGTAAAACTGAGCCCTCCCTGTCCCTTGCAAGGGCATCTCCTTCGGGGCAGCCTTTCGAGCCTTTCGTCCCTGATCACAGAGCAGGGAGAAGCGACAGTGACTTGCCAAGCTCGAGATCTCAGTTCCTGTAGGCTTGGAAGATTTAAATGGCACTTCAAGAGCCATGTCTACATGAAAAGGGGCTTAAAAGCAATCGGGCAATTGAGTACAGAGGAGATCTTGTCAACTAGCTGGTCCCATTAGCACTGTCAGGAACACTAAGAATATAGACATTACATGGTTTGAAAATGTTTCCAAGAGTTCTGTGTATTATTATGTTATCTCTGATCTAAACCCCTGTTAGGGATTTCATGCTCTTAGCCTGTGTTTGAGATTCAGCACATTAATCAGTGAGATCTCTCTAAGATGTGTCAACAAATTCAACCCGCTGTTCCGTGTTAGTTGCTCTGAGTGAAGGAGCACCATGTTTAGGAGCAGCTTGAACCTGCAGGGACTGAGTAACACTCAGTGCAGGACCTCGCAAAGGAAGAAGATGTACTGGAGTGTCTTTTCCTAGGGCACTGGAGATCACCAAGAAACAAACTGGGGGACAAACCTTTCTGTCCACTCTGGCTGCTCTGCTCTTCATTATTGCTTCTCTTGAGAGGTGAAAATGGAGTTTCAAAACAAGGCAGCTAAATATTAAGAGCTTGTATAAATGGAGCATTTGAATGTTGATATGAACCCAGGGAGGAGGAATGCTCCAAATACCCCAGCCTGCACACAGAACAATGAAGAGACTGAGTGGGGACTGTGCCCAGACCCAAGAGTACCCTCTTGCAAGAGGGAGCCGGTGTCATGCCTGCAGTGTCTTCTGTGTGGAAGGAGGTGGACATCTGGCAAAGGGACAGTGGCACTTGGGAGAAGGGAGTGACAGATTTCTGTACCCCAGTGTTCCCAGTCACAAAACAAACAGGCATGCAGCCATGGAGCAGGCAGAAAGGAGGACATGATAAAAGGTTGTGAACTGTTTGTTCATCCATAGCTTGTGTTCCCTGCAGCATGGACAGCTGGGCAAACATCGGGGTCAATGAAGATCTATGCTTCAGGCTCTGGAGAGATGGCATTTCCATCAATCCCAAGAATGCAGAGCACCCTGTGGCCCATATGTATGAAGCCCCAAACATTAAGGAAGAAATACTGCGATGGCATGTGACAGCAGGCCTGTGTTGGTGAGCGGGTGCTGAGGGCAGGAGCACACCGTGTCAGCAGTGCTGGGAGCCCCAGTGTGTTTGCCTGAGCACATGCATGTGTCTTATTGCAAGTGATAGCATCCATGTAAGAGCGTGAATATTTGCGTGAGTGCATTGGCAGTGCTAAGTGTACATGTGTGCTAGTGGTTGTGTAAATGTGCGAGGGAGACATCATGAGTTTCCACACACCATGCCCTTAGATTTCATTTCCTCTCTAATGCAACCCATGCCTGGGAGTCAGTTGGCAACACGATGCGGTGCAGTACCCCGACGTACACTAGAAATCTAGTCCAGAAGGCTAATTATTCTCCCTGTTGACCAACATTTCTGAGACAATAGAAAGACGAAAATTAATTGCAGAACTCATGTTTTTAAAAGTAAATGGAATTAAGCAAAATGTTCTCTGCCAAAATCTGATCTAGTAAGAGTAAGAGTGAAAGGGAAAATAAAGGGAATGTCACGGGAAACGCTACTTTGTAACACTGCATTTCCCCAGCAAAGATAACCTTGGATACAACCTCTGATCAAATCCACATTGTCCTAACAAGGTACCACTGCATTAATGAGCTGTGTTTGTAAAGGCTGGAACAAACTCAGCCAGTAGAACTGAGTAAAACACCCCAGGAGCAGCATTGTCACGCAGGACCTTATAACTGGCTCACATGAGTCTGCAGAGCCCTGAACCATTTCACTGGCTAACAGCATTGGTCAAGATTTGCATTAGCACTTTGGCTGGCTGTCGGTGATGGCTGCCACAATGCGTGTAAGCTGTATTAACCAGACCATCTTTGTTTAAAGCAACTTTTGTGATGACAACATCACCCCTCCACCTACATATGTTCATAGAGTTGGTGCAGACCAGCCTGTGCATCCTCCACATGGCAACAGATTTTATTTTCTTACAAATGTGTATAATCATAACCTCAGTTAACAACACTGTTTTGGTGGTAAAGATATCCTTGTAGTTCACTTGATCCTCTGTTTTTGTTACATCCTTCTTGAAGCTTTTGGACAAGTTTTTATGCTTCACCTGATCATGGCTGGCAGTGCTGGGGACCTCTTGCACTTGATGCTGTTAAAACTCAAAAGGAAAAACAATTTTTGCACCAGGATCCCATGTGAGCAAGGATTGTCTTGTCCTGAGTCCATGCAGCCCCCAGTGCCACTGAGCTCTGGCCAGCGTGCACTCAATTGGCTGCTCATGGTTTAAAAGGTATCAATGGCCAAGATCTGTGCTACAGCAGAAGCACAGTGCTGCCATCCCCACTGAACCCATCCCCAACACATGAACCCTTAGCATGAACACCATGGTGCTCTGACGTTGTGCTCTTGTCCTGCTGGAGATACTGACACCTGCCTAGGCTTCTGCAGCTCACCAGCAGTCTGATGCCACCACGCTGGGTTTTTTTGCACCATGGCTGCTCTCATGTGGGTCTGACTAATAAAGTAATTTGACAGAAGATAGCTTAAGGACCATGGAAATTCTTCCCTGTCCTGTAACTCAGGCTAAGTGAAGGTGTTTCCCCTTAGTGAGGTTCTGCCAGTCTGCTCCAGAGGCCTGAAGGAACCGTGCCTTTGTTCAGGTTCAATGTCTCCAGGAGGAAGGGCAACCTCTTTCAGTTCAAAGCTCCTGCAGGGTCATGGTTCCAGCACAGCAATCCCTTGGAGGTAGCAGGACACATGTATCAGCAGGCAGTTACAAGGGAGCTCTACCCAAACATATAGGATGTTTTACTGGTGAGGACTGGGACCATGAGGGCATCTGGAGGATCCCAAACAGGCTGAAGGACACTGATGTGAACTATACCAATCATTTTACCCTGCTGTGTATCTCAACAGTGGCACTACTGCTCACATCAGTCCTGGGGGAGCACAGCACCAGCTGAACTGGAGGTGGCTGCAGCCTGTGCTGCAGGAGACAGCCGCTGGCTTCATGGGAAGCCCAGAGGGGCAGTGAGATCCTGACACCTTTACAGATTAGAGTCCTTGGAAAAGAGGCCGGTGATGGCAGCTTTCTCCTTCCAGACACTCAGGGGAGTGAGAGCCTCTCAAAGGGTCTCATCCATCACCTGAATACTGGTGTCCTGTTGCAACATGGACAGGAAACAACACTTCTGGCAGCCCCGAGAGATGACACCAGTGTTTCCTTTTGTCCCCGAGAGGTGGTGGCCCTGGAATTGACCCTGTAACAGTGAAAGTGTCTGGGAACCACAGGCAGGTAGAGGTGGGAGCCTGTGCATGGAGAAGAGAGTGAGTCAGGGTGCTCTGTCTCCCTATCCTTTTGGATGGAGCAGCAGTCATGGTCCTAGTGATTGTCACAGAAAAGCCGCACTGTCCCCTCCTGCAGCATGAGCAGTTGCAGTCACCTACGTAGTGAGGGCCTCTGGAGAGGAGGAGCTGCAGCTCAGCAGAGTGGCCATCCCTCCAGGGATGCCCTGGGCTGGTGTGTGGGGCAGGACCAGCTGCTGGCCAGGGCAGGCTCACAGCAGCCCTGCATGGATCCTGCCTCCCAGATGGTTCAGGAGTGAACTGTGCTGAGCTCAGTTCCAGGGAAACACTTAGGGCTTTTGAAAACATGAAAGACAGCTCGAGCAGTGTCCAAACTGCCTAGCTCCACCTCATTTTGGGAAAAGTGAGAAGAGGAGAATATCCAAAATAATGAGTTTTCTGAATATTTATTCAAAACATAACAACAGATAAACTCCAATCACATGTTGCATTCAAATATTGGAATATTTATTCCAAATATGGTCCTGTTGCAATTGTATGATAAACATGAAAGCGAGAGTGCAGTTATTTATGTCCTGCCTTCAGCTTCTCAATAGCATGTTTAAGTTTAGGGTATTTATGCTCTTTCATCCAGCTGTCTGACTTTATCAAGTCCTGTACAAGTTGGGAGAGGCAACCATGCCAGCGGCAGAGCAAGCCCCAGCAGACCTTGATAGAACAGGCTTCCCTCGTGGAAAGCACACTATGTCCCTCCTGCGTCTCTCCTGGCCCCCATGGAGCAGTACTGGCAGAAAACTTGTATTACATAGTCCCCTGGCAAGGAGGGAAAGCCTTTCTCCCTGGCTGGGGCTGAAGGAGCTTCCAATATCATTTAAATGAAACAATAACTCGATGGTAGTGAGTGAGGGTTATTTGGGGTGCTCCAAGAAGGCACATACTGTGCCCAGGAGCAATGGAAAATTAGGCAAAGGGAAGTTTTGACTGAACAGCCAAAAAAAGCTCTTGGCAGGACCTCCTGTACTCTGAGGAGCCACCTCTCGTGTGGCAGGGTGGGTACCCTCCTTAACTGCTGATTTGGAATTGGATTCACACTTACTGGTATGATACTATGTTTACCTTCATGCTCTGCTCTGCTCTGGCCATGGACCGAAACTGTCAAGAGTCCCAAAAAGGGACAGAGCTGGAACTGTACCCAGCACAGATATTCTCCTGGGCCTTGGTCAGGCTCCAACGCTCAGCCTCAGAGAATGGGGCCAAGGAGTCTACATCTAGCTGGTAGAAGAAACTTGAGGGCACCTGCGTGGGGTGATGGAGACTGGACAAGCCACTATCACATGAGGTGAATGCAAAGCCAAGAAGGAAAACACATCCTCTCTTTGCTCCATCCTTGTTCTGGATGAAGGACCTCACAAATCCACTGCTGACTCTGACTAGTCTGCATTGTGGGCTCCAACACTGTGATTCTGTGCTCTATCAGAGACCCCAGGGCTCTTTGCAAGTAAGAGTTTCTTAAGGGAAATTTAGTAGGTGAAGGACTACTAGGTGGCAAAGTCAAAGAGTTGTGAAGACAAGAGATGTTCCTCCTGACTTGCCAAGCCATGAGAACAGCAATATGCCAGCAGCAAAATATTCCAGGGGTAACCCAACTTCTACTAACATATATCAACATGTATCAACAGGCCCAGCAGACAGGTGTCCTGCCTCCCCAGGGGATGGGAAGCAAGGCCACTGAGTGCCACAAGTAATGGTAGACAAATTCCACCCAGAATCACCTTGTGCATAGCTGTGTGCATACACCCAGTGCTCCCCTGAGTACTGCTCATTTAAACTATCTCCCAAATCTCCTGATGTCACTGTCCCTCGCCCCCAAATTACAGACATATTGTTTCATCAGGTCTTCCAAGTGCTCATCAGTTTATCTTCTACAGAGAGCTCCTTGGAAGTTCGACCCCTTGAACCTGCCCATAGCAGGAAGCACAGTTGCTGCCTGTCCTGCACACAGGCTGTACTGGATGCTTTGCAGAGAACATAAAACTTTCAGAGGAAAATCAGACAATAGTTCAAGTGCCTACTTTGCACTTTAAAAGTAGTGTTGGATAATGCCTCGAAGTCTTAAATTTATCCTCTGAAGCTTTGTCACGGGAGATTTCTTATCCACATAAATGTATAACATGCTCAGAATCCATGCGGTTTCTGCATTTACAGCATCCAGGTTCTCCTCTACCTTTAATGTGTTATTTTCTAAACTCATCGAATGTGTCTTAGCACTTGAATGATGACAACAAAGAATGAAGTGGGAACCTCAACATGCTCTGATGTTTCTCTGCTGTTCCTCAGGTTTTGTGTCTATATACTATGTCATGGCAACCATGTACCTTGTCCTCAGGTAGAATGCTTTCTGCCTCTCTGTCTTTTCTGCTCCTGATTGCACCTTTTCTGTCTTCACGGCATCCTTTTCTGAGGTGAGGCGAGTGATCCATCCCAGGTGAATGCATGCCAGCCTTTTACACAAGCCTATTGGAGGGTAAGGTTCTGCCCTTGGTAGCACTAAAAGTAAGCCCATTTTTGGTTGCTTTTCACTACACTTTTGCAAGGACCTCCTGTTTGGACTCAGCACACGTAATTCCTTTGAATGCAAAACTTTGCACTACCAGCTCAAAAATTCACTTGTCAGACTGACCTAAGTTTAGCTGGGTTCCTTCCAGTCTTGACTGAAGTCATGTAATTTTCTAACACCTGCAATACTGTCCACTTCACTGTGTGAAGCCATTATTGTATTATTTAATATAAATCTCATTAAAGCTGGTTCTCTCTCACATAGTTGTCCATTTATTGTCCTACTTCGTTTTTTCCAGGCAGAGACAGTCATGAATGAAAAGATGCCTTTGTTCTTAGTTCATGGGTATATATTCAGAGAACAACAAAGCAAAAAGGCACATGCTAAGATGCATGAACAGGGTGCTTGCCCTTTTGAACCACTGTGGGTTGTGCAGAGGAGATGGTCTGAGGAAAGACAACCAGGCCTCCAGGACCTGAAAATACAAGAAGTCCAGTCTGGAATCCAGACTGTAACACACAGATTTGTAGAACCACTTTTCTGGATGGGTAGAGTGAAAGGTATTCTGGACTGCACCATTTCAAGGTGGACAGACAAGGACAATCCCCGTTACAGTGGTTTCTTAGAGCAGAGTTTTTTCCTCTGCACAAATGAGTGCATTCACATCACCCAGTTATGCTGCAGGCCTGAAAGTCCAAGTTTCAGAGCTGTGTCTACAGTCTAGAGGTTTTTCTGCATTCACCAAAGAGAACCTCATCACCTGGCAGAAACTGGCTTCTTCCACATCCACCCATGAATGTGCCGCTCTGTCACACTGAGTACTCCTGCCCAGGCATCTCATAAGTCACAACGAAAGCAAGTGGATTGTACAGGCGTCTCTGAGGCTGGGATTTAAACCAAGCATCACAAAGTCCTGCACGTCTGTTGTTACTGGTGGTGGCATCTCATCTGGAAGGAGCCCAGCATGTTTCTTGCAGCCTGGAGTGCTGCAGTGCCAGCTAGAGAAGACATGGCTGTGTTTGTCAGCTGAGACCATTGGGTGTGGTATCTGCTCCTCCATCCTCTCCTCCTGCAGCTGTGCTAGTCTTTGTACTTTCTCTTTAGCAATGTTTCCTCAAGCCCTGTGCTGGGAAACAGCACTGGACAGCCCTCTTTGGCTGAGCTAAAATCAAGGCTGGAGGCAGGGAGATAAAACCAGTTCTCCCACTGTGCTGTACTCAGCAGAACTAATTGAGGGGCCTATTAAGAACAATATGCAGTAATATCCACATTCTAGAGTCATTTGTGCAGGCCAGAGCCACACTTAAAAACATCTTCCAGTTCTTTTGCCACCCGTTTCATTTCCAATCTAGGGAAAATGAGCAGCAGGGAAGCTAAGAACTTGCTGATTGCCTCAGATTACTCAATAAAGTCTCTCATTAGCTACTCTCCATCTCTATGATCTGAAGGCAGTGCTAACATGGAGGATAAGCAGAGAGAATGCTGCACATAGGGAGGTAACCAGATCTATTTATCCAGTAGAGCACCACAAGTTTTCTCCTAAAAGGCATTGCTCATGCAGGTTTTTGCACTCTAAGTCAAGTAGAGGTTCCCAAACCCTTTGAGCACCATTTATCTGCAGCAGCATGCCCATTGCCTGAACCGCATTGCTTTCGAGCAAATAGCTGACTAGGAGCTCAAACCACTTGGAGACAGCATTTGGCTTTGGCATATGAGAATTTAGGCTTCAAATCTGGTAAAGTTTAAGCTGATACTGGGAGCAACAGTTTGAAGATGAGGCTGAGGTGTGGTGCCCACTCCAGGCCGCATGTGGGCTGGAGTTGCAAAGGGATTCCCGAGGTTGAAGAGGAAAAGTGCAGGTGAGAGATGGCCAAGGTCACACACTGTGCTTCAGGAAGCAGGATGTTTTGATATGGATGTTAGGAGGGCAGGCTGCTGCCCCAGTGGTGGCCTCTCTGCAGCCTGAGGAATGAGATACCAGCTGCAGAGCCATGCATCAGAAATGCCTCCTCAGAGCATCTGGCTACTGCATATGGAAACATAGAAAAGGAGCAGCAAGACAGTTTGTGCTCAGGCAAGCCAGCAGGAGACAGAGTGCATGCGGTCATGTAATCAGTCTGTGCAGGAGGAACAGTAGGGTTTAGAGATAAAGAAGAGTTATGTGTACAGTTAAAAATAATGAATGGACTTCACCTAGGAAGAAGAGCAGGCAGAGAATGAAATAAGAGTTTGCAATCCTATGGCACCAGAAAAAGGAAATCAGCCCTGAATCTATTAGAAAGGCTTGTCCCGAGTCCAACAGCATGATCCCTGCTTCCCAGAGGGGCTCATCTCTGCCTCACTCAGCCCTGTGTGACAGCACTGGTGGTGGGCAGGGGATCGGCTGAACCATGACAGGGCAGGGCACAGCAAAGTAACCCCTTTCCCCTGCTGATGGCCCACTTTGAACCTTGAAGAATTATCCCCAGAGGAGCAGGGGATGCGGCTCTGTGCTGCCACTTCCACAACTTCAGTTCTGGTGTGCTGCAACAGCACAGCTGTGCAGGAGGGCACCAAGAAGAGGAAAGGCTCAGGCTGCAGTTCGACCGCCGTGCCACAAGCTGGGTGCATGCAGGTGGGAAGCACTTCATCAGGAAGGAGCCCAGTGCAGGCTGTGCTGCAGTCCAGCACCAAAACTTCCCAGGGCACCTTCTAGGGAAGAGAGCACCACGGTGTGACATCAGACAGTGAAGCAATGATAAAAGAAATTGCAAGTACTGGAGGGTAGCAAATCAAGAGGGTAGCAAATCAAAAGCGTAGCTCCAAAGGGAGCCCAGAGAGACCAGTCTAGACTGAAGTGGCAAGCCAGAAGCTAACTGAAGGGAGCTGAGGTGAATCTCAACCTGAAATCCAGCAGCAGCCTAAGGGAATGCCTGTCTGCAGGCTAGGAAGAGATGTAGCCTTTCTCATTTTATTTGCAAGTCCGGAGCAAGGAGACAAATATTTACTGGGATGTTTATTTGAGAACAAGTTGGTGGGAAGAAGAGCACGGCTGATATCAAAGGAATGCTCATTCGTGTCATAGCCTTTGGAAGCAGTGTTTATGATTAATTAATCTTTCTATGACCAGCACTATCCACAGAGTGTTTGTTATTTATTTATTCATTTATTACCCTTTTCTGTATCCATCAGAGTGATTTATAACATGTAATGAACCGAAGATCATTAGTGCGTGACTGAAGAACTGGTACAAGCTTATCTGCAGGACATTGCTCGGCAAAGCACCAAATTCTCTTCTGAATTTATTTTTCTCCATCAATGCATCATCTAAGATGTGGTGTTTTCTTGAGCCTGGCCATTCCAAAGATGTTATTTCCCTTTGGGAGGCCCTGGTTGTTCGAATGTTCAGCAGTTGACAGCTGCCTGGAACGCACTACAAAAGGATTAAAGCCAACAACATTTCTATCTTTTCATCTTTCTAGCCTTAGACTGAATCAGGCACTGGCTGCTACTTGTTGCTGCTATTCATGACATAGCTGGTGTTGCTGTGACCTTTTCTCTGTTATGGTCTTATCTGATGTTTGCAGGACTTTGTATAATTGAGGGGTTTATGTGTAACAATGTTTCTGGGTCACTTTCTCTCTGTTTCTGAAGGAATTTATCATTGGTGAAAGGTGCTGCAGAAATGACACCGCAGCATGAAATCCTCTGGGCAGTCATAAGGCAGTTATAGCAAGGAGCAGCTCAGCTCCTCCATGCTGCTCTGAACAGGCTGCGTCAGCCCTGGGCAGAGAGGACAACCACAGCCCAACGTGGGATGTCCCAAGACACAGGAGGCAGAAGCTATGGTAGCAGGTGAAATAGAACAACTCTCCTTGCTCCAGAGTTGTCTCATCCAGCAGAGCCTGGGGCAGCCCAGCAAATGAAATGTGAGTTCAGCACAAGCTGGAGTGTGTTTTTCTGTCCAAGTTACCATTTCTAACAAAGTCCTACCCTATCAAGGCTGCAACACTGCACGCAGGACCATCTTCTGCTCTAGCAGTATTAAATCTGTCATCCACAGTGCTCATGGTAGGGCATGTTGTTGTCACACCCCCTTTGCCTATTCACACGTTATCACTCAAAGCCCGCCTGTGACATATCCCACTGGGTCTACGTGCCCAGATCCCCCAGTCTGTCATTGTCCCTGGGAAGGGTATGGTTTCCCAATGCTTTTAGTGTTTCCTCCTGCTCTGCTTAGTGTGTGCACAGCCTGAGAGAGGTCTCCTGCTGTAGCCACTTGTCCATGCAGATCACAATGATGCTGGTGGAAATGGGTGAAAATGCACACTCTGGATATGGGTTTTCCACTGATAGCTCAGTGCTAGGTGCAGACCCACTGGAGGGAGGAGAGACAGTCTCTGCAGCTGTGTGGGCTCTCCCACATCTTGTGACTACAAAAGCACGTGGCTAAGGGAGGAGACATGGGTCGAAGAAGTCAGTTCCCAACAAACATCAGACCAAGTTTTAGCAGCAATTTTAAATTCAAAGATGGGACAGAGCCTATGTCTGAACAGCCCCAAGCTTTGGATGAGTCTTGGTGTTGCTCCTATGTAAGCCCCTGAAGCAGCAACTTCATTTCTCATACCTTCTAGCTTAAAGCATAAATCTTTGAAAAGGCTGCCTGAATTTATAAGCTGCAACTTCTGGGCTTGTGAGATCTAACACTTTCTGCCTGGCACTGGCTGCAGCACCACACAGCATTTGCGTTATATTGCAAAATTTTTGAAGGCTTTATGACACTTTATTTGAGAAAATAAAACCATCTTTAGGAAGAGTGACAGTGTAACATCCCTTTCAGAGGCTGTATTCCCAGCACCCAGGGGAATATGTGTGTGTCCTATTTTGAGATAAGTCAAACAGAATCCATCTCCCTGAGGCAGAGCACACACTCTGCACCAAAGGAGTTCAAGAAGCATTTCCACCCTGCAGCTGTGTGGCATTGCTGAAAAGCAAAGAAATCCTCCAGGAAATCTTGTGAGAATACAGCTCCAATGGAGAAAAGCAGGTACAGTCTGGTGGGAAGGTTTGCTAACTACGAAGTCCTTCCTTTATGAAAATAAAAATGTTTTAAGAAAGAGCAACCCTTATATGATGTCTTCTCCATATGGCTGTTGTAACAGCAGCCCTAACATATAGCGGAGGAAAGAATCACAGAACCACGTGTCGGTCAGCAGAAAGGGACCTTCAGAGCCTGTTTTCCATGCCCTACCCCGAAGAGGGATTATGAGCAAAATCAGGTCAGGTCAGCCATCGCTTGTCTACCCGAGTCTTCAAGACTTCCAGGGATGGAAAGCCCATAGGCTCTCTGGGTGATCTGTTCTAGTGCTGCATCACCCTCTTGCTGGAGTTTTTCCTGAAGTCCAGTCTGAACTTCCTACCATGAGCGGCTTTTGGCACTTGCTATGTTGTCTCCCATTACTGGGAAGAGTTTGATGCAGTCACCTTTGTAGCTGCCCTTCAAATAGTTGCAGTCTGCTGTTAGATTCCCTCCGAGCCTCCTTCTTGCCACATGAAACAAGCCCAGCTCCTTCCACCTTACTTCGTAGGCCATCTGCTCAGGCTTTCCTCTGTACCATCCCCAGTACCTCCCTGTCCCCGTCAGCTAGGAGGACCCAGCACTGAACACATTCATCCTGGCATGCCCTCATCAGTAAGGAGTAGAGAGAGGCAGTAAATGTCCTCAATTTGCTGCCCAAGCTCTTCCTACAAGTGCTTTGCCTTGTTCACAAGAAGGGTGCACCGCTGGGTCATATTCAACCTGGTATCCACTGCAAGTCCCAGGTCCTTCCCAGCAGGGCTGCTGCTCGGCCCTTGCTCATGCTGCAGAGGAAGACCCACTTTGGGTGCACCTCTGTGTTCTCTGCCCAGCTTCCAAATTCAGTGGTAATGCTGTACACCTACCACAGTGAAATAGTTATCTCAGCATGCTGGGCATCACTAATGTTCCTTAACTGGGGGGCTTCTGGTGGTGGATGGGAAGAGGATTGCTGCCCCAGGGAATCAGCGGGCAGCAAAACACACATGGGAAGCCTGCTGCACCCCGCAGCCTGGCACACAGGAGTTCAGACATATCAGTACTGCCAGCACCACACTGAGGTAGCAAGGGATGGAGATCTCCTCTCCACCCATTTCAATCTGCGTTATTGGGAAGACTGGTGCTACCTAGGCAGGATGCGGTCTGTGCCAGAGGGTGCGGGAAGCTGGTTAAAGGCAGAAAGAATGGAAAATGTTTGCTGCTGTTTCTGTTTAACGTTAGGAACTGATCCAGCTGAGATAATAACAGAAGAGTTCACTTTGCCATGTCAAATATGCAGGTACTTTGCAGTATTAAGGTTTGATGCCCTGTTCTTATAAAACTGGCCCCTGCTGATTATGGGAAGAGAAAGTTGCCCATAAACAACATTTTATTTCTTATTTAACGCAAATTCTTGGGCAAAAGGAGTCAATCAATTTTTCATAAAGTATAAAACAGAGATAAGTGCTTGGGATCATGTGTGAGTCCCTGTCAAACAGAACCGATAAGTCTGTGATGCAGTACTGGGAGTGCTTTGCAAGTATTGTCCAAGTGACCTTTTCATTAGTTTGCCTTAAGCAGTTAATCTCTTTTTTCCAGGATACAGACTATTTTAAGTCCCATTACATCATACATGCATTTTAAATATTAATTTTTCTTCCATGTCATGCCTGGAGGATTTGGTTGTTTTTTACTTTTTTTAACACATTCCTCCCCATCTTGCTGTGTTTTCCAGCAGAGTCAGAGTTAAGGAGCTTCCAGGCAAGAACTGAAAGTGCTTGTTTGCAGTGAGTATGTGATGGCTGAGGGGCAGGATGTGAAGCCCTGTGATTTAGGAAACCCTGCCAGGCCAGAAGCGGGGATTGGACCTCTGCAAGGGCAACCCTGTGAATGCAAGGAACTACAGGGCCAATGAGTGGAGGCATTTACTGCCTGTGTGTGGGGTACCATAAACGGGAGAAATTCAGGCCTGAGCCAGAGCGCCTCAGCAGGGCTCCAGCTTCTACAGAAAAATACTTGAAAATTATTTAGAGGAAAAAAATGTGCTTCAAAAGTGTCACTGGCATGTTGTTGTTTCTGATTTGTAAATCATTTCAAGCTCCCTGTGCCACTTAAAAAACCCCAGAGGTACCAGCTGCTACCTGCTAAAGGAGACCAGAGTCTTTAAACAAACCTGTTCCTGGCCCCACGCTGGCCTTCACAACAGGTGTAAAAAATGCCTCGACAACACCTTCAACATATTCCCATCTCCCCCGTATTTGGATTCACTGACCTCATAGCAACAGAGCCCCTGGTACAGAGATCAGCTTTGCATGGAGTTTGTACTTTATTATTAGCCACAGTTGAAAGAACAATAATAAATCAATTTTGTTCTTTCAGAGTTATGGGTAAAACAGAGATCACGATATTTATAAGCAAGGTTGCAAAGGGTAAAGCAGTAACATGTTTTGTTGATATCCAGCAGTAACATGCACTGCTGAGCCCTGTAAGCCTACACTCAGCAAACCTCGCCCCTCCAAAACTGGCTCATTTTATTTTGTGGATGGGAGGTCCCACCAGGCTGTCCCATGCTCTGCACAGTTACGTGGAGAGTCATTACTCTGCTGCTGGATCACTCTGGCTGGGCACCCCCCGCACCAGGGATTGGGTCTGAGTTTCCAGCCCCTTGCCCAGAGGATCACTATGCTCCTGCGATGGAGGACTGGTTCCTGCCTACTTGAACAGACCCTGGAGAAAGGACTGGGCAGCCTGTCCTCTGCAGGACCAGGATGTCTCCCAGGTCCTCCTCCCAAACCCGGAGACATAGGCTGTAGGTGGGAGCCCTTATTTCTGTCTTGCACATACTTTCTGCTTCTCTTCAAACAAACTTGCTGTGGGAGAAAGCATCTGTGGAAACACCTCATCACTGGAAGAATATAGTTTGTGTAAGTTAAAAAAAATGTAAGGGTTTTTGAGAGCAGTCCAGCGAAGTCTAACACAGAATACCTGGGCTTGCCTGGACCAAAGTCCCTTTCTCCAAACCTTCTGGAGGCCTGGAACTAGTGGGACAATCACCTGGCACATTGCCAACCAAAAAGGATCACCCAACCATGGTGACCCCAGCCTGCTGAACCCAAAGTGAGGAATCAGGGGCCTGGAACCATGCATGAAACAAGGAGAGTAACAAGCCAGTGTTACACATCTAGTTTGGCCCAGTCCCACGCCATCTATTCTGGTTCCTCTGCCACATCACTGGGACTCTTCAGGCCTCTCTTCTCTGTGTCTCAGGTGTTTGGGATTGCTCCTGTGACCCTGCCAACTGGGACAGGCCCAAGCCTAGATCCCACCATCTCAAGGACCAGAGCAGATCAGATCTACTTCAAAGAGGTTCTTTACCTCCCCAGAGTTGAAGAAGAGAAGATGGCTGGAGAAATCATTCACATGCCTATTCCCTCAGGAGGCCTGGTATTTCAAGAAGAGAAAAGGGATTGCCTCAGATATTGACTGAAGGATTGGAGGCTGGAGACAATTCCTCTCCATCCTCCCCTACAAGAAGAGTGTCAGGGGGCTGAGACAGAAGACAGACAAAGGAAGAGGAACCTGTCTGCCCCTGTGTAGCCTTGATTAGCTCCTCAGATCTAGTTGCTGACTTAGTTCTACCCCAGGAGGTGGGAAAATGGGGCAGGACGTCAGTCCAGAGAGCTGGGCTGAGATAAGCTTCCCCCAAGATTCACTAGTGCTGAAACTTCCCATGCCCTCGTGAGTCTTGGCCATGGCTGCAACCATGAAAAGCCTGAACTGGCCATGCTACACTATTGCTACACTTCCTGCAAAGCCAGATCAAGGAATTAAAACATTAGTGATATTTCTATAATCATGAATTTCTGAGGGTTTTGTGCAGCACTTCCATTTTCCCCCTTCCTTCTTATTAATAATACACAGGATTTTTTTCTTTATATTCATATTATGCAAACAATTTTACAGTTACAACAGCACTTACTTTGATAGTCCACTTCTTCCCTTGTTGTTACCTCTCATGAATATTTAGTCAACAAAAACTACACCCTGGACCATTCTTTGGACAGAGTTTTTTTATTCTGGGCTTCTGTTGCAAACTTAATAAAAATATTTCCTTTTCAGCAATAGCTTTTACACCTTTTTTTAGCCAAAGGGATTCCCTTCTCTGTATTTCAGAAGGGAGTTTCAGTCCACAATCACAATAAAACTGCACAGGTTTAAAAAAGTAAAGAAAAGCACTTCTTGTGCTGGTCTAGGCTGAGTGTCCAGATCTGATGTGCTGGCTGCCTCACAGCAGATCCCGTCCAGTCCAGGAGTGCTTACACCAAGACCTCTCCTGCAGTGATTTAGCCAACACAGGGAGGGAGTTTAACTTAGAGGCACTGCAAAAACAAAAATACTTTCTGAATATGCAGCAAGTCAGCTGAGTGTTATCTCAAGCTAAAGAGCCAAACACTGTTCGTAGCTACTTGATAAACTGTTAGCAAGCTGAACTTTCTTGATGACTCCAGGACCAGCTTGCCAGCCCTGAGGTCTGCCCAGCAAGCACCTCGCAGGACCTGACCCTTGCCGTGTCCCAGAGCACAGCCCTACCACTAAACAGCTATGCGGCTGCGTATACTATGCACCAGGAATGTATGGACACGTTTTCATGCAGACTGTTGTGGCTGCTGCAAACACATGAAATGTAAATTGTGAAAGTGAAGTTGCAAGGAGAGCTAATCTCCACATTGTATTAGACAAAATACCAGCATGCACGCAGATAAGCAACAAGTGTGAAGTGTCCAGCGGGAGGAGGTTTCACATTCCGCCTGACTCAATGGAGCCTTAAAATAGCACTTCCCACTGCAATACTTTAAACAAAGACATCCAAGGGATTATTAATACCATGAGACAGAAACCAGTTTCATGTATTCCAACACAGATGGGCAGAAAGGGAGCTTTACATGTTTAAGCCATGGACGGGTGCGTGTGAAGGCAGCCACTGCAGGCAGCTCTGCCCTTCTGGAATGCCGGCTCTGCCTGCGCTCAGGGGAAGGAACCTGGCTTGCAACTGGCTGCATGTGCCTGTGGGATCTGTCAGCCCTTCTCCCGGCCCAGCAGAGGAGGAAGGGGACACGACGCGGCACCAGGCACGTTGCTGCTTCCAGACAGCTCATCAGAGTTACTCTGCTCTGGGACTGCAGGATGAGTGCAGCAGGGCAGATACTATTGCCACAATGCAAAACCCTGTACCAGTCCATGCAGACTCTTCAGGCTGTGGTGGGGGCAACAGCTCGGTGCTTCCCCTCAGCCCAGGCAATGTGCTGCTCTTTTGGATGCAGCCACATGAAACAAACAGGGACTAACGGTCTGTTTTGGAGACCCCCCCTACAGCAAATATCCTCTGCCTGGGAGTGTGTGAGAGAACAGCATCCTCTCCTCTTGCAACAGGCGGTTCTGCCTGGCTGGCAGGTGCTCTCCTGCTCTCTGCCTGCACTCAGACTACCTGCCCTCTTGGAGCTGCCACCCGCTCTGTGCCCGGGCATGCCTGCTCACTGGGGACAGACACAGTGGTTCCCCTTCTTCTGGCAGGCATGCTGGTGTCCTCCGGGAGAGCCCTCTTCTCCACCCTTGTGCCCTGTGCCCTTTCTCAAAGGGCAGGGGAAGTTTGGCAGCAGAGACCTCACTATTTTTTTGGCTGTCCCTTCACTGTCTCTGACCCCATTCCCACCATTCCCTGGAGCCCCAGAGACTCCAGCTGCCATCTACATGCAGCTTTTCTTTGTAGACTGTTTTTTATCTGGGTCTTGGGAGAGAGAACAGAGAAGGTGCATGAGCCTCAACAAACAACTTCCCATTTTTATTCTCCCTATTGCAGAGTGCTGTACAGAGCATGCAGAGTCCTTATCAAACCAAGTAGCCCAAGAAATGTCTCAGCTTTCTGTATTTCTACCACTACATTCCTACACGTCACGGGCAATACCAAACTGGAATGTACATTTGCAACATGCTGAATGAAACATCCTGGTGCACTGAAGTCCTGCTTCCAACACAGAGAGAGTTGTCCTGCAATGGATGCTGCAGGACCTGTCCCTGCCCCAGGCACCTGGGGCACTGCATGGCATGGAGCTACACATCTCCTCCTCCCACGACTCTGCCAGTTGTGGCACATACTCCTCACGGCTCTGTGGGACACCCACGTCTGCCCAGCCCGCACCAGTCTCCCAGCGGAGAACAGCTAGAAACACACTTGAAATCTCAAAAGATCAATGGGACTGTGAAAAAACTGATAGTCATCAAAAGCCATCTGAAATGAACCACACTCTGCTACATCCTCTGTGGTCTCAAGGAAAGAGAAAGGAAACCACAGGGGCTGCATGAACAAATTGAACCAAATAGGCTGTTTAAGAAACAGACTTATCAGACCAAGTGGTGAATGCAAGAAGCAGAAAGGTTCCTCAGTTCTCTGGCTTTCCAACGACTCTAAGCTGACTTTGCCATAATTAAGTAAAACAAAATTTGGTCTTATACTTCCTTCGCAGGCATTGTCAATAGTCATTTCAGTCCCTGTGCCTGCCTTTCTCTTTTGCCAGCACAACCACTTCAGTGGCAAAACAGAGGTCAGGGAAATGGTGTAGGTTAAAAAAAAAAGTAAGTTTTTTTCTATTCTAGACTCTAAATCTGTGTAACAATATAAGCCAGATGATAGATAGATATTGTAACATGATTTCCTTCGAGCCTGAAAATTAATTCTCTCCATCATCATTCACTAGTCTTTGGGCGTATGCAACTTTGTGGAATTAAATTTCACTAAAGAGAAGCATTTCTGAGTGGACCAGGATAATGCTTATCAGACTAGAGAGACAGGATATCCCACCCCATAGCAGTTAATAGCAATTAATACATTGCACAAGATGCGATTAATAGACCCAGGCACACATCTGAATGAGCCCTTCTTACCTAGCATTTATAATTTTTTGTAATGTAAGTATGATGACAGTACACCTAACTTAAACCCAACCCACAATGCAGCAGTGGCACAACTATGGCAGCAAAGTAGCATCTGGCAAAATCTGTGATGGAGCAAGAATTTATACTCGCTAAAGGTTTCCCTGCAGACTGCTCCATCTCAGTAAAACTTCTTGAGAGTTGACTGACATGAGCGCTTCTGCAGGCTCTTCTTATTTTACTTCTGTTGCTTAGGGCTGTGCTGTAGATACAGTGGCACTGAGGACTCCCCTGCTGTGGAGTCCCTGCCCACAGCCAAAGAGGTGCTGCCTGGATACTGATATGCTTTCAGGGACCTAAATATTTAATTCAGTCAGGTTTTAAGTACCAGCTCTTGATGCAATATCTTGATGGAAAACCAACAAGGACTACACCTGTTAAGGACTGTCAAACATTAATCTAATGCAGTTATATCATACCCAGTCACAGATGCACTGGTTATTGTCACAAAATTTAGCAAAGTTTCTGCACTGTGACTGATTTGTTCTTGTTCTTCAATTTGCAATGTTTGGGGTGAGGCGTTTGGCCCCATAGTTCTGGTTAACATCTCATCCAAAAATATGAATAACAAGGAAGTGTAATTATTTTTTCACATAAAAATATTGTTGTCAAGTTAAAATACAAGGTCTGTTATTATCTCAAAAACATTAAGGAAAGACAGAGTATTGTAAACAGACAAGCAGAAAGTGATTTATAATAAACATGTATTGAACCAAAACTTCCACACAGCCCTCACTGCTGTCTCTATCTGCATAGTTGCTGATAGATTTAATAGTACTTGCTGCCTTTGGTCACTCCCTGGTGCATGGCTCGCAAAGTGTCCGCACCAGCCCCCAGTGTCCACTGACCTGCCCAGCATGCGGGCACTGCGGGGACATCAGTTCAGTGGCTAATCTTCCAGAATGCACACTTTTTCCAGCCTGGATTCCTGACACCAAGCACACTCCTGGGACACAATCCAAACACAGGCAGAGTGAAATCCTAAACTGTCCGTGAGACAGCATATGCAGAGCAACCGACTGACAGAAACCCCAGCGAGGTGTTTCCAAAGCAAACATCTTGTATGCAGTGATAGGATCTGAGCTGGAGTTCTTTGCTGGAATCAGCCTTTGTTGTTTTCCTTATGGCAAATACTAATGAACTCAATGGTAAAATATGGCATTTCCCAAACAGCAAGACTCCTCCCTGAGATGCACCATCTCCGGTATGGACCTGTCATCAAGCCTTCACCTTTAATCACTCAACACATGTTTTCAATCCGTGTGTTCATATGGTAATAACTTCACTCTATTAGTTTTCATTTGTCAGACCAAAATGCCCTTTAGGTTGGAGTATGCTCTAGGACATTGTCCAGGCAGGTTATTCTTAGCAACAGATGAATTTACGAAGAAAAGGCAGGTCTGCAGTTCAGCCTTTTTATTGCCTGCACTGCTCCCATCATGCCTGACCCCCGGCCTCTCCTCCAGTCCCTTCCCACCCCAGCAACAATTGTCAGCTGCCCACTTTGCTCTGTGCTTTACATAAGTTACTAAAAAATGACGATGAGACCTTCAAGCTCAGCTTGTTTGGGCCTGGAAATTCCCTTTCTGCCTCTTTCCCCTACACCCATGGCAAACAAAATCACATGTCTCAGCAAGATCCTGACAAATCCAGCAGAACTAGACTTGTGGATGCAGAGGGTGATATGCAACAGTACATGTCTATGTGCCACTGCTGGAATACACTACGTCTGCTCAATGGCCCCTTTGGCCACGCTTTGGCCTTAAAGGCTGCCAAGGGCAATGCAGCTTCTCCATCAAGAAAGACGGCAGGAGCCTGGAGGTGAGTTCTCCGCAGCCACATTGCATACCATGGTGCAGCAGCACTGTCATCACGGGTAGATACAGTGTGTTCCTACTATTGCAAAATGGGGAACTGCATGTAGTGGTGGTGTTTGTTTATTACACAATAGAAAAGTAGTTCTTGTGAGGCAATTGAAAAGTAAAGATTACTCTGCCAAAGTACTCTCAGAAAGTGGCTTCAATGAGAACTGTATCAATGCTAAAATCTCTCCCTTCGCTTTCCTTTGGGGCATTGCATTTGACGGTTGGACTCAATGATCTTAAAGGTCTTTTCCAACCTAAATGATTCTATGATTCTATGATTTCTGAGATGTAACTGTATGCTTAGGTTCATGCAGTTACTGCTCTGAGCTCTGCATCCTCCCCATCAGATCTTCCATAAAAACTAATCCATTTCATCTCCTGAGCAGGAGGTGGTCTTGAAGCTGACACACCCCCAAAGGAAATAGTTTGAGACTGCTCGATAAATTACTGGTAAGACGGTTGTTTCATAATGGTTTCTAATTGCCCTGTGCTAATCACAGATCTCAATCATATCTTCCAAAAGCCTGTTTAAGCCTATATATGGTCAGAAGATCATTGGGCCAGCATATTTGTTTTGTTTTGCTAGAATCAGATAGCTAGGGCCCATCACTGACTCCAATGGGGTGGAGAGAGAACACTGCAAAAGGATGACATTTCTGAAATTATGGAGCCTGTGAACTTGAATACGAGGAATTTACTTCTTCTTAAAGAACAAATGTTGGGAAGAAGGAGGCAAGTGAGAAACAGCAGCAGAAATATCAGAGATAATAAAAAAGCCAGCAAGTCATTGCACAGGTCTCAAAGATGAACAAGAGTTAGTGGAAGTTGCCTATTCCAGTATCAGTAGAAAAATATTTCCAACAACCTCCTTTCTCTGTATCATTGGATACAGGAGGTTTTGGCTCTCAGTCAAGGGAGGATGCACATAGGGAGTTAATACACATTGGCCATGTCAGCTTAGTTGTAACCAATCCTTTCTTTCACAAGAGCTAAGTACTATTAATCATGACAGAAATTATTATGGTATAAGTTGCACCAAAAGCAGTTTGCAGTTCTGCTGCATCATTGTCATTAAGGGGAGACTGAAAGAACTCTTTTTCATGCAGAGGAAAGCAATCACAAAAGTGCTTGCATCATGATGGCTGTGTGGCCATCTCACTGTGCCCATACCAGCCAGCCCCTTGTTTCTTCCTGCTCATGCCCCAGCTCTGCCCAAAGGCCTCTTCCAAGCCCTTAGTTGCAGGCAGCTGCCTGTCCCTGGTCTCTCCACTCGCCTATGCACACAGTAGGGTTGGGATCTGCTGCTCACTCTACAGGCTGATCTCAACCAACCTGTACATTTGCAGTGATCAGCAGCACCTTTCAAGGGCACCATGGGGACACTTAAGAGCAGAGTCTCCCTTTCAGGTGCAACACGGGAGAGAAAAAATCAGAGGGTCTGCTCTGTGCTGTGTTTCTCAAGGGGTGCAAGAGCAGGGCTGTTGGGGAGCAAAGGCTTTGCAATTAATAGACCTAATATCAACCAGAGGTCCTGGACCTCCTCTGGTGACTGAGATCCACATCACCCATGCACTGCTACACCTAACAAAGAGGAGTGAGGTAAAACTGCTCCACAGGGGGCTGTATATATTCTTTGCAAGTGGATGACCTCTTCTAGGTGGGACTTGGCAGGTTCCCAATAGCCATGGATGTTTAATGGTATGAATAGGAAAGGTCAGCTGGTGGTAGAAACAGCCTTTTCTCTTCAGTGTACACTGGCTCACTTGGAAGGTTTTGCTCAGTGCTTGCAGTATATACCTGAGGAATATGATATGATTTTCAACCTGCTTCCACCATTTTATTCCTGAGTATTTTGAAGATGGCTGTCAGAAGGCACTGTTGCAATGACAGTGTATTTCAAGGTGGTTTCCAGATATCGAACAAAAATATGGTTAAATTGAAGGAATTGTACCTGGTTTGGTTGATACATCTTACTGCTGATTTACATGAGCAGAAGTACAAATTTAAGCCTGAAAGGCTATTTGTACTGTTTAAACTAATAATTTGCCACAAGTCATTCATTGCTGAATGAAACCCTGAATCAGTCCATCTTGGAAACACAATATATGCTGTCAGAATAAATATTTCTCTTTACCAAAGGGGTCTCAGAGTACACGTATGCGCACAAACGTCTCTCCAAGGTAAATCCATTAATATACATATTGTGATAGCATTACATCAAACCACAGATATAAATCTGTGTCTGAACTGTCTCTGACATTAAAAAATGGAATAAAGGATTTGTTCCCTGTTTGTTAATAAGCAGAATTTTCTTTCAAGGACATATAATCCCATCCTATTATTTTCTGAGACGCAATTATGCACAGTGTTAAATACTGGTGTTCGACTTCTATGTTCTGATGAAAGCTAAAATGCAACTTTGCATAAGAATATGATAACTTATGGATCCCAAAATTCCCACAAGTTCATACATTGCATACCTGTACCTATGAATTGCCCAGACCTGCTTTTCAGTGTGCCAGGAGAATCCAAAAGAAAGTGAAGATATTCGGACACTTTTGATGATCCATTAAAAGCACCAGGATGTTCTTATTTCAAAAATCATCAGTTCAGCCCATTTCCCAGGGAGATTTCTGAACTGGTTTTGGATAGTAGCATCTTTCACTATTGAACTGAAATCTTTAGGGCAACCCTTGCTACAGGGCTGTGTTCTGCTGCATGGAATAGCTATCAAAAGCCATACCGCTAAACAAGTCATTCAGCCAGAAGTAGCAGATTTTCATACTGTTCTGTCCTTTCCTCAGCCTAAGAGTGTAATCTGGCATTTCCTAAGTGTGGCTGTAACCACTCTGTCCCAAGCCTTTGTTAGAGTGCCTGTGTCCCAGAGCAGCCTCTGACTTCCACCTCTGCTCCCTTCTTTTTTGGTATCAGATGACAACTTAATAAAAAGGATGCCCTACAAATCTTATGCCTTTCGTTTCTCAGGATGTATGAGATCCAACAGCATCTACACATTGTTGAGAAAGAAACTCCTGCACATGCTTTGAACCAGAGAGGATGCTTCTTCAAGTATCTCTTCTGATGGCCTCATATTACAGGTCCTGCCAGATATTGTGATGGATCTAGCAAGAATGCAGAGATCCATACTCTGAGGTGTTTCTTCTCTTCAGGACATTTTCAGCTTCCTGGATTACTTAGAAAAGGTAAGAAATTCTGGAAGAGCCGCTTCTTTAGCTTTTGAGAGTTCATTAGCACCTGATCACTCACAGCAGCAGCATACCAGCTGGGTTATAGCTTATGCCAAAACAAGTTGTTAGCTTGGAATAAAATGTGCCTGTTGTCCCACCAGTCCACAGAGGCTTTTGAACAGATGCCTGAAGGGGACTTGAGCAGAAACTACACCTTGGTTTCATTTCTTTGTTTCACTGTACACAAGGGGAGAAAACCATCGGCAAGTGTCAAGAACTTGGAGCGACAGGGACATTGGAATGAACTCATTTTACAGAAAAGAAGCAGGGTCAGAAGCAGAAAATAACTTCTCCAGTATGTGACAGGTAATTAATGGGACAGCAGGGAACACCAGCCCTAACTTCCTAATGGGAAGAAAAACCGAGTGTTTTGTTTAGAAAAACCTGGTGTGGGTTCATTTTTTTCTGAAGCAAACTGGACCAACTGAGTGTCCTGACACTGCCCATTTTGTCCTCAGCCCTGCAGGACCCTTCTGGCAGCTCCTACACATTGGGCCAATACAGGCAATTGCCTTTAGAGAGCTCAGAAGCTCTGGGAAACTCAGAGAAAAAACCTGGGCAGATGGCTCTGAGAGGGAGTCATTTTATTTCATTGTTTCATGCTCTAGGTGAAGCCAAAGTGACACATTTATTTGTGATATAGACCTTACAGTCATATACCAGCAAACTTTCTCCAGCAATTCTTATATTTTGAGATGTATGAAAATACATATACACAGAGCTGCAGACACCCAGTGAAACTAGAGCCTTCCTGTACTGTAACAAATCTTCCTCTGGCAACATTCCGGGGAGAGGAATGAGAGAAGGAGATCAAACCACTCTTATTAGTAATTTCACACAGCTAGCAGTGTCCCTGTGCCGTATAGAAGTACATGCACAGAACAAAGCCCCCAGAAGGAATGATTTATCTCTGAAAGGGAGTTTGTTTCTATTCGTGTTTCTATAAAGTGGCTTTTCCACTGGACAAACTCCTTGCCAACAGCTCTTGCATGTCCAGCTGCAGCTTGCTGCCTAGAGGGCCTGCTGGAGACTGTCTCCACAGCACTTGCTGCTCCTGTCTATAAATAACATTTCAGATGCCCAGGCCACACAGTCACACTGCAGGAAAGGTCAAGCATAACCGTCATCGCCCAAAGAGATCACTCTCCACAACTGCCCTACGGCTGAGGCTTGTTGTCTGGACTGCAGCCAACACTCTGGACCTTATCAGGGCTGGATCTCACTGAGAATTTTCTGATGAAACAATTTTATTGGAAAATGCTGATTCATAGGCATCAAAATGTTTCATGGAAATGCACCAATTTTTATTAATTTACAAGGAAACCCAGACATTATTTGGATGTACTAGTGACTGGTTGGCTGCCAGGGTATCCCATGGCTTCCAGTGTGTCTCCTTGCAGGACAGCTGTGTCCTCTGGACTGCTTCAAACACAGGAGCCTGAGCACTGCAAAGGCCTCTGATGGTTTTGCTCTGATCTAGCTCTCGGCAGCCCTTAAACCTCAGCATGAGATGAGCTGTGGGGGTTTTGGGCTCCATAAACTAAAGCCCCGGGGGGCCACCAGGAGCTTGGTGACTGTGAGCTGCCACACTTTTCCTCCTTGGAAAGCAGGGAAAACTGCCTGGTCTCTTTCCAGAAATACGGATGATTTTTTTTTTCTTTTTTTTTTTTCAGAATGACAATAATCCAAGTATACTAGCACAATCTTCAACATGTCAGAGTTTTCCTGGAGCAGGAGCCATGCTGCAGTCCTCAGCCTGGTGCAGCAGCCCTACCTGCAGCCTGTCTCCGTGTCTCCTGCTTTGCTCCCATATACCATGAATGCATGACAGCAGTAAGTCACAGACACAACCTTCTGGCTCACTGCCTCACTTCAAGGTCAGCTGGGAGTGGCCCATCCATGAGCAACGGTTATCCAAAATGACTCTGTCACCAACTTCTCAAGCTCCTAGTCCTTGGAAGCCCTTTCCCATGAGGGCAGAGGAGCCCTGTGCTGCAGGACAATATCTCTGTGGTGTGCACTGCCATGAAAAACAGAGTCCTACACCAGGGTTTTGCACTGGCAGAGGCCATCTCTGGTAAGACTTTGTATTGGATGCAATTTTTAGGCTGTTCCCATTCACTCTGCATGCTGGAGCCTTGCTGCTGCTGCCTCCCTTGAGGATTTTCTGGTTGGTCTTTCCAGGTCGCTGTAGCCATGCGGGACAGCCTACCAGGGTCCTGCTTCACGTGGCGTAGCAATAATGTGATCACCATCCTCATGGCCTTGTCCCTTTCCTATAGACCCCCTCATGGCTGCTGTTTGGTTTCGTCTGTGATTTTTAAGGACCACAAGACCCAAATCTTACTCCCTCCTAGAAGTGAGCTTCATGAACTTCAGCTTAGATATGTTTGATACAGAAAAGCTTAGGTCTCTAAAGAAAACAGACTGTAGAAGTTTGAAAAAAACCCTGATGCACTGTTCACAGTGTCTTTGCAGACATGGTGTCCTCTTACCCAGCAACCTTCAGTACCTCTCTTGGTGGCAGCAAGCTCTGCATGGTCTCTTCTGGGTCCAGAGAAAAATCCCTTTCTTTCCATCACCCTATAGTTGCCCTTGTGTCTACTTCCTACTCCTCAGTAATTTCCCATCTCTGCTCCAGCACAGGGCTGTGTCCTGTGGACATCCTGTGGTGTTCCCATGGACGCTGAAATGCAGCTGAATGGACTGAACTCAGGGCCAAATTTACCCTGTGAGTCCATCCTGTAGACTAATCCCTTTCCTGGGCTGGAGGGGCATAGCTCCCACACTGTGTTCAGATATCTTTACACTATCACACTCAAAATGGCTCTTCCCTTGCTGGTGGCTCCCTACCACTCTTGCTTTGGGCACTTCTACCCAGAGTGGATGGATGGGATAGATTTTTTCTCCAAACCACAGAAAATAGACTGTTCCACAGATGTGGGAAATTGAAACGGTTGTAGCTGGCACCACAGGAAAAGTGAAGCTGACCACAGGTTTACCAGAGCTGGAGTTTGCGTTTCCTTGTGCACAAAGAGAAAGGGGAAAAGCTTGTGAAGGCATGAGCTCCTCTCAGGTAGTGAGGGGAGGAAATATGGGGACCAAAAGGAAGTAAGTGGCTAAACAGCATCTGTGAGAAGAGGATGCAGGAGAGATTTTTGCCAAGGCAGCAGTCCTGAGTTTATGGGAGAGGGAAGCTTATTGAAACAAAACTAAGAAAGAAAGAAATTAAGACCTGAAAACAAGATTTGGTCTGAGCAAGGTAACATTCCCATTTGTTTTGCATGCATGGTACATGATGAACTGTGAAGTGCCGGAAAGGCACCAAGAACCAAGCTTGTATTTTTCTCTGAGTGAATTAAAAATTAAACATTAGATTTCCTCTATTTTTACAGCAATAAACTCAAAGTTATTAAAATGCTTTCAGTCAGCTGTAGTGGGTTATGCTATATACGGTTAACAGGCTGCGCTGCATGCACAACTTCCATAATGTTCTATTATTTTATCAGGGCTGGCTTGTTGATGCAAACAGTATGGGATTACACCTTGTGCTGGGTCTTGCAGGCGTAAGTTTTCCATCTGATACTGCATGTGGCATCTTCTGGCTTTCACTTATTCCCTCCAGCAGGAAGGATGCTGGTGGGCAGGTGGCTGCCCAAAGCTGAGAGTGAAGGAAACCACGTGCAGTGGAAGGGCGCTTCGTGCCTGTGGTGTTTCTGCTTACAGCCTGAAAGGAGTCCAGGCTGGTTCTGGCATCACCGGCGGGGTCTTGGCAGCCAGGCAGGAACAATGCTAGCCTCTATTTTCCTCCGCATTGATCTTTCCCAAAGACTGTAGTATATCCAGGACAGGGTCTGAAAGGGGCATTTTGAGATTTCTCAAGCTGTAACTCGGCATCAGAGAGAGAAGAAAATTTTGTTCAGCTGGGAAGAAGAAACCAGGACCATGTTCCTGGGTCAGATGGAGAAAGAGATGTCATTCCTGGACTCCCTTATTTCCTTGGGTAGTCAGTGATACTCATGCTCTTCTTAGAGATGCTTTGGGTACCTGCTCCTCTTCCCCTGATACTGTCACCCAGCCTTGCTTTTTGCCCCAGAACACCTCGCCTTCTTGTTTCCTGTAAGGGGGCAGTGGGATCATGCAAAGCATGGGGATGTGAAATCATATTCTTCCTTCCTCCTGCTTAAGATGCCTCTATTTACATATCTACTGTTGTCTTTAATTAGTATGTTTGTGGCTTTATGCATCTGGTGAGGTGCATTTGCTTACAGTCCATTTAAGATAGACTTCTTCACACTGCCAGCTGAATATGAACTGGCAGTGTGCCCAGGTGGCCAAGAAGGCCAATGGCATCCTGGCTTGTATCAGAAATAGTGTGGCCAGCAGGACTAGGGCAGTGATCGCCCCCCCATACTCAGAACTGGTGAGGCCGCACCTCAAATACTGTGTTCAGTTTTGGGGCCCCCACTGCAAGAAAGACATTGAGGTGCTGGAGCATGTCCAGAGAAGGGCAATGAAACTGGTGAAGGGTTTAGAGCACAAGTCTTATAAGGAGCGGCTGAGGGAACTGGGGTCCTTTAGCCTGGAGAAAAGGAGGCTGAGAGGAGACCTTATCACTCTCTACAACTACTTGAAAGGAGGTTGTAGTGAGGTGGGGGTCGGTCTATTCTCCCAAGTAACAAGTGATAGGACAAGAGGAAACAGCCTCAGGTTGTTCCAGGGGAGGTTTAGATTGGATATTAGGAAAAATTTCTTCACTGAAAGGGTTGTCAAGCACTGGAACAGGCTGCCTAGGGATGTGGTTGAGTCACCATCCCTGGAGGTATTTAAAAGATGTGTTGATGTGGTGCTTAGGGATGTGGTTTAGTGGTGGACTTGGCAGTGTTAGGTTTATGGTTGGACTCAATGATCTTAAGGGTCTCTTCCAACCTAAATGATTCTATAATTCTATGATAAATCATTATTGTATTTCTTTGAGAGCAGCACGCATGCCATGCACAGAAACAGCAGGATTTGCAATGTACAGGGCTAGGCTTTATAAACTCCCCTACACTGAGAGTGCTGACTCTTACGCTACCTTTCCAATGACACCTCCTTTGTGGGAATACTTAAATTTTTTATTAAAAGGGAATTACAATATTTCCAGCCTCCATGCAGCTATTCCTAGTGCTGTCCTCTGTCTCTCATTAGTATGTTTCATTTCAGGATAATACACCTTCATGCAAAACACAACCCTAAGCCGCTGTCACATGTCCACTGGGCCAACCACCCAGGAAGGAGTAAGTCTTGGAAATAATTAGTCAAGGTAAAAATGGACATAATTCTGCCTTCTATGCAATAACTGGGAGATATACATCTGTTGTAATGTTCTAATAGGTACTGGCAACTTACAGATTTTTAAAGACACAAGGCTGGAATAGAGATATAAGAGTCTTTATAGCTTTCAAAAAAGGTAAATAGAATATCTGTTTTTTAAAAGGGGAAATTATGGATCAGCTAGTTCAACTTCCATTTCCAGAAAAGTACTGGGAAACTAATTGAGCCAACAAACAAATACTGAAATGAATCAGGGAAAAGAAATAAAAAACAGCCAGTATGAAAGTGTCAAATCGAATCCTTCTGTGACACTTGTGGATAGGGAAGAAGCAGTACATGTCATCTATCTTCCATTTAACAAGGCTGTTGACACTGTCTGACATGACATGCTCAAAAGCTTATTGAGAAAACATGGACTGTATGAAACTGCTCAAGGTGGTGGAAAATGCTTAGGAAGGCACACAGAAAAAAGCTCTCAGTGGATCACTAAATGCCACAGACTCCCCTTGTCTTCTGTGTTCTTCTACAAAGATGAGTAGAAAATTATTTCATTTAATAAGAGATGAAGTTGGAAGGGTGCACATGCATGCAGCAGAGCAGTATTACAGCTAGAAATTATTTTTAAAAAGAACTTAGGAGGTGAGGACATTTACAGAAACAAATCCAGTGAGAATTAATCAGGAATGGCCTATTGCACATACTCAATGTACAGAGCAAAATGCTCTGCAGCTGTTCTGTGGAAACAAACCTGGATCATCAGTCAGGTCAAGACTGTCGGTGATGCTATGCAAGTGTGAGAAGGGTGAACACTGGGCTGGTACAGTGCAGACTATGAAACAAGTCACTTAAACCCCCTGCTCGGCTCAGCATGGGCATGCACTTAGCTTGAGTACTGTGTTCTGCTGTGCATCACATTAAGAAAGATGAGAGATGACAGAAGAGAGCCCAAAGGACAGAAAGAGACACCAGAAGTCTAGAAAATAAGACATTCAAGGGAAGACACAAAGACTGAGAGTCAATCTGGAGAAAAACAGGCTGAATGAAACCCTGATAAGTTTTTAAATCTAGAGAAGATTACTATGGAAACAGAGTATTTTATTCTCCATATCCATATTGGGTAGGACTAGGACTTATGGGCTTGCACTTCAGGAAGGAGCTGGAGCAAAGATGGCTTGGGCAAGAGTTGTAATCTCCATCAAAGAAGGTTTTTAAGAACAGGGTGGACAAAATTCTGTCTGGTATGACTGAGGGAAAGCTAATCTTGACTTCGGGCAGGAGAGGTTTCCTCCAGATGTACCTAGCATGCCCATATGGTTGTGTGGATTTAGAGGGGATGTGTAATGCTTAGTTCCAGACTCATGACAACACCATGGCATTTTATATCATTTTCTCCCAGATGCATGCTCTCAACTTTAACAGCTGAACACTGTTTCTTGCCTAAGAGGACCCTTTTCCCTCAGCTCATCTGTGCTCCTGCTGCATAAGCCATTCCTCACCCTGCAGAGATGCTTAAAGACAAGCAACAGTGAAACCCTGGCAGAGCTAACCAAGAGGCACCTCAGGGACTCAGGCATTATAAGAACCCTATTCTAGCCTCAAAGCACAGACCATCACGGGAGCCTTTGTAAACAACAAAAAATGAGAGCTATCTCTGTTTCTCTGGAGAGTGCAGAGGCAGCAGCAGCAGTGATGCAGCAGCTGGGGAAGCAGCTGTGGGAGGAATGCTGCCTGTTTCTCTGGTTATTGCAGCACAGCTGTGATTTACATCCCTCAGTAGGCCACAGCGGAAGCAGCAAATCACCTCTTTTACAGGGGTTCAAAAGGCAATTAGACAAATCCATGGAAGAAATATCCACTGAGGCCATTAAATCTGAAGTCCTTCTCCTGGTTAAGGAAAGCCCTACATGGCTAATTGTTGGGCGGGAGAATTGCTACTGTGTGATTGCCCTGTTTTTCCACATTTCTTTTGACTACCGGTGCTGTAGGTGGAAGGGTAAGCTGGAGTAATCTCTGTCCTGTGCATTCCTGTGTTTTTCAACTGCATTCTCAGTGCATTCATCTGGGATGGCCACAGACCCAGAGGTTTATTAACAAACAATTGGAGACTGGAAATGGGACAGAAATCCTGTGTCTCAGAGTCAGGCCACATCCCAGACTTGCTGCTTTCTGGATGTTGTTCAGGAAAAGCCAGGAGCCCTGTCCTGCTCTGACTCTTCCCTAAGTAAGCATGGGTTTCGGCTGCAAGGGGTCAGGACAGGATTTAGCTCCAAGACTTTCTCTGCCAAACAGATTCTCCTCTGTGCTGGACAAACAGTGGTAAAACAAAGTAGAAAAGCAAATGCCATCCCATGCGCAGAAGCATGCTTTTATTTAACTAGCACTAAAGTTTTCAGATGCAAATAGCTTATTGAGTTGGACAAAAGTCATGGCAATAAATGTTTCTTTCTAACTTCACCCTACAAAAATATCTTTGAATAATAGGATTGCGTTTTTCCAAAAATATTCTTTATTGATTTACAGCAGTATCACATTAAAGCACAGCATTAGAGTTCCTTCATTAATGAAATAAGACGCAAAAGTCTTATTATATTAGTGATTTTCACAGAGTAACTCAGTAAGCTATTTTTAATATTCTCATGGAGGCATGCCAGAAGGATAATATTTTTATGTTCTATAGCAGAGAAATATACTTTCAGACAGTTTTGACTGACTTTAAAGTGTGCTTGAATGCCCAGGCATGTTTTCCATCCCCACAAAGTGACCAAGGAAAGAGGAGTCTTATCATTAGCACAGACCAAAACCCTAACAGAATGAAATCCCAGTTGCCACAGTGTCAACAGTGTTTCCCACACATGGTACCAAAGGAGGTTGGAAGTAAAGGATAGTCACTCCTCCCTCTTTGAAGGCAGTGGAACGAACCGCTGCTGCGGCACTTCTGTATCAGGAACGCTGCATTTCCCCCTGCTACAGGTAACAACAAAAACCTCTAGCCTTTTTCTGCAGCTGCCATAGAGATAGGAATCCTGTCTCTTTACCCAGTTTCCAGACTGCACTCACTGTATCTTGTCCAGTGCAGTTCTCTCTCCAATGTCTCTCTACTCTTTCCATATACTTCCTTGGTATTCCATCTCAGGAAGAGGGAGGACCAAAACATCACTGTCCTAGGTGACATACAGCATGAGCAAAGCAACACCTCCAAGCAACCTGTGCAGCTGTGGCTGGACCAAAGTGCAGGCATGATCTCAGTTTCCTTTCTGCTGTGCTGTGACTGTTCTTCTTCATATGATACCTATTCCAGACAGTCCCACTTTGCAAAGGGCTATTTCAGGCCTAATGAGGGGCTCTTATCAACTTTCAGGCTCATTTTCAGTGAAGCAAATCTCTACTGAATGAACATGATCACCACACACACGTCAGGGGCTGCCTGAGGTTTTTAAGGCAGAATGACATTTGAACCCACGTTTCAAACCCTGGTTCAGTGCTAATAAAGACAGCCTCCTTCAGAGGACCTTTGGGCATACAGCAAAGCTGCTGATCATTCCCATTGAGAGTCCAAGGCTGCACAGAGCTAAGGGGAGCAGGCACCTATCAGTGGGATGTTTTAGACCTACCAGGTGCATATTTGGATGACAACAGTCCATGCTTGGACAAACCACACAATGCAGATGGACAGATTCTGTGTCATTCCCCTGTGGTTTCAACAGAAACATCCAAGGGCTGGCAAAATCTCCCACCTTCTCAGGATTGTTGCTCCCTTTTAATCCCCTTCTCTGCTGAAAAGGGTCTGTGTCTTCCTCCCTTCCTTGGTGTCTGTGCAGAACTCACCAGGGTGGCAGAGCATTTTCAGAGTGATGCCCAACCATTATCCCTATACAACACACATCAGAGTCTGTAGGAAACTGAGGTGACCTGCACGGCTCTCTCGAATCATGACCACAGACTTTTATGCCCAACAGATATTGCAAAGTAAAAATTAAAATATGTTGCTAAGGTTTCAAGTAGCCAGGCTGCATTTGCAAATTCTGGAAGCCAACTTAATGCTCACTCTTGGAAGTTCTTACTTTGAGCAGTGACTATGCCAGTACAGCAGACAAGAAATGTTTGCAGGGCTGAGCCTTGAATCTGAGAAACCTCCAGTCATCATTACATTTACATACCCTTGTGCTGGCCTGGCATCATACCCACCACAGTAATTTTAGCTGAGCTTCACCACCACATCTTGGGATGATGCAGAACAGTTCTGGGCTGTACCTGCCTGTGGGATCTTCTCAGCAGGTCTGAAGGCACTCTTAGTCCAAAAGGAGTCTCTTGGCAGCACTCTCCTCTACTTCCAAATGGGCCTCAATTGCAAACAGATGGTCATAATTTTGAAACCCCAAGAACCACAGGACGAGACTGTAGCATGCTTGAAAGCACCTTCAGGAATCTCTGGCAAGATCTCCAATGTGACAATGATGTTTATGGACTACATGCATCCATCAGGAAGGGATCTGTCATGTTTATGTTAAAGTTACGATTCCTCTGGTTTTACTAACATCTTTGCTAGTAACCATGTTCCTTCCAAGCACTGCTCTGGCGGTTTGCAAATGCAGTACAGAACATGCAGTGTTTCTCCTGCTGGTTTCACATTAGTCTCTCCTGTAACTGTTTTGGATAATAATACTGTAACAAATCCATAGCCACCTTGGTCTCCATGCCTGTCACTATGCAGCAAACCATGGCTACTCATAGCTGCAGGCGACAGCAGCTCTGGCAGTCCAGTGCTCCTGCTTCTTGGACAATGCTCCTCCAGTTGTGAACAGCCTGGAGCCTGTTCCAGGCTTACTTTGTGGTCCTCCGGGACTTCTTGCTCCTAGTTCCCTTGCAAACATAGAGACTCGCCATTTGGTGTTTATGGGCATGCTAAAACTTTGGCCAGCCTCCTGATGCCATCTCATAATTAACAGTGCCTATACATCCTGGTTCTTCTTTTTCTCCTCAACTTCTCTGTGTAGCTGGAAGCTATGCTTCAGTGTGAGCAGTGCTGCTCATTGTTTACGTTCACATTTCCGAACAGACTGTTGCACCCTGATCAGTTCAGCCATCCTTGGCTAAGCTGCGTACCACTGAGGACAATGTCTATTGTCCTGCATGCTGCTGGCTGGCCAGAGGAGCGCTTCACATCTGGTATGAGCATTGTAGGACTGTGGTTTTGGGAGAAGCACCCATAAAAGGAACAAATCGAAGTCCATTACCCTGAGCTGATTAGTGTTTAATGTCCACTGGTAACAGCAGTGTGTGCCATACCCCTAAAATCCATCTGCAATTGCAACTCCAGCTGCTGCAGCTCTATAGGTGCTGCTGACCTCCAGAAGGTTTAACAAGTGCTTGCAAGCACGATAATCAGCCCTGCAGCATCAGGAAGATGGGGACAGTGAACACAGCGATGATGGGAGAGCCTGGCTTTGTGTTCACGGGTGCCCATGCTGCCTAGTCAGTGTGGAATTGCAACCATGATCATGATGGTGGTTAGCCAGGAGATTTATTTTTTGGCTAGTTTTAACATGAGACAGGAACAACCAGCCAGTGAAAGGCTCAGCCAGGCTCCTGTGCCCTGCCCTCTCTATTGGTGTTCAGTAAGTCCATTCAGGGGAAGCAGTTTTGGCCTCAGTGAGTTAGCCTCCCTCCTTCCCTGTTCCTGTAGTACATATTCCCACACATGCCCCCACCTGGAAAGCCTGAAACTCTCCAACCAGCATGATGGGTGAGAGGCACACAGAGCTGAGCACCTCCCTGGGAGCTAACAGCCTGGGCAGGCTGTTCACCATTGCAGGGGAAACTTGTTATCCTTCACCCAGACAAAACAAGTGCAAAACAGCACTGGGGCAAGAAAACCAGCTGCTGCCCTACCCAGCCTGGAGAGTGGTTCATAAGCCCTAGTCCAGGAGATGTGAAAGCAAGCAGTGCTATAAAGTCCATGATCATAAAACACATCTCCCTCAGGAGCCTTGCAAGGGCTGATGTTATGCAAACAGGGCACTGACTGTTAAACAGCTACTCAGGTACTGATGCTGATTTATTTGCAAAATCTCCAGGTTCTTCATCTGATTTCTGATCCTCCATCTGTGATGGCTGTGACAGTACTTTGGTTACCAAACAATAAAAGAGAACTCACTGCAGTGATTTACATCCCTTACTGTGAAAATCAAAAACATTATCCAGGGAAACAAAGTACTAGCAACACAACACAACTGGGCATGAGGAAATGCATAGTAGAGCCAAGAGGTTTCCCAGACCTCTGCTATCAAAATGTTCCCCTCCTGCGGCAGAACTCAGTAAGATAGTGTGGAAGGCTGCATTGGGAAGGAGGGTTTTTAAAGCAGAAACCTCAGCAATATAGGAAGGGAAGTACACGTCCTACCCCAGTCTCATGGGTCCAGAAAGGCTCAGTGAAGTGGTACCCACATTGATCTCTTGTGTCCCCACTTCATAGCCTCCAGCACTGCGTGCCTGTGAGCAGCAGGATTTAGGGGGATGGAGGAACAAGAACGTGGCAGTAGAGATTTCCCATATATTCTGGGAGATGTAGTGCAGGAGGAACAATGGGTATGCAGACCAGGGTTGCAGCAGTAGCTATGGAGAGATTTTGCTGCTGCTCAGCAGCCTCAGAAGGAACAGCCCTCTCCCTGCGGCATTCTCTACGTCCAAGCCAGAAACAGGCCTGATTTGGCCCTAAATGCATATATAACAGACACAGCTGTGAATTTCCTCTCTTCTGATGTTAAAATATATGAGCTGGTTTGCACAACCCCAGTATGAAGCAGCTTTTCCCGTCCACAGAGCTGTTCTCCAAACACCACCCTAGCGAACTACTGGGAAGCAGCCACAGCACTAAACATCTGCACAAATGTATTGTGCCAGATGTTACCAGAAGACGATGCAGCACTGGTTCTGGACATGGATTCCTGGAAGTGCCACCCCTTCAAGCCTGCCCAGAACAAGCCCTGAGAAAGCAGGATTTACAACAAACATGGGAACGGAGTGCAAGAGCTACGATTGCAGCCTGTCTGTCCCCCTGGGAGATTTTGCTTGTCGCACAAACAGAGCAACTGGGCACACAAGGGAGCATGAGGGCAGACAGAGCTATTGTGACAGGAATGTCAAAGGAAGGGAGGAACTAGCCCTAGCCAGCCCCACATAACCAGCTCCGAGCAGGTCTCCCACAGAGATCTTCCTGGCTGCTGATTAGCCACAGGAGCAGGCTCTGCATCTGGCACGCTAGTCTCTCTGGTGCTCCCCAGCTCTCCATGAGGTCTGTGGCTCTGGCTGCACTCTCAGCACACAAGACCCAATCAAGCAGCGGTATGTATGGATCACGCTTTCCCGGCATGGGTGCCTGCACTGTCTCCTCCCAGACTCAGAGCAGCCAGCACTCCCACCTCCCGACTGCTCAGACCTCTCTTCTGGGCTTTGCAAGCGAGTGAAACACTGCAGTGGAAGTGCACATAAAGCCCTGGTCCCGTCCCCTCTGCAGGAAGATGGAGGCCAGTCCCAGTTCATGCCAGATACTGGCTCACTACTGAGGGTGGACGTGGGTCCTCGAGGAGCCTGGCACCCTGTGGCAGTGCCCTCCCAGCTGCCCAAGGAAGCCCCACACCCAGGACCCGACCTTGGTCCATGTAGGAAGCCCCTGGTCTGATTCCACCCGCACTTCCCACAGCAGGGGCTGGTTCCCAGGCATTTCACCCTGGGCTGCCTTTACTGATGAAAATTTCCACGAAGTTAGTTAAAAAAAGAGCTTGCACTGCACCGTGGAGAATGTCATGAGGATTATGTGGTGCCATGTGGTTTCTGTGCTGTTCCTCTGTAAATTGTGCAGAGGTCAGACAGCTCTGAGCAAAGTGCCTGTGGGGTTCACACATGCACACGTGCACGTCCACACTCACAAACACTTGCGCACACAGACACGCAGATACAATTTACGTACTTGCTTTCCTTGTTGTCTCTTCATTTGAAAAGTCATTCGGAGTGAAAATGTGTTTTCTCTTTGTGAATGGACAAATCTAACACAGATGGTGCATTAACTGGAAACATCTTGTGTCCCAGTATGTTCACATAGTCATTCTGTTCAAGGGCAGAAGGCTCCATTTATGATCATTTCTTCAATGTTCCTGATCTTTACAACTTGGTGATCTCCTACTAAAAGCTGTAACAAGTCATCATTTCTTCCCCTCTTACCAACATTACAAAAGCATGAGTCTAAAGGCTATCAGTGTCAGCAGTGAGGCATCAGTTTTAACTTGCTGGTGTGGAGCAAGGCTGTCCTTGCGTTTGACTGCAATGAAGTCTATGGTACTTTGTGTCTCCTGTGACAGCCTTCCATGACTCCTTTGGGCTTGCTGCTCGCCAGCTGAGAGCACTCAGGCAATGAAGTATGAAGCAAGGGCCAGAGAAACTTTCCCAGATGTTTCTGCATAAATGTGTAATTTCCTTTTACATAAGAATGGATCTTTTGGAAGGAACCAGTGCATCCCAGCTGAAAGACTTGAACTGCTGGAGATTGCAGTAAGTTCCTAGATAAACTGGCCTAATAGACAAATTACCCTGAAGAACTATTTAAGCCTCATTTCTTAGTAAATTTTTCTATTAGGCCACCTTACCTAGGGACTTATTGCAATAGGTGTTTTTCCCTACCGTTCCCAGTTAAATTCTCCACGTGCATGCTTGCTCATTATGATGTTGTGGATATTCCCATTACCTGCAGAAATATCTAATGCTTTCCAGAATCCTCCTGATTTTTTGGTGTCAGTGAGCTCAACATGCTACTGAGTCACGCAGGTTAAACATGCATGGAGCAAACACAGCGTTATTCTTGCAAGAGGATGTTTTCTTTTTATGATTTCAGGGCTATCAGGTTTTATACCAAAGATCACAGTTTCAAAAGCAAGTTTCACATGTTCAGATGTCATTCACATGCCATTCATCAGGCTTGATCATGAATGAAGAAATATGTCCTGGATCGAACTTTACCCTTGACTAGCTAGCCCTCAAAATGAGCTACAAAAGAGAGGGAGATGCTAAGGCAACCTGACTGCAGGTGCTCTGAGCAATGGCCTCAAGAATGCGCAAATCATGAAAGCAACACAGAAATAACCACAAGTGTAAATGAGATGAAACACAAATGCAAACTCTGCATGGAGACATCAGTGCCCTTTCCCCAGTGCAGCAGGGAGGGGAAAGCTTATAGTCACTGACGTGCTTTGTTTATTTAGTCACAGGCATGGTTACAAGGGAAGGACAACAGGCAGAGCCTGGATACCGAGTGCTAAGGCTGGACTGACAGTGGAGTGAGGAGGCCCAGTCTCCTGGGGGCTCAGTCAGTCCTGTTGGGTGCTGAGCAATGTTCCTGACCAGTGGGGCACTCAGCCCCACCCCAAGAATGGACTCATTGAAGATAACCGGTACCTCAGCACTACTGTGTTTTGCGGTGCCCAGGCTGCAATAAGCAGCAGGATGGGGTCACTTGTGGAAGCATTGCAGGACCTGGTTCAAAGCACGTGGAGATGGAACAACAAGAAAGATCATGACAAATGGCTATCCACATTTCAGTTTGATTTCTGAAAGAGGAAACAAAGCAGCAGCTTTGAGTCATAATGAGATTGAAATTGTTCTTAGAAACATTTCAAAAGATACCTGAAAAAGAAATGGGAGTGACTCACACATATCCCCACTGTGAGAGTGGGGTGAAGGTGATTACACAGAGTTGGGCATAGCCTTGTTTTTGGGTAGAGACCAGGCAGCTGGGCAGAGACACCATGGGACTGAGAGCAAGAGTCAAGGGATGGGGGAGAGGGGAACTGACTCCAGTCTCCCACACACCATCCTCACCCTGCATCTGATGTCCCCATATAGCAGAGAAAGGAACCACGCCTGGGGAGTGTGGCCAGGGCCCTGCACACCCAGTGGGTTTCTGTGCTGGAAGGTGAACTTGGGACTTGACACATGAGAAAACAAGACTCGAGGTGACTCTTAGGCTACCAGGCAGGTGGTTGCAGAAGGCAAAGGTCAATCTGCCTGTGAGATGAGTTCTGTGCAGGGTGGGCCATTTCTCTCTGAATGCATCCCAGTGTGTTAGAAACTGGGAGAAAATAGTTCTGCAGTGTAGCCCCCTCTCAACAAGCCAGTTCCTTTATCCTGAAAACTGCAGCTTGCAAGGGCCAGGAGCCAAAAGCAATGCTGATCATGAGGTGTCAGGAAATGTTTGCCATGAATCTATCCTTAGAATAACCCCTGTAGACATTTTGCTCAGCAAAGAAAGGTCCTACCCAGCCTCTCGGTGCATAAAGCAACACAGACCCCCAAGGAGGAATGATGGGTCACTCAATAAACTCCTGTTAAAATAACTAAACTCCAGATAGCCAACAGGGAGTGGAGTGGGACCACAACTGGTTGGGTCCAAGGCAGGGTCTTTGTCCTCTGCCACCACTGCTTTGATCGCTCAGCCAGACTAAGAGCCTGTGAAAGGTTTGAAACATGCAGGCAAATGGGTTCCCCCCAGCTGTCTAAAAGAAAAAAATAGATCCTAGGAAACAAATGAACCTCTCAGTGCCTTAATAGAAAAGTGATGTGTGTGGTGCTTGTGCAAGTGAGACACAACTCAGAGCTCTGTTATGGAAATTTTGCTCTGTGACAAATATGTTATGAATGACTTGTCTTGAAAACATGCCAATGTGTAGGTGCTGCTATCACAACATTCGATGCCTTTAACTTACTGTGAACGTTCTTGCGATAAATCATGGAAAACCTTGCTTGTGCTATCTTTAGTCACTGCAATGTTTCACTCTCACAAGTCACTCACAGCTCTAAAAATACAGTTTATATCATTGGATTCCTGGAATTCTTTTAGTTCTTACATTCTGATTTAAGTGGCATTAAAGCTGGGCTGCGCAGTTCAAGGCTTCAGGCTGATATTTCATTGCGGATTAGATATCACCTGGGTTCAATACAATGTTTGCAATATTTATTTGATTTGGATCCAAAGGTAATTTGGAAAATCTTCCTGTAGATACACCTCTTACCTGGCTATGTGGAACAAGGGCTAGATTTTGTTTGGGACTAGATAGTAATTTAATAACCGTTCCAATATAGATTTAAACTAAAACACATGCTCATCATAAGAACTGAACAGAGACTATGTGGGGTTTTCTCCCCCAAACCTGTAGGTATCTTGCCTCTTCTGGACTATGCGCTGTGATGTTGTGATGACTTCTAGGTCAGACATTTCTCTCTCTTTTTTTCTGTTTCACTTACATGTCTTTCAGAGTAGTTATTGATTCAGAAACACCAAGAGCAAAAGAGTCTTGACCTCCCACCAGCCTTTCTGGATTTGATTACCAGCTCACCAATGGCTGATAGTTTGAGCAGAATTTAATGCTTTCTAATTTTCCTTGATAGGGTCTACGAAGCATGTTACTTTTTTTTTTATCCCAGCTGGCAGCTCAACAAAGCCCAGCAATATAAAGCTCTATTTGTGTAATAAACTGTTGTACAATCTACTACTTATGAACACGGGCCCTGAAAATGTGCAACCTTTCTGCACATTACATTAAACGCAAACCAGATGGGCACTTGAAAATCCTCCCCTTTGTTGCAGGGGGCTAAAGGAGCTGGTGGTCAGAAGGTCTATTTCACTACACAAACAAACAGAAGAGTTTAACTACATTATTTTCCAAAATCAGCAATGGGAAACCTATGCAGAAACATTATGAGCAGTTAGCAAACATGCTGCTTAACCAGAGTAGGCACGAGGGGAACTCCTCAGCTCTCTTAACTGCAGTAGCCAGTCAGTGGCCTCTGGCTCCATGCCTGCGGAATAGATCCATCACCTGCAGTGGGAGCTCTGACACCCAAACTTAGAGACTTGTATGTGCAGACAAATGGGTAAAATAAATCTCTTCTCTAAAGGGTGTCTTGGTCAGAGCTCGTCATCTAAACTCTAATAGTCACTGGAGAGAAATGGGACCCTCGAGGGGACTGAGCCCATCCTGAGCACAGTTTCTGAGGCAGAGAAAGCTCATCAGATCAGACCAGATGTCTCACACTTTGATAACTCTGTAAGCGAAACACATCTCACTCTCAGAGTCCTAGGGCAGGGAACAAGGAACAGTAGCTCTGAGCCAGGGACTTCCCTATCTCTGGACTGTACCAGAGGACACCTAACTCCTCACAGATTGAGCACAGGTACTGACAAAATTTTGGAGGAGCTCTTTCATAGTAAGTAGCTCCTGCAAGTCCTCTGACCCCTTTTCTTGTGATTGTGTTATCATTAAATTCTTTCTGAAACCCACCTGGCCAAATTAGCACTGGGAGAGAAGCATGGCCAAAGTCATCCACAGAGCCCGCATCCTCACTCCCTTCCCCACTGTCGGGAAGGTGTGCAGAGAAATTATCTTCAGTCACATAGGGAATGAGCAGGGTAAAGGCAGTCTTGATGCAAGCCAGAGAAGACAAGAAAAATTTTGAACAGCTGTTCCCATGGCACAGCTGCCACAGATAAAGTACAGGTGTGTAGCAAGATGGGATGGGGTGAGATGGAAGCTGTTACCAGCTGAAGAAAATGATCTTGGGAGCATTGATGCTTCAGAGTGTAACCACTGGCCCTGGTGTCAACATCTGAGAGGGTTTCAGATGGACCTGGGAGGGAAGAGCATCCTAAGGATGCTTAAGGTGGTGTCAGAAACTGCTATCCAACCAGCAGGGAATTTCATTTATTACTCAGACACAAGGTGTTAAAGAGAACATGTTTGTTTTCCTTGACCCAGTAATTAGGCCCCATGTGGAGGGGGTTGCCCTGTAAACCCCTCTCTGACCCCAAACTTGGGATGACTGTGCCTGTGAAGAATGCATGTACTAAGCACCTCTGGATCAGGGCATGATGACTCTTTGGTACCTGCACAATGGGACTTTGTTTCACATTGTGCAGTGCAGACACTGTCCCTCATCATTCCCAGGCTGAAGGCTCCAGCACACTAGGGAGCTGGAGGCTTCAGCACCTAGGGAGGTGACTGCTGGGGACCCCAGTGCCCTGCAGAGGCCCAGGTACCCGCTGCATCATGAATTATCTTATTGCTTTTTGTACCTGCCTTTGTGTGCAACCAAATCAATTCTGGGAAGAATAGAAGTGTGGGCAGAACATCATGTGTCCTCACTCTGAGAGAAGCCATGCATTGACCTTGCGACTCAACAGTCTCACTACATGGCCAGGTGAAATGGGCTGGGTAGAGCATCGATTGAGAAGGTAAAGTCACCATGTTGAGCTCAAAGTGCCTTTCTCTGTCAAGACAGAAGTGCAAGAACCCATGGAACCACTGCCCAGCCAAGGTGCATGCATAATGGGTAGGGTGGGGGGTCTAGGCAAATCTCATCTCTAAACCCAGCATCACTAGTGACTGTAGGAAGACCCACAGCCATGTTTGCCTTAGCCTCTTCCAAGACAACAGTTCACAGCTCTGCCCAGTTCGGGCCAGCGTGGACCAGAACTTAGGAGGAGAAGATGTCATTGAGCATATAAACACCATGGGCTGTGGGACTGGGCAGGGCAGGAAAGGGGTGAGGGGTTAAGGTTACAGCTGCACAGGCAGATGTCAGGATTCCTGCTTGTTGTAGAGGTAACGGTCTCCATTTTCCTGGACCTATGCATCCAGTCCTGGGTTTTGTAGGCCCTGCCGAATGGGCTTTCTGCTTGCTCAAAGGTGATTTATTTTTACAAATTTAAATAAAATCCCCTCAGCCATTTTTGAGTAATACTAGAGTTAAAAAGACTATTTTCCTATTTAAAAATGTTCTAGCTAGACTGTTTTTATTAAATCAAAGTTAAGTCAAATAAAGACTGCAGTTTGAAAGTTCAGACTCGGGCAAGAGCTAGTCCTCTCTGAGGAGCTGTGCCCATGACAGACAGGTGTCTGTCCAATGCCCGCTGAACCACCACAGACCACCAGCCTGCAGCTGGAAAGAGTATGGAGTAGCGGCCAGATCCTGCCTGATTGAGGTGTGCTCACCCTGTACCCTCAGAAGATGGGATGCAACAGGGCAGGAAAAGGAGGAGGGGGGTCACACATCTTGCACTTGCTTCTCCTTACATGTCCTGGCAGATCCCCAAATACAATAGATGGGAGTTTCATCCCTTTCACCCAACTCATTCCCAGGCATTGTCTCCTTCAGTGGCATAATCTTGGACGGTGGGTCCCTGCTCCCTCCAGCTGCTCTCCCCCACGTATTTGTGGGGTGAAGGATGAAGGTGGGAGTGGTGAATACACCTGTATGGGTGCCCTTCATTGGGGTAGGATACGAGGAGACACTGACATCTTGCTTTCTCCTCACAGCAATCCCAACTACTGACCCTCCACCCTGCGGTGGGGGCGATGGGGTAGAAGGTGTCTGCTGTGACAACCCAACAAATGGCACTGAGTGGGACAGGGATGCTCTGCCCTTGGCAGGAACAAATCTGCACAGGGCTCTGTGGTGTCATGCAGGGCAAAGGGAGGTGACTGCTGTGTACTGCTGTGGAGGACAGCCTGTGAGGCCATGGGATGCCCCCCTCCCTCTTTGTTCCCCGGCCGGGTGCTATCAGGCTGCTCCACCAGCCCTGCAGGAGCTGTCACACCAGAGAACATGACATCAAAGGCAGGCCTGGGTGCCACTCGACATGCGTGACACTTGGTGGGCCTGCCAGCTCCTGAGATGATGTGAGATGAAGGGAACAGGCTGTTCCCAAACAGGAAAGGCAGGAAGAGCCGAGCCCCTATGCTGTCTAAATGTGCAAAAGAAAGGAAAAAGCAGCAAAAGGAGGAGAGCAAAGGGCTGGAGGGATGCCCAGACTGTGGGGGGCTCTTCTCGCTTAGAGACACTGCAAAGCGCCCAGCATAGCGGGGCTGCAGGGGCAGAGCCACGTCCCGGTGGGCCACTAAGCCAACAGCCCTGGGAGCATGAACCCCTGACACAGGGTCAGCTGCAAGGCAGATGCTCGTGGTGCTGCAGGGCTTAGTGCGGTCCCTATCTGCATGTCTGCTGGGCGTGCTGGGAGGCAGCTTTTGCCTGTGGGCACCTGGAGATGTTTCTTTCTTTGCCTTCCCATAACACAAACCATGTGGTAAAACGGATGCAAAAAATAAGGATTTGAAAGCTAGAGAAAATGTGATTTCTTTACATCACCAAACAGTCTGCCCCTTTACAAGTCCATGTCATCTTTTCTATTGTTATCATATTATCTTAGGTATACTTTGATATCTGGGACTGTAGACAAGAAGTGCCCTCAACTGGTGTGACTTAGTCTGACTATGGGTAGACTCTGGGCCTGGTTCTCTGCTGTGTTACTCCAGTCTGACACCACTACATTGCCATGATGACATCATTTGGATTATTTCTGATTTATAGTGTTTGAGAAAAATTGGGTCCTGTACAATAACGCAAACAATCAAAGACGCAAAGCAAAAATAGTGCCTTCAAGCTGCACTTTCACATTACATGATATTTTGAGGACTTAATGTTGAAAGCCTTAGAGTGCACAAAAAGAATTTTCTTCATTTCATATATTTTACAGTTGCCTAAAAGAAATGGCAAACAATTCCTCAGCCTGAGCGTGCTTTGCGCAGGCTGAATTGTGGGCTTTTCTGTCCATCAGCTTTCTACCAGCAGATCTCCACTGAAACTCAGATCAATATCTGCCAGCACGACTAGTTGCTGGACCCATGTCCAAGGAAAAACAAATGACCCTTGCAGAGGCCAGGGCCAAATTCTGCTCTCTGTTACATTGATCTCAAGCAGTTCTGCTGAAGACAAGTTATCTAAAGCATCCCATGCTCTGTGAGAGCAGATCGGGTCTGTCAGTGCCTCTGCAAAAAAAATTCCCTTTCCATTTCTTCTCCACTGACCAACTTCACATAACCCTAATTCCCCAGCAAATCCCTTAACTATGGTTAGAACACCAGTCTCTTCCTAAGACCTTGAAATGCCACATTTCAGCCAAAATTATACCAAACGCTTGGATCACAAAGAACATGGTAACTGCCTAAAGTCTGACAACAGCATTTAAGGCTGACCCAGAAATACTGAGCTGAGGAGCCACTGCCATTAAATCTTAAAATGTTGCCATCAGAAACACCCTCAAAAACATCACACATAAAAATAATGATGAGCTGCAAACTCAGAAAATGCAAGAGATGCTAAACCAGCATTTATCCCGTCTCACTTCCCTTCTATTGACACCGCTGGGTGAGGAACTTACCGTTCTTCCGCTCCGCAAAGGGTGGTGGCTGGAGCTTGGTGCCATCTCTCACTTCGCTGGCAGCCTTTTCTTTGGGTGCCTTTTCTTCTTCATTTCCACTTGGTGCACTTTTGTGGTCCGAGCAATTCTGTTTGATCACACCATTCATCACCGTACCTGAAAGGATTGGTCCAGATTCTGGCTGCTCCACTTTGGATGATCAGGTACAGAAGCAGACACCAAAGTGGCCTCTGGAAGAGAAGAGAAGCAGCTAAGGACCAAGTCCCTGACCAACCCTTGGAACAGTGAACAAAGACTGGCATTTGTGAAACAATCAGATCACAGAAAATTAATTACTCTATCTGTTCTCCTGCATTAGACACATTGCAGGGGAAGACTTCAAGATTCCCTATTGCCTGCTTGATTCTGTTCTCCTTGTCTTCTGGGTTTGCATCCTTGACTGCTTTGCTGGAAGAATTTCCACCCATTAGCACAGATTCTTTGCGGAAAGCCAGGGTTTTTATGAAAAAACACAGTCATTGGGCACCCGCATGAGAGAGCTCTTGAACTGCTAGATATACAGAACAGATCTACAAATGAGAACAATTTTCCTTTACATAAGGCTCTGGTTTGCTGAGAAAACTGGGTGACAGAAATAATTCCACACAGCACAGAATAGGCTGATAATTACATGATACGGATAGCAAATGACAAATAGCAAACACCAGCTAGCTTTTACACCAGGAAGTGTACAAACACCCTGCAAAGTAAATTATGTATGCAAAAACTATTCTTTGACATCAAAGTTGTGATTAGCACACATGATGGAGTTAAAGCCTTTATGAAGAATTTGACCACGTTAGGTAAAAAATTTTGAGAGTTTTTGAAGAATGGGAAGAGTTGTTTGTTTACCACATTGTTCTATTCTGAGGTTTATGTGGGGTTTATGGTCAAAATAGATCAGGAAATCTCTCAGGAAATTCTGCAGATTCAGGCTGTGTTTCTACAAACATCCAGGCAAGGAGGTGCTTCTCTTGATGGCACTCATATCTCACCAGAAACAGGGAGAGGAAGGATTCAGCTCACGCCAAATGTATTTGTGGGATGCAGGCACATGACGCAGGAGGAGCTGCTCATACTAAGCACAGCAGAAGAAAGCTGCAAGGACTGTTTCAACAAAGCATTGTCCAAAAAAATCTCCAGATGCTAAGTGAAAGTGAATGCCCGTAAGAATCAGCACCAGCTCCTAATGAGTCCCATCAGGAAAGAGCTGAGGAGGGCTAAAAAAGGTCATTTGTAGAGAACAAGAATAGAAAAGTGCAAGATTGATTCAGTGATAAAATCTGATTTAATACAAAAAAGTTACAAATTTACTGTATAAGGAAGTAAGAATAGTGCATCGTATACAATACCATCTCCTCCATGCTACGTGCGCCAGGACTGTCTCACACCCCTCTTTCTACCCTGCACCAGCAGGGATTTTGCCATCTGCTTTCTCATCCATCTCACTGTCCACCCCCACCTGCCCTAAGCATTCCCCCACTGGCTCCAGGTCAGATACTGCATCCGTCTGTCCTGCTTCACACTGTGTTTCGATGCTGGGAGATTCCATGTAGCGTGCCCATGGGGTGGAAGCACTGGCCAGGGAGGAGGTCTCAAAGGTGCATGTGTCTCTTTATCACTTTGCAGGTGGGACATAAAACGTCCCCATGTGCATCGCCTAGGACAGACTGTGTCCATACCCAACCCTGCTGTCTGGGCTCTGAAACAAAATGCAAAACCACTCTTGATACAAACTCAGCCCTTACCACCAGAGCCTCCCTTCTGCTGTGTGCTTCCCACCACTGCCTTCTCCACTCACTTTTGCGGCCCTTTCCCCATCTCCTGTGCTCAACTATTCCTATCAAGATCTGACATGCTGCCACTACACAGGTAAACAGCCCTGCAGGCATCCAGACAGGCCAGGGCTGTGTTGTGTGCCACATATTTGAACTGACAATCTCAGTTTCCACCTCTGCTTGAGCATTTAAGCTCCCTTGAGCAGCTCATGGTCTTATTTCTAGCGGTGTGACTGCTATGCAATGCATCATCCCCACTGTGATGGGCAACCAATCTACTGCACATCCCTCCACCGGTGTCTGTAGGGCTGCAGACCCACTTTGGCACAAGCAGCATTAGCCCCTAAGATCTCTATTTAATTCATGACTAATGTGGAACATGCAATAAGTGTTTACATTACTATTTTAAAATGTACAATTTTTTAACTTTTAGAAGTTGCTGATATGATGCATCTTTCCAGTGGAAACAGTCGGTGATGACAGGACAATCCAGCAAACTACATCTGCTTACAAAAATGAGACTTTGTTCAACTGAACACTAAATCTTTGATAAATTAGTCAGGGCTTTGGTGACGTACATGTTGAACCAATATGACAGTTTTATATGGATTATGATTATTAATGTTTTTGAAAAATAGAAAGCACGAGCCAGACATCCAGTGCTGAAGCTGCAAGACCACCAGCAGAGGTAAGAGCCTTTCAGGAAGGCTTCTTACAGGCACTGTGTACAATCTTTTTGCACTCAGAGCATATGCAACATTTTAATTTGCAGTGAATGTATTGGGGTTCTTACTGCCTGAGCCAGGAGGTCACACTGCGACCCCAGAGATGCATGCTTTCACAACACACTCAAGTACCACTGGCTCAATGGTGTTTTTTTCTGAAGTCAAATTTGGCCTCAAAACATTCCACATTGTTCACTCGCTTCAGCCTGAACTGATTGTATTTACAAAGCTTAAGCACACTTTTGAGCTTCAGAGCACATGTCCCATCAACCACTGCTGCCAACACATAAATTGCAAGACTATACACAATACAGGCCATGTCCTATCTCTCTCTGCCTATAAATATTAAATTCATAAAGCTGGACTACCATGGTAGCTCATGGGTGCTTCCTTGTAAGACACTGGAGATCCCCTGGAGCAGATGTTTGGTTTACAAGCGTCCTTGCTTTCTGTTCAGGGAGCAATGTAGCATGGATGTGGATCAGATTCACTTCCCCCTAGACAAGCTTGCCCACCCATAAAGGCCTAGATGGGGCTTGGTTGTGTCTCTTTCCCAAGGGCTTTGGCTCACATATAAATCAAGGGTCTTCTGAGAGCAGCCTCTGCCAACCCGGTTAGGGAAGGGGTACCACAACCACAGCCTCCCTGGCTAGATCTTTTCCTGGGCTAAGTCAGTGCAGCTCCACAAGGGCCAGACACTTCATCTTATATATGGCTTTTCAGGAGAAGGCACGGGTTTCCTGGTTGATGTAATGCCTGCATCCCACTGCTACTTCCCAGTGCTCTTCAGGCCAAAACTGAGGGCATAGGAACACAACAATTCAGTTCTAGTGGAGAGGAGGAGGGAGAAAGCACAACTGGCACGAAGCCTCATGGTCCCTGAAGCCTGTAGCTGGGTGCTGAGCTTGTCACTGAGGGAGCCTGAGCCCTGTGTTAGCCCTGTGTCATCCCTGTGTCCCTGGGACATGGGCCAGGCTGGATGGACTCTTCTGCTGACTGCTTCTGGCGCAGGGACTGGCCAGGTAAGGTACCTGAGCACTTTTGGGTATGGCCAGGTCATGCCACCCACGGCACCATCTCACATATTCCCTTCCTTGACTTTGAGTCACAGTAGCATAGTGTGCTTATGCGTTCCCCAGTGACTGTCACCCATTGTGTCCCTAATGGCTGCTGCTTCTGAGCTTGGGGCCGTGACACCAGCAGTTCACATTGGCCCTGCCCTGCACATTGACCACTCTGCACAAACACGCTTGGATGCTGCCTTTCTCCCACTCCTGCTGTTGCAGGAGGAGGTAACAGAGCAGCACACCCGGACAGGGTGTCCCTCTCCCCCATCTCCCGGGCAGCCAGTGCACTGCCCAGACACTCAGAGATCTGCAGTCCTGCTCTCTGGGGATGAACGTTTCTGCATGGAGGGAGCAGGTTTGGAAACCAGAAATCGAGGCAAGTGCAGCACAGGCATATCCCTGGTAAGTGGGCTGGACCTGGAGCATGGCTGCATGTTCCCTGACCCCCCTTTGGGTTTCAGCATTCCTCACCGTCCAGCCAGGGTAACTCAGTGAGGAGATAGCCCCTGCATGGGGGCAGCGTGGGGAGACCTGCTCTGCCTCAGAGCTAGCTGTCAGGAGGAAGACATGGTCCCTGTTCCCACCACCCATCACAGCACGGGCCTGTGTGTCTGCTGTTTTCTCCAGCCTCCCCTTCCCGTCTCTGCTGAGCCCTGGCTGTGTCCCTCTGCTACCTGGCAGCCCCCAGCCCACCACCAGCAACCTGCAGGTAGGGTCACAGCCAAAAACTGCTGAGCATCAGGGCTAAACCGTGAGCTATCACTGCCCTCATCCAGCCTGGGTGCTTGGTGCTGCTTGAGCCGTGCAGAGGTGCTGTTGTGAAATCACCCAGTATTAACTGGAGGAAGAGCTCAAGTACACCGCCTACCCACATGCATGTCACCTGGGGCTCTGCAGGCTGCTCTGAGTTTGTCACAGCTGCGAGGAAGTCATTTTTCCCACACAGCAAAACTTTCCATGATTTTTATAATTTTCCCTGATCCTAAATTGAGATGGGAAGATACTGCAAAATAAACAAGATAAAAAAGGGTAGCAGGTAACTCATAATTTTTCAGTGGATAGTTCTAAAATATTTTATTTTTTTAACATTTTTAACTTCTTCTTAGGAAAAACGAACTAAACCACTGAAATTAAAAATTATTTTAAGAAATGGGGAAAAACTTTATCTCCCTGGGAAACAGTTTTGGCTTCAGCAGCTCATCTTCCAACAAAAAAATAGTTCGGCTGGAAAATTCCTAAACTCGAAAATTTACTGTCCAGGTCTCAGCAATCCCCTTCCACATCTCAGGTCTACACATGTCAAGCAAATGCCTGGATCAAGCTTCTTACCAGCTTTCCAGGAGTGAGCTTCGTGCCAAGGTGCATACCAGAAATAGGATCTGCCGCTCATTGGAGCCCTGTTCTGGAATCTAACATAAGGACAGACACTTCTTCCTCTGCTCAGTGCCAATGCTCTCCTGCAAATACACCTTGGCAACCCAAAAAGAAAAGAAAAAAAGGAGATGGAGAGTCTCTCTGTCACATGAAGCATGCAGGGCTCCAGTCTTGATCCTAGTGTCTGAGCAGAGGCCTCCAGCACCATTTGAGATACCCCTGCTCAGCTGGCAGATAGGATGCAAAGCCTATGGCAGCTGGACCTGAGGCACCTCTACAGGCTTAAGACACTCATGTTTAGGCACCTGGCTCCTGCCTGTAGCCTGCATAGGATTAGGCACAACACCTCAAAGTGCACTTTGCTTCTAACCTTTAGAAATGTCTTGATGAATGACACTTCCACAAGGCTGACTCCTGCTTAGGTTACCGTGATGCAACTTTGATGGTCTGCACAGTTATTCCCTGCCCAGCATGGACCCATACGTCTAATCTTCACTTTCTACCTTCTCACCTTTTCCCCTGTGCCACCTCCTGCATGCACTGAGATGGGAATGAGCATAGCTTACACTTCCTCAGATACTGGATTCATCTAAATCCTTTCCTGTTTGCTCTATTGGAGGTTGAAGTGGAAGTAAATACATTTATCTCTTATGCATATGCAGTGCCTCTTAAGCAATCATGACCCACCATAAAACTTTAAATACCCAAAGAGAAAAAACAGGAGAGAGATGTTCAGAGATGCAGTTCAGCCTTATCAAATTTTTCACGTTTGTTGTGGTGTGTTTGTATTCCTAGGCTTCTGCTTGCAGGAATGTTGCTGATAAAACCATCTCACTAAACATGGACTTCTTGTGTTTTAGCTGATGTTTACAGTGCTCAGACAGTAGGGGTTGCTCTCAGTTCCCATGGGCAAATGTCCTGTGGACATTTGCACTGTCTTGTTGCAAATATTGTTCAAACCCTGCTACATACAAGCTCCAGCAGGAATCCTGCCTGGTCCTCCTTAGAGCCATGTCAAGTTTGACAAGGCAGAAGACAACTCTGACCACTTGCCCCTGCACCCAGAACAAGAGACCTTTGCTCCTCTGAAACCTTCCAAGGGCTGCCAGGGAATGCACCACTGCTATTATCTCATTGTTTTCCTTGCAGACAATGTCCCCATTGGATGATTCCCCTCATTGAACTCCCTCATGCCTCCTCAGGGACGCAGAAAGCCCCATCCTGTGACGGTGCTGAGGGCAGCGGCATGGCGTGGAGCCTACAGGCTGTTTCCCACAGATCTGTGCATTTCTCCCATGCCCTGGAGAAGTGACCTGCTCACCACTTCAACCTCCACGCAAGGACATGCAGCTCAGGAGGTGCACCTGGAAAGGCAGCCAGGGGACTTCCCCAGTGAAGAGAATACAAACCAAGGAAACCTGCCACAAGCCTGGATACCCCTCTTCGCTGACAAGTTATTCCATGCAGCTTTTTGTGCAAACCCTCTGTGGGGCCAGTGCCAAGACCCAGTCAACAGAGCTGTGCAAACATGATGCCGTGAAATCTTCACTCAAGGGAAACTCGCCTAGTATTTGGTCACACTGTAATCCCCACACTCAGCAAGGTTTGCCAACTGTTTGCACCCCAGGGGTTTTAGGATAGTATCTCCTTCCCAGCCTCCAAATTCCCAGCGTTGATATCTGCTCCAAGCTGCCCATAGGCCATGTGGCCTGAGATGGCAGCAAAGAGCCCAGTGATGGAAAGTGGCAGCTGTCTTCATCCAGGACAGTTCCTGGCCTTCAGCCTGGGGAGGATGATGAGAGATAGGGCTGTTCTTAGAGGAGCATCTCAGCTCTGGCCTCAGCCCTGTCCCCTCGAGCTATTTTGAAAAGAAGTGATTTCTCCTTAATTTTTCACAGAATGAAGCTTTAAGTGGTGAAAAATAGTAGAGGAAGTGCCGATCAGGAAATGGGCTATTACCCCAGATACTCCCAAGATCCACTTCTCTGTCAGTCGTCTAAATAGGCTGAAAATATCTGGGACAAAATCAGACCGACGAATTGTATGTTTCTGAAAAAATTGATCTCAAAGTTAATGTAAACTCCTAGTGATCAGATTCACTGGTGCAAATTCCACAAGAACCGATTCCCTGCTTGTGCATCCATGTCCATGGCACATCTGCTGGCACCCAAGGGCCCTCCCAGGACAAGGACTCCCTCATGCTGCACTGTGAGCACAGGCAGGCTGATGTGACCTCTGTAATGTAATTTATTATATTCTAGTAGCACCCAGAATCTGATCTGGAGAGTACTTATCATGTGCAGCATTGCAGGTCATGTCATCATGTGGTAGCAAGGAAAGACAAACACAGAAAATGTCAGAATTGAGAAGAACCTTAAAAATGAGACTGAATGACTATAGTTAGCTATGGTGGCACATGGTGACCATCACAAGAAGGTAAGGCTACCAGGGCAATGGGTTGGCACAGTGATGTAGCTAGAGTCTAACACTGTGGCAGGAGGTGTCTCCCTGGAGGGCAACCCACCTGCTGGGCTCTGACTGTCATCAGGACACATGAAAGAGCTCTCAGCCCTCTTTATCCTCCTGCTTGCAGTGCGGCAGAATTGACACAACTGCTATCTCCTTCCCTTGCTAGCAAATTTCCCATGAACATGGGATGTGTGGGCATGCCTGGCAGAGCCTGCAGCATGGGTGGGGTCTGGGATGAGCTCGTGGGGATATTTCTGAGTGACAAACTGTATGGAAAAGGCAATGGCAAAGCACTTCTCCTGTTCCATGTCTGCCTGCTTCTTGTGCAAGACCTTGTGATTTTTTAGGGCAATACCGGGTCAGTATTAACCTTCCAAAAGGTGACAGCTTTAACCCTTTGCTAAACAACGAGCTTTCTCGGGGGAACTGGGAGGAGGCCTGTGCTATGCAATATCCCTTAGCTGACATCTGTGGAAAATCCACTGTTGTGCCTGCTGCCAGCTGTCTGATCGGACCCAGAACACCAACAGTCTCCAGTAAACATCCAGGGCCTTGAGAACAGTGTGTCTCAGGTTGGTGACCCGGTGCAGCTCTCAGCGCTCTCCCTGTGGTTGGCATCCCTCTGACCAAACGTTGCGGTGCAAGTGCAGGCACTAGAGCTAGGCACTCTCAGCTCCCTTTGCATTCACAAGGGTGAAACAGGAATTTCTAGTGCCTGTCTGTAAGCTGAAGAGTAAGTGAGATGATCTGCTCCCTAAAGCACCCATTTCTTGCCACTGGCTGTAAAAACACCCTTGTGTGATGGAGTCAAACAGAGAGGTCTAGCATTAGCTGACACAGTGGCCACACTGTACCACTTCCAGTGATTATTCCAGGGTGTTCAATCCACAGTCCCAGCTTTGCTTGGACTCCCTTCATTCACAGCAGCTTGAATAAGAAATTATTTCTTTGCTCCAAATGGCATTTAACACAGCCCTGGTCACTCTACAGCCAGCAAGCAAGCAAGTAAGCTCTCCCCAAATCAAACTCCACAACAGAGGGGGCACATTGTCATCACTGGTGTGGCCAGGAGTGAAAATCTGAGCCCTTGTACATCATGTTGCCCAAGAGAGCTGGGAATTTTGGAAAAATCTCTATGCAAATGGAGCACTTGCTCTGTGACTGATCAGCATCTTACTTGGACATCTCATTGAGCCAGCACTCCCTATGTTGGCAGTTGGAAGAGATAGGCTCTTTGGGAGCCTGCCAGTGTGGATAAGTTAGGTGCTGCGACAGGGTGGAGAGGATACCCCTTTTACATGCATTGTCCTCAAGTTTTGATGCCTTCTTTTACAGCACTACTGCTCCTCTGCACAGGCTCTGTATTGGCACAGAGGCAGCCGCAGCTTCTGGCACCATCCAGGGAATGATGTCCCTGCAGCCAGCACACTGCTAACAGGACCCCAGGACCCAACCACAGGAGGGGTGTGAGTGATGGATGGTGGTGTAAGGGATTGATGGCAGTGATAATGCTGGGACATTGTACTGTGCTCCAGACACACACAGCAAATGCTCCAGAGGGAAAGGGGGAAAAAGAGTCATCCACATAGGGTGGAAGAATGAAAGCTTTGAAAAAAGGAGCAGAGTCTGCCTGAGCAGCGAGACTACAGGAGCCATAGTAGTAAAATTTCATTTCTGGATGTCAAAGACAGAGGACGTGTCTTCATGTTGACATGCGGCAGCCTGAGCACTCCAGCTGCCTCAGCTCCTGTCCTTGTACAGAGCTTATTCAGGTCCAGTCATGGCAACAAGATTGAAGGTATGGATGGCAGACCCAGGGCTGGTACTTTGGCCTTTCTGCAGACTTCATGTTGCCTACTGCCACATGACACAACCCCTGTAGAGACTCCAGCACTTTTCCCTAGTGCTCTGTGCTGATCCCTGACTCCTGTGAGCAAGCCCCTTGCCACTGACGCCAGCATGCTCTCCCATTTACAACCTCTTTCCATGCTGAGAAAGAGATGCAAACACCCAGAAGGCCAAAGCTACAACCTTGCTCCCTGCAGTCCCCAGAAATGCAGTACAGTGGATGGAGAAGTTGGGTCAGGAGCTGAGCCACAGCACAAACCTACACAGTCATCCACGGCCTCTGCCCTGACCATGGGCTAGCGCTGGGCAGGGCAGAGGGGCTACAAGCCCTTATTACTCAGGCTGCTGCACTACTGCCCTCTGCTACAAGCACTTCGAGTTTTGTCAACTGTGGTTGTGGTTTCTGCATTTGGCTTGAGATTAAAAGTACTTAAGGATTGCAGTTCACGTGCTACCTGGCATTTGCCACAAGTTCTTAACCCTGCTCATGTGTCTGGGGCTATTTCCTGGCAAAACAGTCTGTTAAAAATACTACTATAACTTTACTGGACAACACATGCAAATAGTTCTGGGTTAGATAAAACACCTCTTTATGAATCTGGGCCATGCTTGTAGTTTTTAAACTAATCTTAAAATAAACATAAAGTCTTAAAATAAGTGGTAATGTTCTAAGTATGTTGAAAATGCTCAAAAAGTGGCTAACAACCCCAAATTTGTTCTTGCTGCTTGTTCTGTTTGCAAAATTGCTTTTAGGCTAATCTTGTGAATTGTCCAGGTCTGACTCATAAGTCCTGTGTGCTGGGGCTGGTGGTGCTTGGATCACACCGGTTACTGCTGAGACACTGGATGCAGGGCCCTGCACACCTGGGGACAGCCCCGTTCCCAGCAGCCTTGGTGGGCTAAGGACACAGGCAGGATGAAGCTTTTGACAGAAGTAGCAGTTATTTCTAAACTATTATTTGATTTGATTTTGTTTTATTTATAAACATTTAGCAATTAGCTGTTTCTGCTAGTGGCAGTGCAACCTGGACTGTTTACAAAGGACAAACAATGCTCCTAATTCAAAGGAAACGGCATTGTTTTCAGAATTTGGTTTAAATCCAGCCTCAGCCAAAACTCACATTTTTCAACTTTTCTGGTGAAATGGGAATCCCTCATGTCTAGAAGTGCCCCCTGGTACTTAACATTACCAGTATTGCTGTTGCCATTAATACTGACACTGCTTCTACTACCAAGTCATGGCTCTGACAGCTACATAGTGAGCAGGTTTCTCATTTCAATGAAGTGTGGAGGGTTTCTGAGGCCAGGCCCTACAGCAGGCTTACCCATCCTATTCTGAGATTCCTGAGCTTGTGGGCACAAGTGTCCAAAAAATCCAGGCTGAGTTTTCTCATAGCATTGCATTGGATTTAGGAAGAAACTTACTGACATAGAGACCTGTCCTGGACTCAGCAACCTGGAGTCTTTCAGGTCGTGTCTCTTGCAAGGCTGGTTTGCTTATGAGGGGCCATGCAGCACCAAAATGAGACACTAGCTGAAGTCCCTCAGCCCACATAGGTCCATAGCTCAGTGCTGGGCAGGGCAGCTTCTCTCTGAGACCTAGGTCTGGTTGCCCTGCTCACACGGCATTACACAGCATGGATTCCCTTTGTACTGGGTTTGTGCAATGTGCTCACATCCCATGGTCACTCCCTCCCCAGTACATCTGTTAAAGACCACTGGAGCCCAGCTATCAACTCAGGTTCTCCCTGTGTGTGGATTGTGGCACTGTGGCCACCAGGCAGGTCTAGCTGTGATCAGTCACCCCCGAAAGGCTCTCCCGGTGACACTTGCACCCCTACTAGCAGCTGCCTCCCCACATTTCTGCAAGCAAGCATTGGCTTCTCTTGTAGAAGGTCATTTGAATGTCTTTGGCTATTGCTGCATCGTTTCACTGTGTCCTAATTTTGCGCCATTTGCGGTTATGTCTGATCTTTGTCTCTCTTATTTTGTTACGTTTTAGAAACGTAATAAACAAAATCTTTCTAAAAGAAAGAAAACATGGCAGAGATTTGAAATGGAAAATGAGTGCAAACTGGACCCATGCCTCTTTATTAGATGCCAGAAGGAGGGGAAGAAACAAAACCCACAATGACAAACACTATTAATAAAGTGACAAAGGCGGTTCTCAAACAGGAGTGCAGCTGGAGGCAGAGTCAGCTTGCTGGCCCTGGACGGTCCCTCTGCCTGGCGCGGGGGCCTCGCCAGCTTGAGTTGGCAGAGGGAGCATTCAGTGGGTGGGAAAGGCCACAGACTGACCTAGCAGGGCTTTGGGAAAGGTCCCAGACTGCTGGCAGAGGACTTGTGCCCAGAGGGTGTGTTCCTGCTGCAGCAGGGACTAACCTGAGCCAGACTATGGAGTGGACCTATGCCCGGGGTGGGTCATGCCCTGTGTGTTGCCTCTCTAGCCCCATGGCTGTAGGTCCAAACACTGAACAAGAACATATCTGGTGACAGGGGTCACGTCTAACTCTGCGTTCCAGCTTGGTGACCTGGAGCCTGTCTGCCTTTGGCTACCCCAGAAAGAAAGAAGCCAGGAAAGGAAGGGCAGCTGCTGATCTCTGCCATCTCCTTGCTCAAAGTCTAGCAAAACTATGGGGTGTGTTTGTCCAGACCTCTGTCTCTCTTGCCCTCAGCTGTTGGCACGGGCAGCAGCTGGAGCACCATGTGTCTGCTGCACAGAGGGCAGCCATGCCCTGGTCTCTCCTACCGAATCACCTGGGCTTTGGCATGCATCCTGCGCAAGCCACTGTCACTGCATAAATTAACAGAGCTGCCCAGTAAAAGCTTTTAATAATAAACCCCCCTAGGCAATCTAGGGCACAGCCTGTCTTATTGTGTTCATTGATGATGTCAAAATACACTTTAATATGGATAAGAGTCAATAGAAAGTGCCTAAAGCTGCATGGCAGGTGCAAAGGGAATAAGAAGGAACGGAAAGGAGGTGCTATGTGCTGAGATAAAGTACTGTTCAACCTTGACGCCTGCTCCACAGCACTTCGCTCCAGAGCCATCACATTCTCCACCACACCCGTGAGAAGTCTCAGAAACAGCATAGCTGGCCCTGTGCCAGCACATGGACATCCTTCATGTTCAGGGGTGGACAGAATAGCTCTCAGTGTCCCTGACATTGTATGCCCACAATGCTCAGCAGTGCTGGGAGCAGACTCTGACTGCAGAGCAGTCTGGATTGGGACTGTGCTGTGAGGGGATTCCCTCTCCAGCGTGTTGTGCTCCCCAGCCATCACTGTGGATCGGCGCTGAGCCCTGCAGAGGTCTCCAGGGCAGTCTGATTTTCTGAAAAAAGCATTGATGCAACTTTCAGATTACAGACACTGCAACTGGAAACCAAGAGTGGGACACTGGTGAAGCTGCCGCAAGCTGGAAGTGGCTATAGGGCTTGTGTGAAAGACTCTGCTTTGACTCTTCCCTCTATAGGTTTCGAGCACCCTTCACCTCCTTGCTCCCAGATCTAGTGTAGCCAAGCCTAGGATGTTCCTCAGTCTCCTGCTGGACTTGCTCAGTGCTGTATGGACCAAGGGACCAGGCCACGTGGTCATAACCAGCCCAGGATTAGCAAGGAAGGAGCCCCTTTCTAGCTTGGTGAATAGTTTTTACAAATGGGACCCATCTTGAGGCAAAAGACATATCCCATGGTTTTCCAGTGTGCTGCAGGAGGCACAGGCCCCCACTTTGAATGAAGGATGATTGCATGATGGTCACAAGCTTGAGAGCACCCTGAGGTGGGTCACTCACTCACTGTCCCATGGCAGTTATGCCCATTAGAGTGAGGAGCTGAACTGTTCATGGGCTGAAGAAAGGACACGCACCAAGTCCTGCAGGAGGCCGCAGTATCTACAGGAGAGGCATCATAGGATATTCATGATTCATACTCATTTCTCTATAGAAGAATGAGTGACTAGGGGATCAGCACCAGTCTTTGGGTCTGATGCCCTAGAATGATCTCAGTGACCAAAGTAGCTAAACATCTACCTGTTCTCCCTGCACCCACAGGACTTTTAAAAGTGAAACTCCTAGGTGAACCCAGGTGTACACACACTTCATCCCATAAAGGAAGGAAAAAAATGCAGATGGACCTGACACTCCAGCTAAGGGCAAAATGCTGTGCAGCTCCAAGTCCAATAAACTTATTACTGTGAGCAAGATACCTCACCCAGGCACACAGGAGTGCTCTGACACTAGAGAAGCAGTGTATCAGATCCAGATCCCATCTCTAACCAAAATGCTGTGAAAGAAAGCAAGCTCCTTTCTTCATCCCAAAAGCCAAGGCTGCATCAGGGGGAAAGAAAACTTGTGGTTCCTTCAGACTACTAACTAAAGCTCTGCAGCATGGGGATGATAAACAATAGTGCAATAAAGAATATCAAGAACTGAAGAACCCCTCTCTTTTTAGCAGTCTTCCAGAGACACTAGAAACATTCAAGGCCCATTATCCCATGACTTAATTTTTCACTCTAGGATCATTCCTGTCATGTCATAAAATCCCTTCCATTAACTTATCAAGCTCCATCTAGAAACAACATAGGCTCCTTGCCCCTACTTTCCGGTTTGGAAGGCTGTTCAAGAATGTCATTCTTCTACTGGCTAGAAATTTTAATATATCCTCCAATCTAAATTTATCTGCAAAATCACCCAGACTCAAAGCACCAGGCCTGTGACCAAAAAGGGCCATGTTTAGGTAAGTACAGGTGGGGTTATTGCAAGAGACAAGGCTTGGCATTAACTGGAACTCCAAGTCCAGTTGCTAATCTCATCACTGGTCCCTCTCATTTCAGTGACCATGACCCGCAACTCCCTGAAACACCTGAGAAATCAGTTCCCTGGCTGTGTGGGAAAGGATCAGGAGACACAGTAAAGCTGCACAGGCATTACAGACCTCTTTCATCATGGATAACATCGATGCCAGAAAAAGAAAATAATTACTATCCCTCAGTTGTACAAGGACAGATGCCTAGTGTTTCCTTGCAGAATCCAGATTCTTGTTGGAATATCCTTTCTGGAGGAGCTGAGCCTGGCTTGGAAAGGGCACACACATAGCTACAAGACAAGATGCAGTGAAATGTTTCCTGTGATGGTTTTGTCTGTATCCTGGCAAGTAAGATCCTTTGGGAAGAGGTGTCTAGGGGTGTGAAAGGAAATCTCCCCAGTCTCGTCAAATACCCCAGAAAGATCGCCATTATAGCTTCCCCTGAGGCAATAGTATTATATCAATGGATCCTCATCTCCAAGCCACAGCTCACATTAACAGATTTAAGCCTTCCGTAACCACAAACAAACAGGCTCTGAGCACGAAAGATGTCAGTAGGTGTAGCCAGGTTCAGCAAGGTAGAGGAGAAATTTTCCTTATAATGCCCAATTACTCAGTACCATGAAAAAGAAACCTGATATGGAGAGCTACAGAAGGATATCCTGGTATTGAGTGGCTGAGTGATAAAAATGCAAATGCAAAGTAATGTCCGTGGGGAAAAATAATCCACAGAGAAAAGCAACAAGGATGACAAAAAGAGAGGTGAAATGGGCTGGGGGTCTTAGCTTGGAAGGAGAAGACTGAGGCAGGAGACCTCAGTCTGGAGGACTGCCCAGCCAGGAGTGGCCCAAACAGCATTGATAGGAAACGGTTGTTCATTGCAGGAACTAGGGAGAATCAATGAAGTGCTCAAGCATCAGGTTTAAAAAAGACAAAAGGAGGGATTTTCTCACCCACTTTATAGTTAAACTGTGGAACTCTTTGCTGCTGGATGCTGCACATGCCAAAGGGTTGGATGGGTTCAAAAGGCACTCAGATGCTTTCATGAAAGAGAAATCCATCACAGGATATTAAGCACAGAGATGCTAGGCCTGGTTCAAGGAGCCTCTGAGGCACAGATGGTTAGAAAACAGACAGACCCACAGCAAGAAGGGTCCCTGAGCATTCAGTGCTCTCCTCTAGCCATGTCCCCATGGTTGGAGACCAGACACTCAACTAGACTGACCTGTCTTTTGACCCCCGATAAAGCCATTCTTACACTCTCTGTCTTCCACAGATGAACGTGCTGCAGTGACTGCCTATCAAATCTGGTTTGTGGCATGGTGGAGTGCAGGCAGGGAGGAGAAACACGTATGGATCAGGAAAGGATGGAGGTTTGTGGCAAGGGCTCTTGAGGCCTGGCTGAGACTCAATGCACCCAGCACAGCAAATGCTGCAAGGCTGTGAGGAGCTCTATGGCCCTACTGCATCCCCCTGCTGCCAAAGGACATTCCTCAGAACTACTTGCTAAATAATGGAATCTAAATTTCCGCCTTCTTGTGGCAAAGTTAAAAAAAACATTAAAATTAACCAAATTATACCCTGGTCTAAACAAAGGAGGGCTGGGGCTGCCAATTTCACAATTATCCCAAATGGCTCTTAATATGACACAGATAAATACTTTCCAATTACCCAATGGAACAAGGCTGCCCTGGGGGAAATGGAGAACAATATAGAACAGGGGCCAGAGACCCAGGAGATTAAGGATTTACACTCCACTACTCCTGCTGCAATCCACACATGGCAGGGGAGGCACACAGCGGGTGAGAGCCCATCCTCACCCACCCCCTGGTGCTGCAGGTGGGACTGTTCTCCCAGCAGTACACAGACAATGGGACACCAGGGAACGGGTCAGCAAGGGGGATTTATAATAACGATTTTGCAGCTTCTGCTGACAAGAAAGCTGGGGGTGGGCTAAGGGCTGCTGACTGGCTGCAAGGTGCTAGGACTAACACTGTTGTCCTCTCCAGCATGGCTGCAAGTGTAGAGTGCTCTCTGTCTTGGTGCACAGAGAGAATGGATCAAGCGGCCTGGGGCTGCAGCAAATGCTGGTGGTACTGCACACACAACATGAATGTGCTCTGGGCTGCTCCTGGGTCTCATGCTCATCTTGTTGCCCACAGAATTCAGACTGTGGGAAAGCATGAGTTTGAATTCAGGGTGAGGTACCTCTACAGCAGGAGGGCAAGGACAGGCAGTACTCATGCCCAGACTGCTTTGTGTGTTGAGCAGCATCCTTGGATGGCTCTCGGCAATGTGTGTTTGCCCGTATTTTGGCCCTCACTAATGCAGCATCACTTGCAGCATATTCTTTCTGGTAGCTCATGGTCTTCCACTACCCAAGGTTAGCTTAACTACAAAATCTGAAGAAGTTTGCAAGTGAGCTATAGGTTTCTATGCTCTCCACACCCAGGATGCACATGCATGCATTTCCTGGGAGCACATAGCTCACCAGGAAACTGCATGTTGCAGTAGCTCTGCAGGATTTCTGTCATTCAATATATATATTCCTGGAAACTCTATTCTCTGCCTTCTTTGCCCCATTGGTACTCTCTGGCCTTGTAAGTGTCCTCTGCTTAGGACCACTGTCATTGTCACTGTCACAGTGGTCCTAAAGGTCACCCACATGCGGTAAAATGTGGATTTGTTTCTGCAGGAGATCCCTTGTGCATGTACAATGCAGGCAGGAAAGCTTTCTCTGTTATAGATGAGCCCTGAGACTGAGACCCAGCTCTGAAAGGCAGACATGTCTGGGAATGCTGGTTTTACAAACCCATGCATTAGACACCTTGTTAGGCCTCATGGAAACCATAAACTAGACTTACAAACACATGACTTAAGTGAAAAATAACCATTGGCTCCCCTTGATGGACCAGGTGATGTCCAGACTCAAGGGTTCCCTCAGACCAGCATTTTCCAGCTTTTCCACGTGCCTAGGAGAGCTACAGGCATTTGTATCCAAATGACTATCCCGTGATCCCTCAGTCCCAGGATCCGAGGTCTGGAGACAGTGCTGGACAACGCAGGGACTGTGAGAAAGCAGATGACCAGCTGTGGCAACTTCGGCTGCTCCTGACTGTGTGGTTGGGAAAACTGTACCAGGGACCTCATCCAGCAGCCCTTCTCTGGCATGTAGTGCCCTGTGTGAAACACTGCGTCCTTACCTCCTGTTGGCAGCTGCACAGCAGCTGGGAAATGGACCTGGCTGGGGCAGGAGAGGAGTGGGAATGTGATGGCCAATGTGCTGTAGGCAGAGGGACGGGTCATGGACATCCCGGAGCCTGACCAGCTTGCCAGTGGCACAGCTTTCACTGGAAAACAGTTGAGGACCTTCAAAAAGAGGTTGAAGACTGCTCCTGGGCTGCACAATATCCTCAGAAGTCTCAGGATAGGAGCTATTTTTCAGATGAAAATATACTACTGCTTTACCAGGCTTGGCGAAGGCACTGGGGTAGTGATGGGTTTAAAAAGCCCTCAGGACAGGGACTGTCTATCACGCTCAGGTTTTGGAGCACTACGGCCACCAGAGCCTTGCACAGAGCCTTGGCACTGCACCCAGGGCCATAGCCATCCATCACTAGAACTGCTCTGGACAGGGGTCGTGAGGTCCCACCAATGCACCCCAACATGAGCTGGTGTAGCCCCGAGGACCAGCTGGGCAGAGGTCTCTGGGGCTCAGGTCTGGCAGTAGCATGGCTGCATTAAGCATGGCTCTGGGCCTGCACCCTGTCTTGTGGTCAGCTCAGCTCTGCATGCTTGGCCAGGGGAGCCATACCTTCCCCTCTGCACTTCGCTGCATGTGCAGGGGCCCTCCTCTTCCTCAGCCTGCCCATCTCAGTGGACAGAGAGGTAGTTCCCCCATAGGGTCTAGGGTAGGTGCTCCTCACCCTGGGTATCAGCTACAGAGCTCTGCTCATCCCAAGAGTTGAGCAGGAGCTTTATTGCCACCCACAAAGGTCCTCACAATCTCAGAAATGCCTCTTTTCTCTATCACAATGAACCCACAAATTTTGGAAATTTTGCTTTAGAGAAAGATGTTTCTCTCACAGGGGGAGTTGAGAGCCCAAAGCTTGCTCTGGGGATGGCTGAAGGACCTGAGTATGTGAAGATGTGTCCATGCTGTGGGCAGCAGCAGAGGGCAGGCTGAGCCCTGGGGAGAGGAGCAAAGCCCACGCACTGAGCTGAGGGGGTAGCTCATTGCATCGTGCTGTGCCAGGGGTGCTGAGACCTTCCCCTCCTTGCCATCCTTTTGTCCATCCAAAAGAGCTTAAGGACCTACCTGTGGCCTCAAGCTCTGGGTCTGCTTAGCCCCAAACCTCCTATCTTGCTTTCCAGGGAGCCAAGGTGCTAAGTGCTATAACCATTAATACTATAACACAAGGGAGGATATGGACGTCGGTTACCTTAGAAACTCACAGAGGGGTAATTTTCTGTTTCATATCAGATCCAGAACCAATGCTTTAAAATTACATATAAGCTTGTTGTTTTGGTAGAGTAACCAAAAGCAGATGCTGGATGGAGCAGCCAGAGAGAAGTGTAAGGACTCCCTGTGGGTATGCACAGCCCAGCACACAGAAACAACCGGCCCGAGGAAGGATTTTCTTGCTACCTAAAGCACCCTGCCATGTTCAGAGATAGCCAGCCTGGGCCACTGCGAGCCCCGCTGCCTCCTGCAGACTGGCCCTGTCATCTCCCCTCTTTCAGGGTCCCTTTGTCCCTTCAGACTGACCCAGTGACAGAGCACATCTTGCATCCTCCCTGATGCTCTGCAGGCCTTTCCTCCCCTAGCTTGGGTGGGTTCGGTGCTCCTATGAACTCCTGGGCAGATGAAGCTTTGTGGGGAAAAGTGATGTTCCTCAACCATGGGCTCCCAGAGACAAACTCAGAGCAGGACACAGAGGCCACCAGGGTATACTCAGTACTTCTTAGCTGCCAGGCCACCCGTTTTCTCCCCCAGGCCATTTCAGCTTCTCCCTGGCAGCAGTTAGCTGCTTTACACAGGTAAACTGGGCTCCAGCACTTTACCACGTGTAGAATGGCTGCATGATCATTTTGCAAACCATGCTCTGTTTGCAAGGAGAAGCCCTGCAAACTAGCTCCATGTACTTTTTGCTGCCACCAGCTCCAGGTGCATGCTCATGGCTCACCCCACTCCCTGTACAGCCGAACCCTCTTAACCAGCTGAAAACCTCTACAGGAAAATCCACCATCCCAAACCACTCCATGCCCGATTTGCACTAGCTCAGAGCACCCATGAGCATACGGGCAGCTAGTGAGCTAGGCACAAGCAGGCACAACCCTTTCCCAAATGTCCCTGGCATCTTCCTGTCCAACATTTTCTTTGTCTGGGACAATTTACATGTCACCACATGGCAAATCCAGGTTGGTTACAGATGGGCTTTTCCTGTGTCCTAGCCTCACCCCACCTTCTGTCTGCAGAGGCTTTGGCTGCTGTACTGAGACCCATGCCCTTGGGAGAAGTACAAGGAAGAGCTGAGAGCACACTGGGACTGGTGGGCACTGCTCTGGGGGACTCTCTTGCATTATTTAGTACTAGTCATGTTAGTACCTCCCAAGAATCATGCATGTCCTGCTCAGGGCAAGTTTCTCCCCGTCAGAAGATGAACTAGGGGTGAACACAGGGAACTGAAGTGTGGGGTACACAGGGGTGACTGCGAGGCCCATGTGCAGGGCAGAGAGCACCACACGCTCCTCTGCACATCCCAAATCCTTCTGAGCCATAACCAGTGATGGGCCTTTGAAGTCCCCAATCTCTAGTCCATGTTATCATGGATTTCTCTAATTTGATCACTGATCTTCGGTAAAATTTGCGAGTGCCTCCTGACCACAAGTTTCTCAGCAGCATGCTGCAGAGTGAAGCAGAGAAAGCCTGTGTACTGGGAGAGGCAGTGACGGTAGTGCTGCATTAGGGGAGTGAAGAATCAAGTGAAGAAAGAAGGCAATGAGGAAAAGAGATGAATGCATCCCTCTGGTCACCAGATCACACAGTCCTTCAGCTGGAGAATAAGAAAGACACCCTTTCCTGATGCAGACATCTCCTTCCAAAGATGCTGCCCTGTACTTCTGCCATCTGCTCCTGGCGCCAGGTTTGTCTCCACAAGGCAGAGCTACCCGTGCTGGAACAGGAGCTACCGGGCTGCCCTCTCTGACACAAGCAGCCTTTATGCCACCTTGAGCTGGTTTCAAACCAGAGCTGGGGACAGATAGTGAGGGACGAGCCTGGGGCTTCTCAGTGGAAACTCCATTGATTACTCGGTGCGGTACCTTCCCGACATCATGAACACCTCAGCCCCGGGGGAAAATCTGGGTTCTATCAGCTCTTATAAGCAAGTGTTTCGAAAGGTTTACAGAAAAGTAAAGTAAACAGAGCTCTGAGTAACAAAAGAGCCCCGTTTATGCATTCTTTGATTCACTGTAAAGGATGGTGTAAACTGACTTTTTAACCAAGCATTAGGCAAGATTTGGGCCCCCGCCATTATATAATAAACAGTGACATGGCTATATTAAAATATTTACTTAATGCACTGAAGTGACTTATAGTATGAGTGGCTACTCAATAGGATGGCCTAAGTGTTAAGGCGTCAGGTGCCATCGCCTGTATAAATATTCTGTGTGCACTTGTTTATAGGAAAACCCCATCTGGATTTGGCTAAAACAGCAGACACCCTGCTGACCCCAGTTTTTGCTATTGGAAAATATAACACAAGTGTTCACTCATCTAGAATAACAGCAGCGGTTAAGTGCCATCTGACAGACAGAAGGGTATTGGCTTTTCTCAATAGACAGCAGGCTTGGTGCTGTGAAGGGTTTCACAGAAGCAGCTCCCCAAGATTTACAGCATCCTGTGGACCAGAAGCAAAAGGCTCTGCCTCCCTGCTCACAGCCCTTGGCAGACAGGAGATGTCAGGATGCCTGGGCACATGCAAAAAGACACAGACACCCCCAAATCCTGCTGAAACACAGTGGTGGGCTGTGCCACTTTGTGAGAAGACAGGAAGTCAAGTTGCCTTCTCCATCTCTCTGGCTGCTGTGAAATGTTAAGCAGCTTCTGCCCATCTGTGATGTCCACCTAGTTGTATGCACCCAATGGAAGAAGTATCTGGGGCCAAGTAGAGCACATGCTGGCGCAGCACATTGTCACCTCTTGAGATGGCAGTGGGAGCCTGGGACTCGCTGCCAGAAATTTTCTTAGGTCCTTGCTGGCAGGGAATATTCTCATGGGCTGGAATGGAGAGGTACCTACTCCCAGCTCCTGTATCTCCCAGCTCCTCTCCCGACACAAGGCCCTGACCCAGGCAAGCACTGCTGTCCCCCAAGGATGAGTTGCTGTTCCTCCCACAGTACACTCCACATGCACACAGGCATATCCAGACACCTGCTCATCCTATGAACTAGTTTCTGCACCTGATTCAATCAGAATTCAGCTTTTTTTGAAGTGAGTGACATGAATTATGTTGGCCTTCCAGGTTAGACCTCTTTAGGACCTGCCACAACAGCACCAGCGTTCCTCTCACAGAAAATATCATCCCTGACAAAGGCAAGAACTGCATCTTTGTTTTTCACAGATATATCTTTTTTTGCCAGCCAACCTACAGTCAAATAACAGATTGGCATCTTTCTCCTACTTATTTTCAAAGAGTGGGCTCACCTTAAAGGAGATATGGGGCCATGCTGGGGGAAGGAAGAGAATGGCCTGTCCTGGGTCACCCCACTGAAATGAGGGGCTATGAAAGTGTCTGACCTTCCCATCACAACGTGGGCCAGGGCAGAGACGAAGACACCTTAACTGCTGATTATCTTGACTTCAGTGCCTATGACTGTCAGTGCTGAAACCACTGTGTCCACTTTGGCTCCAGGAGATTTAAACACTGGTGGGAGACAGGGGAAAGAAAATGCAGATGCACTTGTGAGACACAGCACAGGGGAGTCCTTCCAGGCAGTGGGCTGATTCTGGGAGGATTACACATGGTACAGGCTATCCCAGCGAAGGTTTCCCCTCAGTCTTGTGCAGTCACAGGTGTATTGGTGGAAGAGATCTCTGGAGATCTCCAGGCCAACTTCTGCTCAGAGTAGGACTCATGACAACATGAAATCAGGTCACAGCTTTGTATAGCTGAGTCTTGAACACCTCCAATGATGGAGACAATTCTTCCCTCTTTCAACCCCCTTGGGGGATCCTCTGTTCCCAAGGGCAGGCGGAAGGAGAAGAAATGAGAAGGTCACTGGGAGTCTGATGCCTGCCCTCAGGGAAGGCCCTTGCCACTCCAGTTTCCTCCAGAAGGCTGCCGGCTCCAAAGTCCTCAGGTCTTCAGCTCTCCACATGTCCTTCCCTGAGCACTTCTGAGTGGGACACATGGATGGCTGGGGTATTCAGTGCCCCCTGGTTCTTGTTTGAAGGGCGCTTGCCTGAAAGGCTCTTGCCAGCTGGGCTTTCTTACTGCAGGCAGACGTGAAGCTGCCAGACAGATGGCATTTCAGATTGTCAAATAAAATCTACTAAGCTAGTAAAAGAAGGATACTTTTCCTTTGGAAAATGATTCTGAAGGAAAATTTATGACCATCAGTAGAGTTCTGTGTGCCCTGGAGGCTTGGTCTGACTGTGGGCAGTGATCTGGGAGCTCTCCACAGGGATAGTCCACCAGAGCTCTCCTCCCCTTGGCCAGTCCTGCAGGAGGCAGCAGCTGGCTAAAGAAACCAACCCATTCCCTGAGGGTTTTGCATACTGCTAGTGGCTGCAAGAAATCCCCATCCTGCCTGTACTCTGAGGTGAAGATCTACCACAGGTCCTGGAAGACAGGTATGATCTTGATAGCTCCTGCGTGAGCCCAGCACCAGCCTGGGGCTGGATGCATGCTTGGTGCCCCCCCGCCCTCCAATGTGTATCTCAAGGCATGGGACCTCATTGCTTTCAGACTGCTTCTCCAGTTGCTCTAAATCAGTCTGAATCCTAATCCTGCCTCGCTGTGAACTTCCTCTTCTTCCCAGCCTGTGATCAGTCACCGAAGCAGTAAATACCCTCTGCTCCATTGCCCTGCTAATTCATGGAAGTCTTCAGGGATACCCCAGTTGTCTCATTCACCAGAGCCTTTCAGACAGACACCAAATGATAGTGACCACTGAGCATGCTTACTACCTCATTTTGTACCCAACCTTTAGCAATTCCATCCAGACCATCTCCTGTCTGCACGTACACAAGGATGTCATCTGACAGCATGCAAAATCTCTGCAGCATTAAGTTATTTGGCAGCTATTGCTTCTCCCTGCCTGTAATACATAAGTTAGCACAAAGGAAAGGAGGTATTTCAACGTCATATTTTTCTTGACAAATCCGTGTCAGCTGACTGCTAAACGTCATCATGTCCTAGTCTAGATGTCTGCAAATGGCATGTTTGATTATTTGTTCCAGTACTTCTCAGTATAATTGGCATAATGTGGATCATCCCTTGTATCTGGATACTTTTTTTCTCCCAGCCTGAGGACAGACACAATCTTGTCCCTGCCCTTGTTCTCAGGGAGAGCTGCCAGGAGTTGAGATGGCTTCAGTTCCCTAAATGATCTAGAGAAATTCAGCAGAATTTCAGCAGGCCCAGCTGAGGTGAAAATAAGTGGATTTCACTTATTTAAGCACTCTCAAACTGATTCTTTCTTACTCAATCCATATTTCTCCCCCTTTGTAGCTAGTTAATTGCATTAATCACTTCATTTAAGTTAATTACTCTAGGAACAACTGAAGCAGAGAAAGCATTGAATTCTTCAGCCTCACCATTTCATCTGTTGTTAACTTTCACTCTGCCTGATCAGAGGGCTCACTTTCTTTGACCTTCCTTGGACTACCAGCCCAGAATCTTTTTTAACTAGGAGGAAACTGCAACTGGGCAACCTTGTGCCCTACATGAAGAAAGCACAAACCTTCCCCTGGGGAAAGCCCCTGCAGCATGCAGTGGGTGTACGAGGTGAGGGCAGGACTGCAGTGATGGACAGGCTCCCCTCCACCCACCTCTCCCCGTGGTGGTCCCACACTGCCATACATCTGCCCTGAGGTCTGGGTGCTGCTCAGGTGGCTCTGCTTGCCCTGACTGCATTGCAGAGGGCTGGAAGTTCTAAAAGGCTCCCAGAATCTGAGCCTGCAGCTCTTCCAGGTTTGTTTTTCCCTTCCCTAATCCCCCACCACTGTCCCTTTACCCTGTCTTTCAGCCTGTAATTATGTAACAACCCAGGTAGTGTAAATACAATCCAACTCTCACATCCTGTCAGACAACACTTAGCAGAGCAAACCTGCCTGCAAAGTTGCTGGCACAGCGGCTGCACACACACACTCCGTGCGTTGCACTATCTTTACGAGTAGGATAGTTTAGTCTAGTACCATTTCTGTTGAATAACACCATCATACATAGGGTCAGGATGCAGAGATGACAGCAGCCTTACCTTGTACTGGGGTTGTGAATTGATGAGATACCAGCTGAACTTTTGTGCAGGAAGGATGGTGTATGTCAGCCCCCTGCATGCTGCAGGAAAGCAGACATAAATCCTTAGGCACAAATTTTGTTGCTCGTAAGAACATGCTTCCTGTGGCTGCTACAGCTGTTAATGGGAGGACACAATGGGTTTTCTCACCTGGCTGTGCAACACCAGCAGAGTGAGGTGGGCCACTGCAGAAGGGAGCAGATTTGTCCTGCACTGAGCCAGGAGGAAGCGCTGTGTCAGGAGTGGTGCAGATGACCACCTTTTCCAGGGAGCTTCCCTACGTCTGAGGCAGGTGTGAACCTACTTCTCAGGCAGCTCCTCAGGAGTCCTGACCATCCTGCCTTCTCCCAGTACCACCTCCTGCCCAAAGCATCAGGGCGGGAGTGTTCCCTGCCTGCCTCCAAGCACACTGAAATGCTCTTGGGTCCTGCAGCTGGTGCAGTTCCTATGAAGGCAAGGCTTTCTTATCCTCTCCCACCATCATGGCTGCATGGGCTGGTATAGCCAGGCTCTCACTCCAGGAAGCCTGTGATGCCTCACACGCAGTGGGCTCTCTCATCCCTTGGGGATAACAGAAATCAAGAGCATCTGCTGCCTGCTTGGACCTAAAGTTACCAGCTAAAGATGTACCCTGAAGCTGGGGACTGTAGACTCTAAGGACACAGATTAGATAAATGTCAGGTGGGTGGGAAACAGAGAAATTGGGTAATGGTTTGGTACAGAACTACAGCATTTCCATCACAACAGGCATCATGGAGAAGGACTACCAGTGCTGAGTACGGTGGCATTGAGGCAAAGACTAGAGACCATGGAACTGGTGGGAAAGGTTGAGACACTGGAAAGAATGACATATAAGGAAAGATTAAACATGACTGCTCTAGGCAGAGAAGCATACTGAGCCCCTAATTAGTGCTGCCCTATGCCTTCCGTGAGAGTGCTAACTTGTAAGCACTGAGCACTGGAATAATAGTATCACTGGCTAAAATGCTAAAAAAATATCCTAACAAGATTTTCTGCAGAATATTTTTATGAAAATAAAAAACAGAAGCAGAAACCAAACATTTGCTAATAATGCAGTTTCAGTGTTTAAAGGAAGATACTTTTTTTTTAGCAAGCTCTGCTATCAACTTAGCTGGAAATCAAAGGTCAGGGTTAAGTTTTCCTAGAATTGCTAAAATCTCAGGAAAATCAGCTCAGCCACTTCTAAAGGGAAGAAGGAGAACAGCTGATGATAGTTTCTACCATGTTCAGAAGTTAAACCAGGAAACTGGTATTTGACTGTGAGTCTGGGGAGCAAATAGCCTCTTGCAGGTCACCTAAATGCCACCAACATCTGGATGAGCTACAAGCTGACACTTGCCAAAGATCTAAAGATCTTTGTGCTGAAGCTCTGCTGGTAGGAGTTGGGAATATGCTGCTTGTCTGAGCAGAGTGCGACCTGTGCTGCACTTGCCTGTCAGCCTCACTGAGACTGTCCCAGACACAAGGCATTGGGACAGAGCATGTGCTACAGCAAGGTCCTTCTCCCCTCTCTGCTACAACCGGTTCATGCACCCTCAAAGCTTGCCTTGTTGGCAGTTGATGTCACAGGAGAGCTCTCTCTGTGTGAGGGAGCTTAAGAGATAGAATCATAGAATCATAGAATCATTTAGGTTGGAAAAGACCTTTAAGATCATCAAATCCAACCATCAACCATACCCACTAAACCATGTTCTGAAGTGCCTTGTCCATGTGCTTTTTGAATACCTCCAGGGATAGTGACCCCACCACTTCCCTGGGCAGCCTGTTCCAATGCCTGACAACCTTTTCAGTGATGAAATTTTTCCTAATATCCAATCTAAACCTCCCCTGCCACAACTTGAAGCCATTTCCTCTTGTCCTATCTCCAGCCACCTGACAGAAGAGACCAACACCCACCTCACTACAACCCCCTTCAGGTAGTTGTAGAGAGCGATAAGGTCTCCCCTCAGCCTCCTTTTCTCCAGACTAAACAGCCCCAGTTTCCTCAGCCGCTCCTCATAAGAGTTGTGCCCCAGGCCCTTCACCAACTTGGTTGCCCTTCTCTGGACATGTTCCACCAACTCAATGTCTTTCCTGTAGTGAGGGGCCCAAAACTGAACACAGGACTCGAGGTGCGGCCTCACCAGTGCCCAGTACAGGGGGACGATCACTTCCCTGCTCCTGCTGGCCACACTATTTCTGATGCAGGCCAGGATGCTGTTGGCCTTCTTGGCCACCTGGGCACACTGCTGGTCTATAGCTGGCTGTTGACCAACACACCTGGGTCCTTTTCTGCCGGGCAGCTTTCCAGCCACTCTTCCCCAAACCTGTAGCGCTGCATGGGGTTGTTGTGACTGAATTGCAGGACCCGGCACTTAGCCTTGTTGAACCTCATACAATTGGCCTCAGCCCATCGATCCAGCTGGTCCAGATCCCTCTGTAGACCCTTCCTACCCTCAGGCAGATCAACCCTCCCTCCCAACTTGGTGTCATCCGCTCACTTACTGAGGGTGCACTTGATCCCCTCATCCAGATCATTGATAAAGATATTAAACAGAACTGGCCCCAATACTGAGCCCTGGGGAACACCACTTGTGACCCGCCGCCAACTGAATTTAACTCCATTCACCACAACCCTCTGGGCTTGGCCATCCAGCCAGTTTTTTACCCAGCCGAGAGTACACTTGTCTATGCCATGGGGCAGTGTCTTCTCTTCCCAGCAAGGCTTCTAATTCTTCCCATCCTTACTCGAGGGAACAACCACCTTCTTGCAGCAAAACCCCAGCCCTTCACATGTCTCTGCTATGTCTGTTTGACCTGAGTGATATCCAGGAGGTGTCCTGCCCATCCCACCTCTCCTGTTGGAGTGGTGTGTAAAGTTAGAGCCCTGACAGATGTAGGGAAGCCCCTAGGGACCATGTGGCCACATGTTGGCTGACATCTCAGCCCTTTTCCTGGTGTGTGGGCAGGCAGGCTGCAAGCTTTTGATGGCAGATCTTTGCAGACAGCTCAGCCACATGTGAGGGAAGGGACACATGACCCTCTCCCACCTCTTACCCCATCTGTTCACACAGTGCTGTAACCAAGTATCACACTGTGCTCAGGGCATGGGTGAGACCAGGTGTAACAGACTCTTCCAGTCTCCAGGTGCATTCAGCATGTTCCTGCTTTCCAGACCTAATGCTTCCCTTCTTCCTCTGCTCAGGCCTGAGACTGGCGAGTTTCACGCACTCCTGCCTGCATCAGTCCTGCCATAACAGAGGCTCCCATGACTACAGCAGGTCCCTTTGCGTCACACACAGAGTTTCTTCTTAGTTACAGCAGCTGCAGAGGCAGCTGCACCAGCTGCTGGGAGGAATCTGGCTGTGCCAAAAGCTGTCCTCCAGGCTGAGCTCTTCCAGACCCTGTGGTGTGTGCATGGCTAAAGCTCAGCATGGCCAGGTATGTTCCAAGTGCAATCTGTTGCTTGGCCCAGATTCGGTACTGGCTTTCCTAGGAATGACATTGCCATGCAGTAGCTAAGAGGCTGCTGGATTTTTGCACTCCCTTTTCTGCCTGCAGAGAGGCGATAGCACAGAGCAGCTGCTGCATGCTTGTGTTTCAAAAGCATCATCCTGGCAGAGTTCCTGACTCTTTCACAAGTGATGCAGTGGCTCAGAAGCAATAGCCCTGTGACTTCAATGAGATTCTCATCATTAAAGCAACTGCACAAAGCCTTCCTCCTGATTCTGATGGTGGGAGTGAGACTGGTCATGCTGCTGCTAAAGTACTGGTGGATTTTTAGGAATGAGAATATGGACAAGTGGGTCTTTCATTTCTCAGAGATAGAAAAAGCAATCCTGATGAGGCAGTGCAGTCTCACTATTGGAAATCTGTTGTCTGTCCACAGACAGGAGTGCTTTCTCTTCTCTGTGCATGCACAGATGGCAGTCCTTCCTTCCTATCACTCCAGATAGTGGAGAAGTCTTCTTCTGGCAGTCAAAACTGTCTTCTCAGGTTGAGGGCCCAACACTGTGAAGCTGCCATGGCAGGGAGGGCAAAGCCCCAACTTGGAGGTCTCCCCGGCTGCTGCCTGGGCTGCTCTGGGAGATGGCTGAGGTCTTGGTGGAGAGGTGGGGAAGGAGGCTGCAGGTTTCAAGAGCAACCTCCTTCTATGTGACACTTGGAACATAGAAGTGCAAGGTAGGTTGTGGGTGATGGCCCGTAAAAAGTGAGCTCCAGTACTTATCTGTGGCCTTTTGGCCTTTTTATTCGTGTTATACCCTGCACTGCTGGTGAAACACAAGATCCCAGTGTCCCAGTCACTGTTGCGAAGCTGCCAGTTTTACTGTGAATTTCCAGTTTTGGGGCCACTTACACCTCATGGGGTACAGAGGGGACCACACCAGTCGATGGAGAGAGCCAACAGACCTTAAGTCTGCTAATTTCCCTCCCCTAATGCTAGGAACAAGTCTGCAGTTATCCAAGCAACAGCCAAAGCTCTGACTTCATCCTATGCACTGGCTACATCCGAGCGGCTCAGCAGGAAACTTGTCCCATGACAGAGAACTGAGCAGTGGTGCCTTGTGTGCCTTCAATGCAAAGGCAGAGCATCAGGCATGACCACAGCCAGACCAGATACACCAGACATCATCCTCTAGACTGGTTGCAGCCCATCCACATTCATCCCCAGCATTATGTTAGTTATTGACCTAATAAGCGTCTATTTGATAACACTAGAGATAAAACCTGTGTTATTTACAAAGCTGTGGTCTTTCCTCTGCTCACAAAGGAGAGGTCACACCTTTGCCTTGGACAACTGCCCTGGACCACATCAAGGCTCTGGTTTACAAAGAAAGGCACAAAGCATCCTCAAATATTTTTCTCCAGTTAACAATGATGGAAATCCACAGTCACTGGTAAGAACATTCAGGGAACAATGTTCCCTGGAGGACAGAATGGGATAAAAACTTCAACACTGCCTGCCTAGGCTCCTGTCTGTTACGTGCCTCACATTAGGCACCCTGAACAGCCCCTGAGGCCTTCTGCATCCAAGTCTTAACCTCCTGCACTGGCCACAAACCCTGACCATGCTAATCCCAACCCTACCCCAGGTCTTGGGTGTCAGTGAGAGACAAACGTGTAGAATTACCCATTGCTCCCATCCAAGCTGCTCCCTTGCATGGTGTCTGGCCCTGGGTTCCTCTTTGTGCTTCCCATCTACTCTGGGTGATGCCAGCAGAGACCCACCATGTGGTCCAGGTTACGATGTCCTCTCTCTGCTTCTTCACAGGCTCCATCCCTCAGCACCAGTCAGCACAGGGGCCCTGGGTCTCTTTGGGATACTAAGTGGAGATTGCATTCTTGTCTGATCTTTGCCTTGTACAAACAAATACAGTTGAAAGCATTTCCTTTTAAAAAGGAAAGACTCCACATTTTAACCTTTATTCTACTCATTCATCAAACTACTCCACTGAAAGTAACTCTCTTGAGAAGATTTTTCTGTCTCCCATGGAGAGGGGTACCACTCACTGTCTAAGGCTCTCGAACTGGAAGACACCTTAAGATTAGGACCCTTCTGGCTCTGATAGGAAGGCAATCCAGATTCATTAGATTCTATAGATTCAACAGCCCAGAGATAATTTGGCTGGAAACCAGCCCTTCTGGGGGTGCCCATCATGTTGATCTGTGCCTGGAGGAGGGAACCTGCTGAATGCTAGTGGTGGTTATGAACATGGAAGATGGGGAGCCTCAGGCCCAACACTGGGCTGCCAACTGTGCTTGGGTATGTTCCTCCACCTCCTTGTGTGCCCTTTTTAGGTTGTCCACCCTTGGGAAAAAGGTCTCTCGCATTTATTTTCATACAATGCCTATTAAAATGATATCTGGTCATGCCTGAAGCTTCCAAGTGATCTAAGTACCAAGCACCCCCTCTCGCAAATTCCTGGGTGCCTCAGCCTGCTCTGTTGTCCACCTCATTGCCTCTTCTCTGGCCCAAATCCTTGCACTGAGATCCCAGGCCAGCCCTCTTGCTGTGCACTTTTTCATTCATCCTCCAGCTCTGAGGTCCCAAGTGGCCTCATGCCACCTTGCTCCCCTTTCTACCTCTCCACCAGCATCACTTGTTCTCAGACCTACACATCTCAACCTTCATCCGAGTACCCATCCTACTGATTCACCACCTAGATCCCCATACTGTTTCTCTGTCACTCTCACCTGGGCTCCTGACTCCATCTCCATCCCAAGACCTTTCTCACGTTTTCTTACTCTGCCCTCCAGGATCTGTGTTGCTTTTCAGGATGGTCACATCCAGAGCCTGCTCCTCTCACAAGCCTGTCCTCAGCAGGACTCGGGGAGAACAACTCACTGAACAGGGCTGCAGCGTGACCAGTGCAGACAAAGTCTTGCAAGATTTTAGGTGCTAAACTCTAGCTAGTTTCCATTGAGGCTATGTGAACTGGGACTTTTCACGTTCCCAAATTTGGGCATCTTTTCTCTAGGATAGCAAGAGGCACATCTTGACATACACACCACCATCTCTGCCAAATGTCACGTGCTGCTCCATAGCCTGCATGTCCTGGAGCTTCTCAAACTAAAAGTCATAAGAATTTTGGAAAATGGGCAAAATCAACTCTTTTCCTCTAACCTCATTCTCTGATGCAACTTAGCTGATTTTAGTGCAATGTTTCAAACAAATCCAGCACAAGGTAGATACATGGCATGAGGAATCCTGGTCCTGGGTATTCAAGTTATTGACAAATGAAGATAGACCCTTGAGACGAGAAGTGTTGAGTAACCGGAACTGCAAAGATTATTACTCATTTGCTTGTCATTAACAACAAGCCACACTACAGTCTTGAATATTAAATTTAAGCTTTAATTGCTCTAAACTTCAGATTTGGTTTACTTCAGAGGTACCAGTCATTTTGTAAAGGGTGATGCTGATGCCAAAATCCAGGACATTTTGTGTAAGATGAGATCTGAAGAATTGAAGTTGTCAAAACACAGTTCTCTAAAGTGCTGTTGAGAGCTCACTTGGTCTGCCCTGATCAGTCAAGACAGGCCTGCACCCAGAATTGTATTTGCCAGCCCTTTGCCTATCCTGTGATGATGCTTCTTTCCTGGAAGACTCTTCCGTCTTCCAGCTGGAGTTTGTCCTGATAGTCAGAATAAAAAACATATGTGACTTTGACCAAGAGTGTCACAATACTTGGATTATTCTTGGCACATGAGGATTCTCCTATGCACTCCCCTGATGCCCACCGAGATGTTCAGGCAGATCCACTCCTACCCCAGTACCCCGCTCTTACCTGTTTCTTACTTGGCTTCCTTAAATGAGCCAGCACATGGACACCACAAACAAGAATAATTAAGAAAAGTGATCTCCAAGCTTAAACATTTGAATAGCCCATACTGCAGCTGGTGGACTGAACTATAATATTTAAAATTCACCCTGCGAGGGTATATTGCACACATCCTGTCTGAGGCCAGAAATACTCTGCTTCCCTCCCAGTCTGTGAGACCAGACCTGAGAGCACTGACATACCTGGAGTACCATCAAAGGGCACAGGCTTGAATTTCTGGTACATTTACAGCATGCAAATGTTTCAAGGGTCAAGAACTATTCAGTGACAGAGATTAATTGCAGATCACAGACAGATTCAAGACAGTCACCACCTGCTCGCAGTCAAATTATAGGAAGATGCAGGCAAAACTGTCACATGTGTTCAATAATTAATTATTGACCTTTTCTACGCCTGAACCCCTGGAGCAATCCCTCTGCCTGTGCCACGTAAACACCCTGATGGTCTGTGTAGACTGAGAACACCGCACCTTTCATTGCTGTTTAGCTCAGCTAGACATGCAATGTTTCAAACCGCTGCTAAATGGTTTGCATTTCTGCACCAATATAAACTTGTTTGAATACAATTCAGCTTTTCATGCTGCATTCAGGAAGCCACAGTGCCCTCCATCCCACAGCCCCTGGATGCTGCCGAGTGCCTGGACAAGCAACTGCTCTCTCCAGCCACTCTGTTATTCAGCTCAATCATCTTCAGCAGCTACATGGATCGCCACTTCAGAACCTCCTCATTCACAGCTAGGACAAAATTACTGTAGGGAAGATAATTTTTCAGCTGAGGATACTACACACAACATTGCCAAGAACAGTATCACAGAATCAAGGAAACTTAAGACATATTTTTTACTTACTGAATTTAAGTTTGTCACTTCCCCCCTCCTTTCTCCCATTTTCTTTCCTACCTTTGTTTCCTATATGGTACTTTTACAGAGATGGTATCTTACATCTTCCTGTTTGAATTTCACTTTTCCAGCCCTTGACCAGTTCTCTCACCTTTCTGTGCCTCCACCGTTAGTACCAGACTGTTGCAGCTGGTGCTTGCAGCATGTCCATTCGGTAGGACCACAGAGTACTCCAGTAGGCGCTGCGGGAGCAGGAAAAGTGCAGCCTGGTGATGGTCTCCTCTCCAACAACCAGAGGAGCTGACCTGTGGGCCAGTGCAAGTGCACGCACCAGACCACCTCCAGCCTCCTGCCCAGAAGGTCAAAATATCTTCTTCACCCTGAGGGGAAGGCTCAGAGCTGAGCAGGAGTAGCACCGCAGCTTCACAAGCAAACGGGGAAAAGCTGTGAAGGGGTCAGAGGGTGAAGATCACCCCCAAATCTGGTCCCACTGAGATAGAGGATTCCCTTAATCCGTTAATCCCTTCTCCTGTTCCGTGGTACCATGGGGTCAGTGCACACTCAACATGATTAAAGTACTGCAGGAATGAAATGCTAATAAATAACTTTTATATTCTTCATTTCTTCAGTTGTGACATATATAAAAGAGATAAAATGAGCCCTCTGAGAATCCAGCCTTAGCTCTTATCTTCTGTTTGAACCGTTAAGTGCCAGCTTGGTTATTACTCATGCTCTTGACATTGAAGTTTTTCCTTGAGCAGTAACTCTTGTGCTGAGGTTGCTATGAGTAATCTCTGGGATTTAGGCAGCTGCATGCTCAGGCAGACACTCACCAACACAGTTGAGCCCCAATGCCTGCTCCCCTTTCCCTCTGCTAAGCCCCAGCAGAGCTGGCTTTGACCCATTCCCTCCACCTGCACTCAGGGATGGGAAGCGTCAAAGAAGTTAAGACCCTGGGTGCAAGGAGAGCTCACCAGCCTGTCTTTCCTGGGTGAGAGGCAGGACAGCAGTTCACATCATACACAATGGCCTGGTTCTGCCAGGAGACATCTCCATTCACAGAGCCAGGCCTGTGCCCTTTGACTCCATGCACCAGCAAAGTTCACCAGCCTGGCCCAAAAGCCCATGGGCCCATGGTGACTAGGAGACAACTGTCCTTTCCAGCTAGCTGGGACACGGAGGTTCACTTGGCTTTCAGGTTGTCAGTAGCAAGTTCAATGGCAGGTCGTCCTGGAGAACTGGTGTCAGAAATGTCCAATTTATACAATAGATGTGAGGTTCACATACATCAGCCAGGACATTACCGGAATCCAACATGATGCAAGGAAAATGAGATGGCTTTAGCTCATTTCCCAAGACTTGACACAAAGCCTGAGTTGTCCAGGTCGGATGGGGACAAAGGGCCTGGCTGCAAGCCAGTCACTGTCCCATGGGTTTAGGACAACTTTTCTGACTTTGGCCTACAAGGAGGAGCAGCAACTTTGTATCCCCAGTGTTACTGAGTTCATGGGGATTCATCTTTACTACACATTTTCCAGACCAGGTTCCCAGAATAATTCTTTTTCAGTCTTTAAAATATATCTTATTGCTAACAAGTAAAGCAGTTTAAAAGGCACCTGTCTACTGCTAAAAACCTTTCTGAGGATATGGCTGTGTAAATCAGTGTTTGTCCATGCTCATCACAGCCTGCTAAGCCACTCTTATCACAGGAAACCAAGGGTCTGCTGCTGCTGTCAGGTATAGAACTGCTACAGCCCATCCCAAGAAAGCAATCCCACAGTGCCTCCTGAAGGGACATCTAACCCAGGCTGTAATGATCCTCCAGGATGGAAACCTGTGGCCAGGACACAGGGCCAGTGTTTCCCAGTCACCCACATGTCAGCTGGAGGTCTGTGCTGGTTTTGGCTGGGATAGAGTTAATTTTCTTCATAGTAGCTAGTATGGGGCTATGTTTTGGATCTGTGCTGAAAACAGTGTTGATAATGCCAAGATGTTTTTGTTACTGCTGAGCAGCGCTTACAAAGAGTCAAGGCCTTTTCTGCTTCTCACCCCATGCCGCCAGTGAGGAGGCTGGGGAGGCACAAGGAGTTGGGAGGGGACACAGCTGGGACAGCTGACCCCAACTGACCCAAGGGATATTCCAGACCATATGATGTCATGCCTAGCATATAAAGCTGGGGGAAGAAGAAGGAAGGGGGGGACATTTGGAGTGATGGTGCTTGTCTTCCCAAGTCACCATTACGCATGATGGAGCCCTGCTTTCCTGGAGATGCCTGAACACCTGCCTGCCGATGGGAAGTGGTGAATGAATTCCTTGTTCTGCTTTGCTTGCGTGCGCAGCTTTTGATTTACCTATTAAACTGACTTTATCTCAATCCATGAGTTTTCTCACTTGTTTACCCTTCTGATTCTCTCCCCCATCTCCCTGTGAGGGAGGTGAGTGAGCAGCTGCATGGTGCTTGGTTGCTGGATGGGGTTAAACCACAGCAAGGTCTTACCACACCAGAGGGAAAGATTTTGGCCAGAAGTTTAATGGACCTCAGTGATGGATTGGCCAGTTCAGCTGGAGGTGTGGACAGCCATATCTTACTCTATTGAAGAGATGATGCACTCAGCCCAAGGCAGGATCCTACCCGTGTCCAGAGGTCCAGCACTACTGCTCAGAGTACAGGGCACCCTGTTGCATTGAGGGGTGTCTGTGAAGTCTGACCTACTGCTTTCTTAGTTCGAGAACAACAATGATATCCATGCCTGCAGTCTCTGCCTGTGGTCACCAGCTAAGGCTACAAACACTCAGAGCCAGTCCTGATCCAAAAGCCAGTGCCTTCCTCAGAGAAGGCATTTGCCTATCCCTGAAGGTCTGAAATCCACCTGAACACACTGGTTTCTTCCAGCTCCACCCACTGTCAGACATGATCAGAGCAAATCAATAAAACAAATCAATAATTTCTTCCACCTCCAGACTATGCCTTATTTTCTCTGCAAACAGTCCATCTCTCCAGTCCCATCCAGTACTGCCTGCAATCACAAAGTGAACGGCTAAGGAGTGGGCTTCAGTGCCAGTGACAGATGGGTACTATGCAAACATACCTATCACAGTGCTGGGGTGAAGCACTACATTAACTCATCCTGAGCAAGACGGAGGCAGAGAGGTTTACAGGGAGGGCTCGGCCTCCTTTGGAGAAGGTTCACACACCTTGTGGTGGTTTAGAAGCACTGTTGGGTTCCTGAACTTTCACAGCAGCATCCACAACTGGCGACCCTTGCTGAACTTCTGCCATGCCACGTCCCTAGGCACAGCCTTCAGGATGTGGGATATCACTGGTCTATATCAAGTAAGGCTGCATGCCCCTTGAACAACATGAGGTCCTGCAGGGTGATGCCAGTCCCATCTGCCACTCATTATCCTTATAACCATGGCAATTAAGTTCAAGGCTTCAGCCCTCACCCCCCATGCCCCCAGCTTGGTGCAGCAAAGCTGCAGCACTGCCTGCAGTTCTGCATGGCACAGGACAGTACATCCCACAGCTTTGTGCATCCCCTCTCCGTGGCAGCAATAGGTCTTATCCCCTCAGAGTGCAGTGTCTGTAGTCTCTGTCCAGTAAATGTCTTGTGCCCAGCTGAGACATAAGTCCACACAGTGCCGCAGCCCAGGTCCACACTCCAAAATGAGACTCTGCTCAGGACAAGTCTCTTCATTGCCTGAGCTTCTCTCTTTGGTGAGGAGAGGAGAGCAAACAAGAGGCAGGACAGAGCATTCAAGCAGAGCAGGAAAATACTCAGTACCTGCTGTGGTGGGAACCAGAGCAGAACAGAGACTTGCCCATCCTGGCAGCCATACATGCCTCTAGAGTAAAAGCTGATTCAGGAATGCATGTGAATTTAACACAGAGTATTAGAAATCAATATCCAGCTGCTTCCTCCCCTCCAGGGAGTGAGGCCAGGTGCTTCTTTCTGAAAATGGTTCTGAGTCAGAGATGTATTTTTCCAGCCAGAAAAGTCCAGCATGAAAAATCTGTATGCTAAAAAGCTGCAATAAAATTGATCTTTCATCCAGAATAGACAAAGCCCATCCTTACTCTGTTGCCTTCCCTCTCTTATCGCTCCTGGCAGGAGGTGGTGGGTCCTGCTGACCTCATGTTTCATGGACAGAACAAATGGCTTCTCCAGCAGCTTTCTGCTGGCAGGTTTCCCTCCTGGAGCTTCAATGGGCCCCTTCTTTGCTATGAGATGGGTCCTTGCAGACCCTGTAAGTACTGTCCACAGCAAAACGAACTGCCTTCCCTCTAGACTTTTCACCCTGCCATTGTAAATCCCGCTGGCTTTGTTCCAAAGACTATGCTAGACACAACCATAATACAGTCATTTTTCTTCTACATGTTGGAGAAGGAAACAGCAGAAATGCTATTCTTTCAAATAATTTAACAAAATACAGACCCCAGCTCAAGGTAACTCTTTAACCTCTTCAGTGAAAGTCTTCACTCTTGCCAGGGCTGTGCTGTCCTGCAGTCTGTCTGACCACAGCCGCATGCGGGGGCTTTTCAGGGAGAGGAGCTCTGCAGTGCTATCAGAAATCAGATCCACTTAGAAGTGTGCTGGTAGTGAGCAGGCTGGATAGATGGAGAGATAGCAGCTGTCCCTTGAGAGTCTTTTATGCAGTGATAGGTTAGATGAATGGATTTACTTCTGGGAAGAGCTGTCCTTTGAGACTCAAAAAGAAATCAATGTGAGGAAATGCTGTTTCAGAAAATGCTTTTGTCTCTCAGTCCTTCTGGTCTGCATGCAACAGCAGCCTGCAGTGTCCCAGGCAGACCCTGCTCCCTGTGCTTACTCTCATTCACTCCAAAATGTGTCTGACATGCAGACTTGCACTCTCATGTGTCTCCTGCTTACTCCCATGCACCCAGCACAAGGGCACATCAGCTGCAGCAGGTTTACGCCCAAAGAAAGCAAAGCAGAGAGAGACTGGTCTCTGTCCACAGACCATTTTGAGCAATGTCTTCAAATCATTTCAGAAGCATTTAATGTATTGACTGGAGGACCAGGGATAGTACAGACTCCTAAACAGGCAAAGGACAATCCAGAATGGACTCAAGGGGTGGCAGTTTCCCCTAGGAAAGCTATGATTCAGTCTTCCTTAAAATGGTACAATGACTAAGGCATTTCCTCTCCATCTCTGGGCCTGCAAATATGAAGCCTTTGCTCCAGTGAAACCTGCTGTGATCCAGAAGTAAGCTAGTGCTGACTTCATCTCTGTACTTGTAATGCAAACAGAAGTCACAAGGTAATTTTTGACCCTGACTTACAACTGCCTTGTAAACAAAGACTTTTTTCTAGGGATCCTTTGAAAGAGTGACCGGCAGGGTCTTTCGGCAGTCAGCATATAGGAAGATGAGTATATAAAAGCCCATGAGAAAACAGGAGCTCATTTTGGATTAATCCAAAATGGTGAAGTGTGCAACTCTGTCAGTGGAGCTGCAGCATTCAGACAGGTGGGAGCAGGCGCAGGAGACACCTCCAGCTAGGCTGCACCGTGCAGAGCCCGGCCTTGTCGGGCAGCTTAGCCACCTCTTACAGCCCTGCCGGTCTTGCTATGCGGTCTCTGCAGCTCAGCACACTTGCAGGCCTCTCCAGCAGGACGCCTGGTTGAGGGTCTCCAGCCTGTGGCTGGACAGTCACTAGTGGCCCTGGAGGCTTTACAACCTATGACTACTGCTGTCCGAAATGCCAATCTTGAGAGCCACCAACACTTGGGGAAAGCACAAGCAGAGGCTCAGTCTACCTTGTCCTGAGGAACATGGAGCAGCCCTGGTATTGACTGCTTATCCTCATGCTGCTCTGCCTTCCTCTGAGGGTGGCCTCATGGCCTCTCCTGGTGGCACTACCACCTGAGTCCACGTCAGCTCCCCCAGGGCTGAGTAACAGTGAACTTCAAAGAGTTCCTTGTCCAGCCTGTAGTTCACGGAACCTTTGAATTTCTGACACCTCCTGCTCTTCCCACTGAGGCTGAGGCCAATGCCTCATGAGACTGACACAGCAATGCAGCACAGCTGAGCCCAAGTGGACGCCCACAGAAACGACAGTCAGATTAGGTGGACCATGGAACCGTGGATACCTCTTAGTTCCTGATAAGAAGGCAGGTCATGTACTTCCCTGCTCTTTATATCAGAAAAGAAATTCTCTAGAAGATGAGGTTAAACATTAGGCCTAAAGCCACTGTACGATGGCTAAACTCTGAATTTCCAGGTTATCCATCTGCCGCATGCCAGGTATACATTCCCAGCCACCAGGATTTCAATATACATTGGATGTGGGGACATCCCATGATGGATGGTGTCCAGCTCAACCGCCAAGTCAAACAGCATTTGACACTGGGTTCCTGGAGGAAGGAAGGGCTCCTCCTCACTGCGAATGGGAGCAGAGGATTATGGGAGGGCACAGGCAGAGTCCAGGCAGCTCTCTGCCTGCACAGCGCTGCAGTAGCCAAGTGCCCCATCTCCCAGGCCCGCAGTGGAGCTCAGAGGGTGGATAACAACCTCCCTGTGCTTCCTCAGGTGCTTGTCCCACACCTGCATCCCACTTGCTGCTCTGCGAGACCCTGGGAAGAGGGTGGTCAGTCTGGATGAGCTGCCCTCCTGGAGCAGGTTGCACAAAGCGGGCAGCCTCAGCACAATTAGCAGGTGGCTTTGCTGGTGACAGCAGCCTGCTCGTTGCTCCTTTCCAGAGCAGAGCTGTTCATCCCCACACGCTGGTCTCTGCTGACACAGATATATAGGCAGCAGGCAAGAGCCCTGCGTGTGCCGTGTGGTGCAAAGCTTTACACAGCCCAGAGATCCTGCCTGGGCCCTGCAGACAGAAAGGGCTTTTCCAAGGAAAAACAGGACAGGAAAGACCTAGTAATCCCCTGAAAGAAACACCAGCACATTCCTCCAGGCAAACAGTTACGTGACAGGCGGCAGAGACAGCTCCCCAAAGCCGCTGGAGAACAAGTCGACAAGTACCATGTGTGGAAATTTCAGCTCCAGTTTTGCAGTGCAGGCTATAATCATGTAGGAGGTGTAGGCCAGCCCTGCCAAGAATTCAGGGCTCTGCTCTGCAGAGGCGCATGCGCTGTGTCCACTTGCAGTGTGCCCTCTGCCAGACCTGAGCCATGTGTGCCTTCGCTCAGGGGTGTGCTCCAACAGCGTCTGTGAGCCAGGAGTGCTCCTGCCTCTGCTACAGAGCACTGACATGCTCACTGCGTGTCCTGCCCCTGCCCAGTGCACCAGGCAGACGCAGGCAAAGGGAGACTTGGTTCTACATCTCTCCATCCTGCTGGAATTGGAGAAGAGCCACCCAGCATCCCTGTCCCGCTTGCTGCCACCATGCAGCAGGACAGCTGATAAACACAGATTATTGTAGGGTCTGGCACAAGTTCAGTAGGTGGTGGGGGATCACTGGGGTACACTGGTGCCAGCCACTGCCTGCAAGGGCCACACTGCATGGGAACAGCCTGGTGGTATGTTAGGACAACCAGCTTATTAGCACTGGGGCTGGCAAGGGAAGCGTTTAGAGCTTGGAGATGTCCCACCCTACGTCCTGCACGTGTAGCTGAGTGTTACAGGCTAGCACACTACAGGGACCTCCACAACACATGCCATAGCCTGGGGCAGCTCTGACAGCATGGAGAACAAGACAGAAGGTGACCAGAACCCAGTCTCTGCATGTCAGGAAGGACATAGTGGAGTCAGAGAAAGTCTGGAGAGCAATGATGGAAATGAAGAGGGGATGAAGCTGCTGCTGTATGAGCAGATTCCTGCAAGGACACTCTGGAGAGGAAAAGGCTAAGGCAGGAGGTTTTACAAATGCATGGAGGTGATGGATAAGCTGAACACAGGACTGCTGTTCCCCCACCCCTGCTGTGCTAGAAGGATAAAACTGTTAAGAGACCAATTTGCAACATACGAAAGTACTTCTTTATACAACCACTAATGAATATCTAAGTACTGGGCTGCCATGAGAGGTTGTAAAGGCAGGTGCTATCAGCAGTTCAAAAAGAAATTAGACAAATTAATTGATTGATTAGATAAATTAATTAATTAGACCCCTGTTAAACTGTCAATATAGCAACAGAGGGATTTCAGGACAGTATGTGGCTGTGGTGTCAGAGCCCTGAGCAGGGCTGAGGCTAGCCTGCAGGAGGGAAAGCATCTAACACAGGAGGAAGGCCAAGCTTGCAACTCATCCTCATCTACACCCCATCAAAAAATACTGACACGGTCCCTGCAGTGGCTCAGCAGAGGGTGAGAGTGCTGAGTGAAGAAGGAAGGTGACCCCAGGGCTGCTGGCAGTGCTGCTGCAGGGGCTTGCTGGCAAACCTAGTGTGTGAAGGTGGTGCCCTTTTAATCAGCTGGGAAAATAAACCTGTTTACAGCAAGCAGAGATGCAAGGTGTGAAATGACTGACAGGCATGAAAATTGTTCACAGTAGAAGTCTGGATGAGCGTATTGGTGATCCTGCACACATACGTCCCACAGGTTTATGGGCACAGCCTCCCTTCCCAAATCCCAGTAGGTACCAGCCCTAATCTTCCAAACTACTGAAGAGACCTTTCCGAATCAAAGCTTTGAGTCCAACAAATAGAACTATCAATACCAGACTCCACGTGACAGGGAGATACATCACAAGAGGAAGGGGGCTGGAACAAGAACGTGGTTGTAAACAACCTGTGAAGCTACTCAGGCTGTAATGCGAGGATGGTCCCTGGCTGTCAGCGTGTCCTGGGGCTTCACACCTTCTGAAGAGGGTGATGGATCTTGAGTCAGTCAGAGAAAAAAACTGGACTCCAGCCCAGGCATCCATGAAAGCCAGTCCAAAGGGTGGTCTGGTCTGCAAAATACCTTAGGCTGTTCTCAGAAAGGTGCTGTGAGCTGCCTTGCAACCGCATGTGAAGGTCCACAGCTATCTGAAAACATGAATCCAGCATCTGCTGCCTATGTCTGTAGTGTCAACTGAGCTGGCTCTCAAAACCAGGATCCTGATGCCCCATATACGACAGCAGAGATCTAAACATGACCAGGAGTCAGGTCTTGAGCAGGACTGTCTCAAGCAAAGGGCCACTGCTTTTTTCTCTTTGCAAAGATAATCTGACAGCAGATTTCTCCTCCTCCCCCCTGCCTCCCCTGCCACCCACCTTAGTACTTTCTGGGGAAAAATATGAAAGTCCAAAGAAACCTCCCACTCAGAAATGATCTCTGCAGCAGTAGATGGAAAAACAGTCAAAAGACCTCAATAGCACAGCAGCTGAGTTCAGCTTCTAGAAAAACGTCACCAGCTGTACCACTTTCCTCCAATGCATAGACTATAGCCTCCCACATCTCGTGTCTTTCCTTCTGAAAAGATAGTCCAGAAAACTTGTCAGCGCTTTATTTCTGAGAAAGAAAAGGGAGGGGAAGTAGGTTCCAGGAAATGGCTGAGATGGGACCAGTGACAGGCCTAAATGACCTGGGTCGGGTTCAGTTGCTTTAAGAACATTTCTGTGTGCACATGGTTTTGCTGCTGCTGTACATCTTATGTGGAAGTACTGAGATAAGTGCAGTGATGGGAAGCAGCACCAAAGGCAGGCAAGTAGACAGACAAGAAAGAGGCTCTTTTTTCTTTCATGAGCTCTCATCCTTCATGGCAGGTTTATAACAGTTGATTCCAGTGGTGCTGGACTTGCAGAGAACTAGAAAGTTGTTACCCTTCTGGGAGCTGGCAGGGCACAGGAACATTCACCTGGGACAGGGCCCAAAGTGTCACCTTTCCAGAGCCTTGAACTTTCTGGGTGAATGACTTAGTTTAGATTAAAGGAATCAACAAAACCAAGTGCAAGGCATTCTCCACTGGTAAGACGGCATCAGCCCTGCCTGCGCTGCCAGCAGGCTCTGGGGAATTTAAAGGAGAAGCAGACAGAAAGCAAATACTTGGGAAATACAGAGATCATGATTACTGGGTAATGTGCTGGGGCCAGGAGGATGCATGGTCAAAGAGGAGCACTTTTAGTTTCAAAGACACACTCGTGTTTTGATAGCTCAGTTACTTTTTTTTCTAATAACTACCAAGGAAAAAGAAACTGTCTGCTCAGAGATTATCTCTGCAGTGATATGTGGAAAGCAAAGCAGAGCTGTAAAATATCTACAGTTAAGGATCACATTCTGGAAGAAGAAAACAGGAAACATGAAACCAGTGGAAACACAAAGATAAATGATCGTCCAGCTAAGGAGCGTTTGAGACAGGGAGATATTTCCTGCTGAAGAAAGGAGGGTTTGTGGAAGTGACACCTCATCTTATACATCAGGAGAAGACTTTCCATCCAAGAATGAGGCAAAAAAATTATTGCCTACCTTGGGGAAAAGGAGAAAGAGGACAGGGAGAGCATTTCAGCTCTGCAGACAACACCATACTGCATGCCATATGGAGAGCTGACCCATGATAGAGCTGGCAGGTAGTGCTCAGGTCCTATGGCAGAGTTATTTTTCTCTGGAGTGACCTGAGGTCAGTGAGGGGACACTGCTGCCCACCCCCTTCTCTGAGCTGAGCTATGCTTCATGGTGGGACAGGCGACAGGACTGTGCTGGGGTCAGCTGTTGGGGTAAGCCAAGAAGGAACCATCATGTGTGCAGCACAGCCACTAAGCACTTCTCTGACCACACAAAATCCCAGGAACCAGGAGCAGGTGGAGATGTCTGGAGGAGTAAGCTCCAAAGGGAGTTGAAGCCACCTTCCAACCTGTGAGGCAGTGATTTCCCATCCAGCTGGGCTGCACCCCATGTGTCCTTCTGGGTAGGCTTCTCCAATGGCCATGGGAACTTTTCCATTACTTAGCCTTTCTGCACTAGCAGATGCACCCTGGCATTTCCTGGCTCTATAGCTCATGCTGTTGCAACCGTCTTGGTTTCAGAAGGGAGCATTTGGGCAATGGCTGCATGCACTTTTTCCCATTTAGTCTTGTCTCTATGGACAGCATGCACCCTGCCTTACTGTGGCCCTGAAGGGCTGGCATCACTCTGTGCCTACTGACATCGCAGCCAAGGGTGGAGTGGGGAGAGGCTGGGAGAAGTCCTTGCCCCACTGCACTCCAAGGCAAAAATCCCATTGGCTTCAAAGGAGTGAGGGTTTCACTTGCTGTTTTTTCAGGCTGCACTTTGTTAGAGATCCACTTGGGAGCTTTATCAAAACAACATCCAAGTGAGCTGCCATGACCCAGGGTACTGGAATGTGTCCCTGGGAAAGCCTCCCCAGCACTGCTGCAGCACCGGGCATGGCACAGCCGTCCTTGCTGTGAGGAGCCTGGCCTAACCTGCCACTCTCTCCTGCTTCTGATCAAACATGACCACAGTCCCCAAACAAGCTGTCCACACCAATTGCGATCATGCACGGCGCATTCATTCCCCTGTTCTCCCATCTGCCTCTTGCTTAAAATGTACTGGCCCTGGATCCGGATCACACATACCAGGGACTGGATCCAGCTGTACCGAGGTTGGGAAGACAGCACAGATTTATGGCACAAACTACATGGTCCATGCCTCGCAGTGCCAAGGATAGGGGTCTATTGACCCTTCAGACATCTCATAAATCCTCACCAGCAGGCTATGACTCTTTCAGCAGTATTGCTGCCCATGGCAGTGGGTGTTTGGCTCACAGCATTTGAGTACTCTAGGAGAAAAGAGCAGCCTTTGTAACAAGCCTTGCCTTGGGATATCTGCTTGATGGTCCACTTCTCAGAGCCCTGACAAAACCCAGCGAGCTGGATGACTGACTGTGCCAGCTCCAGCTGGCACCAAAAATCAGCTTTCACTGAAACATCTCCTTCCTCAGTGTCTGGGTCTGTAATTGATTTCCTACTCTTCTCCAAGCCCAGCTGCCTGCCTCCCTGCCCACCCTCAGAAAAATTGCATGGTTTTACACCTGTGTCTGGCTTTGCATGTGTTAAAGGCCACAGCAGGGCTACATGCAAACCATGGGGGAGGTGCAGCTGAGGAGGTTTCCCCCATCAAGCCTCCTCTGGAGGATTTAGAGCCAAAGATGCTTGTCCTCTCTATGTGTTTTGCTTTGGTATTTTGTAGATCATTTTTTTTTTCTTTACTTGAGTGTGTTATTTTAACCTCATGCCTTTATATAATACTAGAAACATAATGAATAATAGTACCAGGCTCTTCGACTATTTGCTCAGTGTTTCCCTGGGGTTTGACGCATGCTTGCTTTCCTACCCTCATTCTCTCTGTCAGTCTTTTCCAGCAAGGCAGAGAGCCTGTACTTTCTCCACTCTGTTCTGGGGATGCCATTGGCACCTCTGTGCCATGAGGAGGAATGACATCCTCCAGCTGCAGCACAGCAATTCACATTCACACTGCATGGCCTTACCAAGGTCAGAGGTGCTAAACACACAGGTGAGGCCAGAAGAGACAATGGTGGCATCTTCTGTGGTTTGGTCTATAGCAAAAGGCAAGAACCAACCAAGAGGAGTCTTCCATATCCAAGCCACATCCCTACTCAGTGGGTCTACAAGGTGTCCATGCTCCCCCATGTTCCCTATTCTTTTGTGGCCAGGGTTTGTGCCTTACGGGAGGTGGTAGGTGAGCACCTCGACCCCACAAGCCAACAGCTGCACCAGGACATGTGTGTGGAAGCATTGAACTTTTGGACAAGCTCTTACCCTCCTTGGCTGGTATCACTGTCCTGGTGTCCATGGCAGGGAAAGACTCACATCTTAGAGCATTCCACTTTCCCTTTTGCTTCCCTGGGTTGCTCCAGTAGATTTGCAGCAAACTGGGCTGTTTGGGGGGGATCACAGCTTCCTTACACAAGCAACAGGGAGGAAAAGGATCTGAATTCCCACCTTCTTCTGGCTACCCTGGCAATCTCAGCACCTAGTCTTGAGGAAGATGCCTTATGTCAGATGGAGGGAATGCCTCCTTAGCTTCTCAGGCTTGCTCAGCCTTTGTGCATAACTGGAGTTCTTAATTTTGGCATGAAATCCTAACCAGTAATAAGATAGTTGGGAAAAACTCAGCCCTGAATGCTGATGGGTTTGGAGGCCAAGCTTTCTTCCCACCCACATATTTGACACCGCAGGCCTCACACATCCTTGACCCCATCCCCAACTCCTGCTAGATGATGTTCCTCTAACCCTGCCTATGTTCTAGCCAACCTGCTGGGGGTTCCCATCCATCCTCTCCCTTGTCTGATGCTGACCCAGTCTGCAGCTCTCATCTCCTGGCAGTCTTTTTGTGGAAGCTGAGACTTAAAAGTAACCTGAGAGTGTGAAGAGGTCTCCTGGGTCAGTATACCCGGCTGTAGCAGGCTTTTTGTCTGCTGGATGCTTTCTATTGCCCGCACCCCGAGGTGGCATCTTCATGCTGAAAACAGCAACCACTGATGCAACTACTGTCAAACTGGTTTCAGGTTGGGAAGCTGAGACATGAAAAGCAGAGTGTCTCTTACAAACGTCAGGAACCTGAAAATCTGCACACAAGAGTTTATAAAGAGTTGGGCCTTGAGCTCTGCCCCATTAATGTTTATTTTTAACAAATGTTGGAATATTGTTCCAAAGGACTAGAAAAGGCCAACAGTGTACAAATATTTACAGAGCATAGAATAAACTGTCAGCCTCTTAACTTGACATCAGTCCCAGATGAAATTGTGGCAAGCTGATACAAGACAACTCAGAGAGAATTCAAAGCTGTTTCTGCTCTTGAAGCATGAACTTGATATATAATTTTATGGAGTTTGGTCTGTAAAGGTAACAACTGACATGCTGGCCTTCCCTGAAGACTGAAGCTCGGTGATATTTTGTGCTTGAGACTCTCATTGACCAAAAATGACATTTGTTCTGCTAAGTGTATTTAAGTCTGCCCAACAGTCAGATCCTGAAATATATCTGCTAATAGGGTGTCATCATCTGATGATACTGCAGGAGTTTCGGGGGGGATGGGGGGTGGTGATGGTAGTGTCCTGCTCTAAACTCTGCACAACACAAGCTCTTTATCAGTGATCTGGGAAAATTATTTCCTGTTGGGGAAACATATTTGCTGTTGTGATTTTAAAAGTTCAGGAAATGTGTTGTAGTGGAAAAACATAAGTATTTATTGTATGCAGCATTTGAATGGTATGGTAATTGAGGTTTTGTTTAGCTAGACATTACTGACCATGCATTTTAATATCACTAAAGCCAGATAAATTTTATACTTTCAAGAAGGAAGATGAAGATGTCATTGACAGGACAGTGTACTCTACCCTGGAAAGCCATGACCTTGAAAATGACCTAGGGGTCACTGTTGATAATAGTAGCACAAATTGCCAAAGTGATGCTTTGTCTATATGTGGGAATGCAATCTTGCCTGCAGAAACTGGGTAACACTGACTCTGAGAAGAGTGTCAAAGTTATCTGTTTATGACATTGATAAGACTGTACTGGAAGAGTCTTCCCATTTTTAGCCTTACAAGTTTCTTTTAAGATACTGAAAAATGAAAAAAAAAAGGTTCAGAAAAGAGCTACAGAAAAGACATTGTATCTAAAGGGCATGTTTTAGTGAGAGATTAAAGTAGATCAATTAATTTAACTTATCCAAGAAAAGATGATGAAGTGACTGAACAGTGTTTATAAGTCTACATTTCTACAAGAAGAATCTTTGATTTAGTGGAAAAATAAAGAACAGGGCTTACTAGCTGGTGGTGGAAGTGAGACAATGCCAGCTGTAATGGAGGTGGCCAGTTCATCAAATTCAGCGTCTTAGCTCAGGGGTATGGTGGTTGCTCCTTTTCCCTGGATTGTGTGGCTGGAACTACTTTCCACCAAACCAGTGCTGGAGGGCTGCACATGGATATTCCTGGTCTCAGCCTGGTTGCAGCCAGGGATCTGTGAATCTGTTCTGAAAAGCAAAGGCTTTCCGTGCTATCTGCTCACAGGAATTGTGCTGTGACTCTGGAAAGCATCTGCAGGATTCATAACCCTGATGTATTAGACCCCAGCAGTGATGGCTGTTGCCATTACAAAACAGGGCTTGGAGACGACTGAATTTGCAGGCTATTGTAAGTACTGGCTGCACTGAGTCCAGGTATGTGACACCATATTAAATTAAGACTGTGAATTCATTTTATGCTGCAATATAAGGCAGCAACGGACTTCATTGGCAAGAGACACATGTAAAAGAGAATTTAATCTCAATTAACAATAAACATTTCTTCCATGCCAACAGCTGCTTACAGGTTGTACCCAAGCACGTAAACCAAACCAACACAGATTGTCAAAAATAATAGGGGTTCATCCTTACTGCTGCAACTTGACACTTTTCTAGTGCTGTGGCAACACACGGGGTAGAAAAACAGCTGGATGTCCCTAGCTGGGCATTCCTAGGGAATGACAGCAGCTGGCATTGCACGGAGGAGCGAGCACGGTGCCCCTCGCAGACCAGGATGCTTCTGATCTCTGGCTGGCTAGAAGCAGAGGATTGGATATGATCTTGGAGGCTCCTTCATATGTCAGTGGTTGCTCTGAGTAAATGCGTTGGGTCATTAGTTTTCTTGTCCTCAAACAGCAGAATTGTTGCTGCTATGTTTTGAGTTTCAATCGTGCAAGATAAATGCTTTCAGACTAGATCTCTACTTGAGGTGGGTACACAGAATCCACCTATTTTTCTGCCTATCACATTTCTATGGGGTGATGCGTAGGAGCTTATTAGACACTGTACTGCATGAGGGGCAGCTCACAGTGGGGGAGTGCTGCATTCCCAATGCTTCAGCAAGTCCACATGCCAAACTTGTGACAGACAGACCTCACCATGGCTTTTCCAGCTTCTTATGCACAAACAGCAATACATGACAGGATACAAAATGAGCTCAGTCCCTTTGCTTGGTGGCCAGAGCATATGGTAGGAATCTTCTAGAGTCCAACACATAAGGCATTTGGACTTTGAATCCTATTTTCTTCTCACTCTCTTGAGCACCAGGGATTATAGGCTTAGGCAAGTCAGCTGGGGATAACAGAGCTGTGTCCAAGGGCATAAGTAGAAAATGGGGAGGAAAATCTCTCCAAAACCTATTCCTCAACTCCAAAGAAAACATGAAGCAGCAGCATATAGCATCAGTTAATTCTCCTGCCACTGTTTTGGAGACTGCTGTTTACATTAATGAGCTAGCTCACATAACAGAATGTATAGCTCTTGACTCCAGTCCTAAGGACAGGAACTGAGTACAGCCGTGCCGTATTACCCAGAGGAAGTGTTCAACAAAAAAAAGGTACTTGGGCTGCCCTGCAACTGCAGCTCCACCTGGCAGAGCACATGCTCTCAGGTGTTAGGTAAGGCAGAGGACGCACCTAGACTGGCCCTGCTTGCAGGTGTTGGCTGTCCAGGGAGAGCTGGACAGAGCAGAGCTTCCCATTCTGTGGCATTGGCATTCCTCAAGCTCTTCACCTCCACCTCCTAACTGTGATGAAGCCTCAAGACAAGGTGTGAGCCAGCATCATGCCAGACTGCCATGCACCCCACCACTCCCAAGATGCATTGCATTGAGGGCAAGGACATGGCCAAGGACATGGCCACCATTTCCAGGGGGAAGGGTATCCAAGTACAGCATCAAGCAACCATCTCTGAAGGCTCTGTTATTACCACAGTGAAAGCATCTTTACATGACCCAAAGCAGCTAACAGTTATTACAGACTACAAAATCAAGGAGATCTACAAGTTCTACTGTCCCAGCTGCACTGAAACACCTCTCTGCTTTTTGATGGACCACCAGAACTGCACCCCATGGCAGTGAACGCCAAGGCTGCCCAAGGCTCCCTGACCCAACACCATCCTGCTCGGTCAGGTGCCAACATCAGGAGAAGGAGCAGAAAGCATAACCATCCAGAACAGATACATCTTCACCTGGGTGTCTTCACCTGGGTTTACAACTGTGTTTTGGGTTTGTGTGGCAGGGTTTTGGTAGTGGGGGAGGGGCTGCAGGGGTGGCTCCTGTGAGAAGCTGCTAGAAGCTTCCCCAGCTCCAAGTTGGAACCACCTCTGGCCCAGGCCAACCCAACCAGCGATGGTGGTAACACCTCTGGGACAACATATTTAAGAAGGGGAACCTGCAGCAGGTGAGGATATTGGAATGTGAGAGAAACCCTTGTGCAGATACTGAGGTCAGTGAAGAAGGAGGGGGAGGAGGTGCACCAGAGGAGGGGATGCTCCTGCAACCCATGGTGAGACGGCAGGCTGTCCCTTGCCCCAGCCCATGGAGGGGAGTGGGGGATCAGATGCCCACCTGCAGCCCAGGGAGAGAGGAGCCCACGCCGGAGCATGGGGATGTCCCCAAGATGACTGTGGCTCCATGGGAAAGCCCACACTGGAGCAGTCTGTGACTGAAGGACTGCAGCCCATGGAAAGGACCCATGCCTGAGAAGTTCATGAAGGACTGTCTCCCGCGGGAGGGACCCCACACTGGAGCAGGGGAAGAGTGAGGAGTCCTTCCCCTGAGGAGGAAGAGCGGCAGAGACAACGTGCGATGAACTGACCACCACCCCCATTCCCTGTCCCCCTGCGCTGCTGGAGGGGAGGAGGTAGAGAAAACTGGGAGTGAAGCTGTGCCTGGGAAGGAGGGAGGGGTGCAGAGAAGGTGTTTTTAAGGTTTGGTTTTACTTCTGATTATCCTTTTTTTAATTTGATTGGTAGTAAATTAAATTGATTTAGTTTTTTCCCCAAGTCGAGTCTGTTTTTTGCCCGTGACCATAATTGGTGAGTGATCCCTCCCTGTTCTTGTCTCGACCCACGAATGTTTCTTTATATTTTCTCCTCATCCCACTGGGGCTGGCAGGGGAGGAGTGAGCGAGCGGCTTTGTGGTGCTTTGTTGCTGGCCGGGCTTAAACCACAACAAACTGTAATTCTCCTATTCACAAGTGCCCCAGTTCCCTCCAAAAACTGTTCAAACCCCTCAAACTGGGTTCAATGTCACAAAGCATCCAGTGTTTTAACATCAAACAACAATCCTCTGGAGGATCTCCTAGTGCCTTCATTGTGATAAGAGAGGAAAGGCTACTCAGGAACTGATATTAGCCACCTGTTTGAAACCCACAAGCTTGATATATGCAACCCTGGTGCCTCTCTCACAACTGGAAATAATTTATTCTGAAATAGCAGCATTACAGACATTTAAGAATGGCCCCTAAGCACATGTGTCACGGCATGTCAAATGCATGGGTGGTCATGTTCCTGGATTTTTGCTCTCTGCTATCACATTGGCAGGGCAATAGATGGGAACATCTGTGAGAGCTGTGGAGTTGCTGTGAGATAGTATCAGAGGACTTCCAGAGAATATGAAAGTCCTATCTTCTCAAAGGCTGATAGGAGATGGAGGTGCCTTGCTGTCTAGTGCCAAAGCCATTGGCTGGTTCTCAGAAAATCCAAAATCTGTGATGTGAGGCAGGAGCACTGCCACAGAAGGCATCAGAGGATATAGATGACAAATTTCCCCACATAGCCTGGCTGTGGCATCAAAATGAACTGTGTGGTTCAGGCACTAGACCCTGCTGGGAGCAGCAGGCAACCTATGTAGAGGGAATCTCCTGAACTAAATCCAGACCTTTGTCAGTCTAATCCTGATCTCAGTGAAACTGGTGTAAGGCATGAGTAAGTCCACAGGAATGAGGATGTATCCAGACTGATCCACGGAGGGGACACACATCAGCTACAGCAGCAGAATCACAGACTCATCTCTGCATGGTGCACTGCATCGGGGTTTGATGAGTTCATGCGTGGAGAAGGACAGCAGGTAACCTTGGCACCACTTAAACTCCCTTGACCCAAATCTACCCTGAAGTGAATTTGTCTGAAAGTAGGCTGTGAACTGTATCTATTTGCACCCACCACAGTAACCAACAAACTGCTGCAGGTATTGCACATTGTTCAACTTCCACTGAGACAAGATCCTCCACGAGACAAACTTAGTCTGTGCAATCACCCCAATCCTTGGCCCTACAGCACATCCCAGAACCACATGCTACATCCAGACAGATGTTCCTAGAAAAAATACATTGCCATAAATGGGGCCTCTGCCTCCTGCCTCCTTTCCAGCCCATGGACCTGCAGAATCACCTTCACTGTTCCACCATACAGGAGGAGCTGCGAAAGGAACGTGCAGGGCAGAAATGAATGCAAGTGTGCAGAGAGCATGGGGGTTTCAACCAGGGGTTGGAACTGAGTTGTGCTCACTCTTATTTAACCTGGGAGAGCAGTGTCTGTATAAGGCAGCATTAGTTTGAATGAAGATCAGGATCTAGGGCTCCTTAGGATGCTTAAGTTTTGGATTTCAGATGCTGTGAGCATCACGACACATTAGTTATGGACACCATGAGGAATGCGGATCTGAGAGCACATCCACCAGCCTTCCCACCACAGCTATGGACCCCATCTTAATGTACAGTTCAATTCCTGCCCGTCAGCCCTTCATGCTCTCTTCCTTGCTTTGCTGCCACTCCACAGCTCTGGGGTAGCAGTTCGCTGTTCCCCTCTCCAAAATCCACTTTAACTGCTGCCCCATCTCTGCTGCCCATGGCCATGATGCCTCCAGACTAGATCTTCCCACCTCCCTGGTCCTGAGACCCTTTTTGTGCTCCCATATCCCTTTTCCAAGATGAAAAAAGGCCAAAAGTTTTCTCTCAAAATGGAATCAAATACCACAAAAAGTTTCTTAAAATATCATCTCTCACTGGAAAAGGGGGAGTTTTCTAATTAGAAAAGACATGTCAGGGCCTCATGGTGTTTGAGTCAGGTTGGACTACAGCCAAAGACTTTCACCATGCATCAGCCCAACTCATAGGAAAGACCTCATGGAGCATCATGGGTGATGTAGTCCAAACTCAGAAGGCTGTCCCAGGCAGGATGATGGTGACAGGAGTTTCCAAAACTACAAGTCCAGTGAGTCAGCCCTGTGGCATCCCTGGGTCAAACTGCCTGGCTTTTAGCCAGCTTTCCACTGAAATAATGTGGGCTGTGATTTTTCATTAGAAAGTAAACATTTTTCCAAAGAAAAAGCCTTATTTATGAGAAGACTTGTCTGAGCATTGCAATAACCTTGGTGCTCCTCTTTGGGCTGCCTACCCCTGGGGGATGACCCTGGGCAGCCTAGGCTGTGCACCCCTGCTCCCAGCAGCTTCTGGATGGAGGGCTATGTGTTTGCTGTGATGCAGCCCTATCTCTGCTCTCCCACAGACCCTGTTTTACAAAGCTGAAGGTACGGGCACTTTCAGAAGCAGCTTTTCACCATGGCAAGGAGGCTGTGGGACTTCCCTTTGCTCTCCTTGGGAGTGGTGTGAAATCCAGCCTCTTAAAGGCACTGCTTATTAGTGATGTGTTTGTTATCAGACAAGGCTAATTTCTGACACCATTTCCCATTCATAAGTGTTCAGCTTTGCAGAAAACCAAGAAAGCTCTTACCCACAGTGCTAATTCCTTTGATGATAAAGCACTGGATGTGCCATATCAGCCCTCAACCTGCCTATGCCAGGAAGCCTTTATTTAGCATCGACATTTATCATTGCTAAATGTATAAATAATACCATTAGCCACTCCGAGCAGTGATAAAATTAGCAGTGTAAACAGAGAAAGTGAGTGACCTTAGCGGAGAACCATTGTTGATTTTGACCCAACACCTACCAGTATGATTAGTCACAGCAGAACTGCTCAGGGAAAGGGGCCATTGGGGCTTGTTTGGAAATTAGAGACTTGCACTGTTTATTTTATGGAACAGATCTAATTCCTGCTGAGTTTCTCTATAAGCACCGGGTCATGGCCCCACCTCCGTTCCTCCGGACGCCGCAGCTCCCCAGGGGCTCATCAGTTGGGAGCCTGAAGGCTCATGTGAGTAACACTCCTGAAAGCTGGACTCTCTTCCACCCAGCCAGATGCTCCCCTGAGTTTCTACTGTGCAAAGCATCAGCATTTGCCACTCCTCCTCTGGCAAAAGTCTTGGTGGATGTGTGGCTAAGTGATGAGGAGTACGGGAGCCAGCACAACTCCTGGCTGTGCCAATAGCCACACAAGTGGGGGGTCTCAGGGAAGATGTGTCTGCTGAGGGATAAGACTGCCTGTAAAGGTGGCAGCATGGACAACTACTCCACCTGAAAAGGCTGCCATAACAGCTGTTGGAGATGGATATCCAAGCAATCAGAATTCAGTGTATGCTAGTTATGGGTTCACGTCCTGCTTATGTATGTCCTAAGCCGTCAAAGAGCAAAATAAACAGGGAACTCCCAGGGCTTCAGCAAGTGTGTTGCTTTGAAAAAGTTGCCCAAGTGTAGCCGTGAAAAATTGAGATGAAATCATAGAAAATCACCCAAACTTTGCATTTCTTTATTGTTTTTTGAAATGGGCTCTTAAAGGTGGCTGAGAGTCCCATCTCCCAAAAGGTCTTAAATGACCTACAGTCCTGTGCACTGGGAATATTTTTGAATCCAAGGACCTTAAAATCCTGGAAAGATATTCTCCCTAACTGCAGAAATGAGACTTCATTAGATCCACCGGGTTGCACCCATGGCCTCAGTGCAGTTGTGTCCCATTGTGGCCACTGAGGGACATCTGACAGAGGGAACTCTCAGGACAACAGCTCAAAAATGGGCAAAGGACGAGTCCTTGCAGCCAGCTCGTAGCCTCTAATGGATGTTGTTTGTAGTCTTGCAGCTTCCTGATGCCAACACAGTTGACAAAGAAATCTGTGCTTATATTCTTGTATCCACTAATTGGTCATCAGGCTAAAGGCACCCCTCAGCTTACAAAACATGATTCACAGCCAGTGGGCAAGTAATCTCCAGGTGGTCAGTGATCATGCTGATAGAAAGCAACAGGGTCCTCAAGATCACCTGCTAATCTTCTCAACAGCAAGCCAGGCTGAACAAAATCACAGCACCCACAGATTTGAACCTTCAGGGTCATAATTCTTTTCCTAATCCTTAGCATCAAACAGCATTGCCTCAGCCTTAGCATTGGGTCCCAATCTCTGCGTTAGCCTGTCCATCTAACTGGGAGTCAGCTAGCACACGTGAGCGCAGTGACACCTATCACAGCTTTGCTCTCTGAAACATTTCCCTCCCTCTCTGTTTTTCTCTCTCTCCCATGTATGTAGCTGGTAGGTAACAAATTACATGTTTAATGCATATAAGAAATCACAGTCTTTTCATTCAGGTCTGTCATTTAAATGTGAAGTGTGACATACTGTACTCTTTCGGGTTGGATGGGGTTGGTGTACATGACACCGGGTTTAAAGAAAGAGACAGACTATTACATCCTCAGTGCTGCTCTGGTCAAACTGCATCAACTGACAGCAGAGATGAGCAGAGTGATCCCATGGGCAGCAGAGAAGCTGAAGCCCATGTAAAGGGCTGATTATCCTAGGACAAGCTATTAATAGAAGCAAAGAAATGTTGGTTGGAGGGGCTTCAGGAGGGCGTCTAGTCCAAAATCCCCATTGGGTTGGAAGAGACATAGCTAGTCAAATGATAGCTGATTTGTGAAGTTCAGAGCTAAACAAGACTGATGTCTTTCCAAAAAGCTGACACGGATCTGTTACTTGATTTACTATAATTTAATCAAGCTGATCATTAGGTTAATTTGATGATCTGATGTAGAATGAGATGCACTGGAACAAGTAAACAAGGGCTGTGGGAGGAGTTCCTACCATTGCCAACTCAAAAATCAATACAAAACAATCACCAAAAATACGTGCTCTACAAGTACTCACTTGGGGAAACACTCTGGCCTACTCTGTGCAGGAAGACAAGCCAGATGACGTCCCTTCTTGGACTAACCAGCAATGACTCTCTGAGCCCCTTCTCCAACCATCCCTCTGGCTTTACTTAGTTACCTAGTTCAGTTACTAATATACATTATATGGGCACTGGTAAGGTTTGATGCTTCCCTGCTTTGCTGTTAGGATTTAGAGATATCCTACAGTCAATAAACGAGACAGCAATCTTCGAAACTTTACCCATGGTCCTACTATTGTCCTACTACGTTGGAAGAGGAGTGTGGTTGGGTTTGGAGGTGAACTGGTTTCTGTGCAGAAATTGCACAGAAATTGCACATGAGCAAGGTGAGTACCCAGACTTTAGGGAGACGGGATGCAGACTTTGTCCAGATCCCTAAGAACCACAGACCCTCACTGACTATGAGAAACTCATGAGAAACAAGAAGGAAAATGCCCTGATACACACCTCAGGCTACCCAGAGGAACTGCTCTGCAGGGTTTTCTTCATTCCATTGCTCTGAAGCCAACCTCCTCCTGCTCTTTCCCCTGGCAGTGCCTTTCCATGGGATTTGCCCCTCATTTTCAGCCTGCTTGTTCCCCTTCCAGGAAAGAGTGGTTATCCGCTCATCTCACCCATGTCTGGGCAGACCCTAGGCAGTCCCCTCCTGTGGTTCATTGTAGATTTGGCTAACGTGCTTGTCTTTCTCCTCCTATAACTGACTGCAGACAGGCATTGGGGAAGATTTGTGGCCTAATTGTAAGCACATGCTGGCCAGCCCTGCTCACAGCCTGATGGTCAGAGCTGTCTCAGGAAATGTAAGCAAGCTCTGACGCGTGTATGTGTCACATTAGTTTTCCTGTTGTGCTGCTGATTGGCATGTTTGACCCAAACTAAACAATACCTATGCCATACACTCCACAGTGCTTTCCCACTTGCAGCTGCCAGGTGCTGGCAAGCACAACAGGCAGGGAGGTTGCAGAGCCTTACCAGAGCCGGCAGGCAGGCAGGTCGCAGTGTGCTAAGGCAGCTTGCAGTGAGCAGCACTATCCTCAGGAGGGAGAGCAAACCGCTTTCTCACCCTTCTTTGCTATTTCCCGGTTGCTCCCTGCCTGGGTTCCCATCACAGCCTCTCTCAGCTCTGGCCCCAGCCTGCATGTTACCCATTTCTCAAGGGCCTTCCCTGGGTTTGGATCTCCTTCCGAAGCCTTGCGAGCTGGGATGAACATTCTCGCAATCTCACGCTAGCCACAGACTCCCACACTCAGTGCCACCCGGGATTTCCTTTTCTTCCATTCACTGGCTGCTCTTCACAAACCGAGTGGTTCTGTGTGTCACCTCCACCCACAGAACAAGAAACGGGGCTCTCCTCTGAGGTCATTGCATTTGCTGACATGCCAGGTTTAGCTAAGTTAGCAATGGGTTAGCAAACCCCCTTTGGCTTGAAAATGAGCCTAAGGGAGTTGGCTGCTCACAAAAGGAGAACTTTTGGAGGGGAAACAGAAGCAGGAAAGGGTGTACCCCTTATATGGACACCTTATAGCTGAAATGAGGAGAAGCGAGGCAGCCAGAAAGATGATACAGACATCTCTCTCCAAAGTGCAAGGCTGATATGAACACAGTGCCACTGTGCAGCAGAAGGGACTCAGCTGCAGGAGGTTTTGGTGGCACCCATAACATGGCAATGGAATGGAGAAGAGGCTGCAGTCATGGAGCGAAAAGGATTGATGCACCCAGAGCGTGCAAGGTTCAACACTGGTGAAGAGGAGCACCTATGTCCCCTGCCTTCTAGCAACAGCGGTTCAGCTCACTGACTTGACCTCCTTCTGAAAGTGCACCCCTGATCTCTGTTGAGCAACACTGCACACCTGTCAAGCCTTGCCGGAGTTCAGCATGCCATTCCTATGGGCACCCGCAGCCCCTGCCCGCAGCGGGCTGTCCGTGCCAAGGCATTAGTGCCACCACTCGTGGCACAAAGAGCAGAGCACCTGCATCCCGCTCTGGTCTCAGCCATCCACAGCAGGCCTGCAGCCATCAGCTTGTGCCCACCCAGAGATGCAGCTCAGCTGTGTGTTTGCAAGCCACCGCCGTGCTGATGGGGATCTTGCAGAGCTGCCAGTTGCATTCCAGCTCATTATGTTTTAATTTAGTCAATCCATAGGCTGCCTATTGTGAGGATATCAGCACTGAGAAGCAAAATCCAAATCCAGAACATTGCAGAAGAACCAAACTGCCAAAATGCAGAGACAGAGAGACAAAGTAAATCTGTCATAAGGCAGTCCTGACAGACCTCCCACCCTGAGAGGAGCCAGTTCCCAATTAGCACAAAGAACTTGGGCAAAGAGGAGGAACGGATTCAAAAACAAATGAAAGGGACCAAAAATGGTCAAGAAAAGGCCAGTGGAAATACTCAGGTCAGCACTGTGCCACGTAGCACGGGGGGTGTCCCTCTGCGCCTTGGAGCTCTCCCCTGGCATGGACCTGCCCCAAACCCGCCCCAGCAAATCTTTGTGTGATTCCAGGAGTGGGGGTCCGAGAGCAGCTCCTGCCTGGCATGCAGGACACTGGTCTTAGCCATGATGGCAGCTAGAGGTGAGGGGAGCAGATGGGTACAAGGGGACGCTGTGTGGGTCATGGGGTGGCAGGCATGTCATGGGAGCCCATAGGGGCAATGAACACAGCTCATAGGGGAGAGACATAGGGATGCTGGGAGGAATGGACAGGCAGCTACTCAGGGCACTGAGAGGAGCCAAAGCCCCTCCCAAGGTCGCTGTGCTGCCTCTATACCCAGCCAGAGCTGCATTTTGTCCCCAAGGGGCTCTGAAGACACGGCCAGCAAATGACAGGCCATGAACCAGCAGCGAAACCACTGCCTTGGTGCTTGTGTGGGGGCCACGGGGCAGTGGTGTCCCATGAGACTTCATTCCCTGGGACATGTCTGAGCTGGGGACATTGATGCAGGTAGGCACTTGAGTGCTCCCCTTGTCCTTCAGCTGCCCATCAGTGCTGATGGAGAAGAAGGGAAAGCAGGCCAGCGGGGAGGAAGAAGGGAAATAAAAAACTCTTCTAGTGGTATAAATCATTCTGGCTCCATGGCTGTAACACTATTCCAGCTGAGCATCTGCCTGTAGAGCTGGAGGCCAAAGGGATGTTGGGTCTGACCCCCTACATAGCACAGTGCTCCTCAGCGACTCCTTCCTTGCGCCAGGCTTGCGCTCAGACAGCACATTAAAAGCCATTTCCCGTAAGAGGGCTTCTCAGCCTGAGTCCTGATCACATCCAGCACTGCGGCTTGCACTGATCTTGCTGTGATAAAATAGTTTCCGACTCACTTTGAAGCTTTCGGGCTCCAAGTTCTGTCCATGTTTGCTGGCTGCCTCAGTTGGGATACTTGGGATGCTGTCTGGGGAAGGAGCAGCCATACACATGCTGCAGCCCCTGGTGAATGGTAAGGGGTAGATTTCAGCTCCCCTGAGAGGATATGGGACCCCCACAACAATGCTAAGCCTAGCCCTCACTCCTGGCTCATTGTTAGACTGGTTTACGCAAACACTAAATCAGTTCTTTGGTGTCTGGTCATATTGGAGAGGCCAGATGAGAAGAAGGGGTCACAAGCTGCTGTCAGATAAACCCACTGAACTTCCCAAACCAGCCAGGCACCAAGCATTACCCCCTCCCTGACTGTCCTCCGGTCTGCCTTGTCCTTGTCTTCCCCCTGGTAGGCTCCTTGCCCTGCTCCTGCCCTCCCACCACCCGCCCCTTTCCCTGGGCACCCTTTGGCTTTCTTCAGCTCCCTGCAGTCCTCTCTGTTCTTGACTAACCTAAACAACTCTATGGGCTTTATGAATTTTTTCCCCTTGCTACTCAGCCTGGTTTCCAGAGCATTGCAGACTATGCAGATCATAACAGCTATATTTAAGGTTGCCTGACAGTTTCCATGATATGACCCATTGTTCGGTTGCTTACAACACTACCAAACTTTAACCCTTTGGGCTCAATAATTTGGGATAGCTTCGACAAGAACAAGTTCAGTCCTTTTGAAAAGCAAAATTAGGGGGAAACACTTGGTTTTCTCTAGTTCTTATTAAGGCTTTGCTGGGAAGCCTGTCCTTCAGAGATTCACAAGACTACTTGGGGAGGGTGCTTTGGTCTCAGGTCTGTGTCTCCCCTCTTGTGTCTTTTGTGACAAATCCACCCAATTACATAAGGACCTGAAAATCACGTTTTCTCAAGCACCTCTGAAATAGCACTGTGCCAGGCTATCCTCTGCAATTGCTGCGACTGCAGCACACCGAGCCTGCACCCTCTCTCTCAGCCCAGACAAACCATGCAATGGGGAACACACTGCAGCCCCAGCCCCTGGCACTCCGCTACTGCCCTGGCTCCTGAGCCCCTGCATCAGAATGCCACCTTGGCCCTGGTCACCGGAGCAGATACTGGGGACTCTGCCTCTCCTGGGCTGTTGGTGCTGGGACACTGCAACGCCTGACTCGCACGTCTCCAAATTCCTCTGCTGTCAGCAAGCTGCTGAGAAGCCAGCAGGAGAAGGCTTTGCTGGTTGGCCCACACTGTGGGCAACACTCTGCCTGGTGCTCTGGCTCTGTTGAGTTTGGGTGCTAGAGGGAAACTAACCCTGTGGTGACCTTTTGTGCATCACTGAGGACAGAGCTGATGGTTTTGCTGTCTTTTTTGAAAACAAAATTGCATTTAATTACTAAATTTTTTCCTGCTGTTAAACATATTGTATACTGCAGTGTCTATGTGATTGCTTTATCTATTCACAAGATCTGAGGGAACAAAGTAAGACTGTGTAATTAATAAAGCTGGTTTCTATAGAAAAAAAAAATTGTGTCTTCATATGACTGAAACTATCTCACAAAGTTAGAAGGGGACTAAGCTAACCTGCACAGGCAGGTTCAAATGGCATTTTCTATATTGCACCTTCATATCATCTCCCTTCATTTTTGTGCAAAATCTGTAACAATCCATGACAGCACAGAAGCTGGCAGGAAACCTAGAAGCCCTGTTGTAGGTCTGGATCAGGACCAAGAGGTCTTACTTCCATTCCTGCCTCTAGGTTTTGACCCCTGGCTGTGCCCCAGATGATCCAGCTTCTTCAGCCACCTCTTACAAGGGACTTCTGAAAGCCCATGCAAATTTTGTCGGTGATCCTTCTTTGCCCACTATTTTGACATGCTCAGAGGACATTAATACAATCTTTGTGCAAACGGTGCCAGGCACATGCCATCCTACCACTCTATCATCGATGGCCAGCACACGTGTGGTTCCTTGATCTCTATGGAATTTGTTACTCACAAACCCTGCACAAGCACCAAAGCCCTGTCCTGGATGGGGCCCTAAAGTTGTTGCCAATGCCAGTTAAGCCCTGTTCATCTCACCATAGTTAAAAAATCAAATCCATGCCCTCTGACACTAAAACAAGGACTTGAAAAGAATGCTGGCTGTAACTGATGGGTCCTGCACAAACTGCGTGCTTATCCCATGTGCTACAGAAACTGTCTGGGTTCTTGGGGGGACACTATGGTTAACAGAAATAGAATTCAAGAGTGGTTTGCATGCAATTTCTTAGCCAAAAAGCTGACACCACTAATTTTTCCAAATTCCATTCAAGCTTTTTTCTCAGCAATGAATACACCCATATCAAAGACAGACAAAAGTGGAAGAAAGGGATGAAAGCTCCTGCATCCCTTCAAATTGTCCTTTAAGTTGGTGGATAACTCTCCTGCATCACCCGCCCATTAGTGAAGATGACACTTTTTATGACCAACCTGCCCATGTGCCACACAGGAGAGCACCATGAACTTCTGTCCCCCAGGTCTCCCTTATAATTCCTTGGAGAGCAAAGAACAAGCACTAGCTCTTCCTGTCCTCTTAAAAATAATATTACACAACCCACTTCTAAAGAATGATAGTCTTTCTTATAGTCATTCTGAAACCTGAATATTTTATAACGGATAAAATGATCACAGCAAATTCCAAGGACAGCCAAGGAGATCAAAATGATCCTATCAAGTTTCCAACCATGAGACCTTTGGAAAGAGCCCCAGAAAGAGGGGGAAACACATTAATTTTATGTTTTAATATTCAACAAACAGAGCAGACTCTACAGAGCTGCAGTGTCCAGTTGAAAGTGTCAAGAAGTTTATTTTTCTTCAAACCTGCAATGGGACTGAGTTTGGGACTCTCTGTTTAGCTTTTCAGCCTGTAGTTACATTGTGTAAACAGTTTATTTAACATCATTTTTGGCACTTCTTCAGTAAACCCACCATAATAATCCTACTGGCAGACCAAACAGATCACAGATTAGCAGACAAAGCTGCTGTAAAACACCAAATTACCCATTCCCCACTTTCCTGTTTTCCTGAGATGTGAAGTCCTGTACTTAGCCGTGTTTACGCCTCGTTTCATGGCTGCACCACCAGGTCACAGAGCTGCTCCTATTAACACACAGCCTCAGCCTCCAGCGGCATTGCAACGTGGAAGCGGGGTGGGGAAAGGATTTTTCAGCCCTTTTAGAAGCTCATAAAATGTGCTGGGATGCTGGCTGTTGCTTAACAGGGAAGGTATGCTAGCTTGATCCAGATTGGAAAAGACTCTAGACTAATGCTAAAGTCACCTATTGCTTACATTACATTTTAATGTGCTTGAGTTCAATAAAAGTTTATCATCTCCATTAAAACGGTGCCTATTGGAACTGATTTAATCTCGTTAGCACAGAAAACCACATGAAAGGAATCAAGTTCATGGACAAGATTGAACACAGTTACTTTTGGAGCATAAATTACATAAAAGCAATGGATAATCAGCCAAAGCCACAGTGCCTGTCACCTGCATTACTCACATATTTATGCCAATGCACTTTGCTAGGGAAGGTGCTGGGCACGAGCCATATCACAGCGGGACTGAAGGCCTGCCAAGCACAGGAGTAATCGGCTGCTTAATGTCACAGCATCAACACTCTCCTAAAGAGTCTACAAATTGTGTTATATTTGAACAAACAAATGTCATGTGTAGGGGTGCTGGTCAAACGTCTACTGGCAACAAGACAATGCAGCTGTAAATCTTGCCTTCAGTGTCACCCTACTTTCAGCACAGAGACACTCTGCCTTTCTCAAGGGAAACGCCAGCTCCACCCCTGGCCCCGCTGCCCAGCGAGTGCCCTGGGTGCAGGCGATGGGCCAGAAATGCGCTGTTTTGGTGCGCGTGGGTGCAAGGAGGAGCAGCGATGGGATTTCAGTCGGGCCCTCGTTTGTGAGCATCAGCCCTGGCCTGCCGGGCTCTCCACAGGGCGCTGCCGGAGCTGCTGCCTGGGGCTGGCTGCTGTGATACCCTTGAGCGAGGAGGGTCGGCAGCTTCTCAGGGCCTCACCTCAGCTGGGCACCAGGCATGCCACTATGGAGGCAGAGCATTGCTCAGGGAGATGCCCCGGCGCTGCAGCCGCAGCTTGTCTTCCTGGTGATGGGTGGCAATGGAGGAGGGCACTCCTGTGGCACTGCGCTCTGCTTTTACTGGCTCCATCCCCTGTTTCCATGATGATGGGGGAAGACTGAGGAGGAGAACATGGGAGGGCAGAAGAACAGCTGGGAGAAATGTGAAACCTGCCTGTGCCGCCTCCCTCCCCTGACCTCAGGACAGGCCGCTGCAGCAGCGTCCACCTCTCACAGGCCCCCCAGATGGGGCATTTTGCTGTGAGCAGCCATCCTCTCCTGCTCACCAGCAGCAGCCTGGCCTTGCAGACCCCTGCTCTGCAGGACAGCTTCACCGTGCTGCTGCCTGCTGCTGCCTGCAGAGCTGTGGTTTGCTGACACGGGCTCTCCGAAGAACAGGAAATCTCTTGGTGTCTGGCCAATATCAACACCACACACCTCTGTCTCCCAGTTCCCTCAGTGCGCAGGCAGAAGCAAGCACTGGAGAGTTCACCTCCTCTCCAGCGTCTTGCTCTGTCAACAGCATCTGCTCTTCCCTGCCACGGTATCTGCAGCCCTGTCGTCCCCCTGGATTCCTCACCGCTGCCGGCTGCCCAAATGCCACCATGGGCAAAAAATTACCTTTTCCTGTGCCAGTGGTCAGATAATTTTTGTCTCATTTTACTGGGAACAGCCCCAGCTTTTGACCTTTCTGGCTGAAAGCCTGAGTCCGTGTCTGGACTTGTTTCTGACTGACTCCAGCATCTGGGTGTAAGGCACATCTGTTACCCAAAACTCTCTGAGGCACAAGCCCCAAGTGTCCCATAGATTCATCTCCCCACTGCCTGCCTATGCAGCCAGGTTTTGCTGCAAGAGCTAAGTGCCAGGCAAGTGGGAACAGCAGTGGGCAGAGGGCAGGACCAGGGCAGATGAACACCTCTGCTATGGAGCTTGCTCTTGTGATGCTGATTCACTCCTCTGAGCAAAGACTTCCCCAAATAATTCTTTCACAAACACATGCCCAAAAGCCCGTCATGACCTATACGCATCCTTAACACCTGAGTGAATGCAGACCCTTCCACACTGCCAAATCCCCTCCCCTATGCACACTTATGGGGTATGTCCACAGCTACATAGATGCCCAGATCCGGACCTGCTCACTCCCTGCCGGCAGCACTCACTGGAGGCCCAGAGACAAACATACACAGAAACAGAAATGCTGAGCTGCCACATTTAACTAAACTGTTTGTTCTTCAACAACCTAGGAAAGAAGTGCTAATGGCACGCCAGGATAAAATACAGGCATGGGATCAGGAAGGATCCTACAGGCGCAGCAGGAGCGAGGAAGATGCCATGACTGCCCTGTGTCTCTGCACTCCAGATAGGCTGAGGCTGTAACCCAACAGGGTGCTGTTAGCCACATGATCTCCTGGGGGTATGTTGAATCTTACTGAGCTCCCTAAGATGTTCTGGGTGTGCCAGGGAAGCTCCTTTAGGTACCTGTGCCTTCCTTGGGCCCTACAGAGCCAGTGCAGCTGGGATCTGCAGTGGGATCTGCCCTGCCACAGCCCTGCAGCAGTGCATGACAATCATAGTCATCCTCATCCTCATTGCAGCCAGTGCTGCTCTTACTGCCTCAAAGTGAAAGACCAGGAGTAGGCTCTGGCAGCTCTCCATGTGGCAAAATGACATGTGCACAGAGGGACCTCAAACTCTGCATCACCATGGAAGCATGAAGGTGACCCAGAAAGAATGCAAGATCTGAAATCACAAATGCATTGAATATATATGTATATACATGTACGTATGTATGTATGCATATATGTATGTATGTAAACGCACACACTAAAGGGGATACATTAAACCTGGAGGCCCTAGACCTCACCAGTTACTCCTTGCTATATCACTGTCTCATTCTGGGCATAGCACAAGGCACCAAGCCCCAAAGCCACCTTTCAGCTGGAGGGAAAAGGGTTTTCCTCAGGTGAGCACACAGCTGTGAGCATGACAGGCACAGGGAGCCCATCATGTCAGCATGGAGGAAAGTGACACTGGGCATACTCCATCCTTTAGGTGTGATAACCCCCAAAATTGCTGCTTAGGGAACACCAGAAAGAGATAGAGAAATGGGAGACAACTGGGTTGAAAGGGTCTGATTTGTGAGGAAAGATTTGAAGAAGGATTTACACCCTGCAGGTCGTGGTGCGGACCTTGATCTTTGCTACATACTCCTATTTTGGAAAAACTCTTTGCTCAGCCAAGCTGATTTTGCAGGAGTGTGTTGTGCACACTGCAGCCATGGATAGCAGAGGACATTTCCTTAAATATTGCCTGGAAAGAGGCAGAAAGCCTAGCTTTCTGAGCTCCAAAAGGAATCAGGGAGGGAATAGGATGTCCCTGCCAGCATATCTGCACTAACCTCTGCAGGGGAAGGAGATACTCCACTCGCTGGACAAGGCCAGCACAAGAACTACTGCCTTTATATTGCCCACAACTGCACTTGTGGTGGACATTAGCAGTTTCTAATCACCACTGGGTCCAGCCAGCCTATGAAAACAGCAAGAATAAACCCAAGGGGCAGCCCGAGGCCCCAGCTCCCCAGGCTCAGCATGTCATTGGGGCAGACTGGCCACAACCCATGATCCCGCTGCCTGAAAACCCCCTTGCCTCAATGCCAGGCAATGCTGTGCCCTCTGAGCAGGATCCCTGGCCATCTTGCCTGTCCACCTGAGCACACACAAGCAAGCACAATGAAGCAAGGCCTTCCCTCTGCTCTTGCTGTTGTTTTGCTTTCCAGCTATCAAACCCACTGCATGTGCAGCCAATGGGGCTCAGGTCACCGGCTCTGTGGCTGCAGATGGGCAGTCACACAGAGGAGGTGGGATGAAACTCATGCCACTGGCCACCATGGCCAAATGCAGCAATGGTCCTACCAACTGGCAAAGAAAATTATTAATTAGTGTGCAAGCATCCTCCCCAGTCACCACTTACATGTTGGTGCCATATACTGGACGTCCTGATGCATGAAAACCCTGCACCCTGGTGCAACTCACTAGTGGCTGATGTAGACCAGACACTGGACTGCAGTTGAGTGACACTGCTGGCTGATACACCTCATGGCCATAGAGCTCATGATGTCCCCAGAGAAGCATTTTGACACAGAGGCCACATGTGGCCTATGGATGTCTTCACAGCACAAGCTTCCATGAGGAGACCTATGGCACCATCTCAACGGGCAGTTCAGGTGTGCGGTTACAAAGGCTTTGATGCACAATTGTTGCAAATAACAGGAATATTGGTACTTACTCAGGATCTTTCATCAGAAGACATCAAAGCTTCTCACAACAGCCAGGCGGGCAGAGAAGACCTGTGCATAGGTCTCACTCTGTTACTTACTCAATGACAGAACCCAGCTGCAATTAATTTATATGCATGCATCCCTTCTGATATGTGCAAAACATTTCAGGTCATTTCGATGTAAGGAGACTGTAGTGACCCCTTGTCCTCAGAAACATTTACAAGAAGAAGCACTTTCTCATCAGCACCTCATGGTCAAAGGGGTCTGAAGCAGGATTTACCCATTATTAAAAATCTCGCTGAATGTAGGAAAGTTCACAGAAGGTTTGAACAAGATTTTCCCCCTTTCAAGTGACTGCCTGCGTACACCACTTCAGAGGGAATGAACAAGCATGAAATTCAATTATACAGGCACCCACTTAAACACTTGAACCAGAACTGCTTCCCTTAATCTTTATGTTGAGGACAGGGTAAGACTGCGAAGCCACTCTGGGCATGACAGCACTTTATTTCATCTGCAGTCCTGGTAAGATACACAATTCACTTAACTGAAGAGCAGGGATTTTGAGCTGTGTGCTCCTAACTCTTTTTGTAAGCAACACAGACTAGTAGCGCTGCCCATCACTGTCAGACCTCCCCTTAGAATGTCAACTGGCAATAGCAAATAGTCATGGGCTAGCTGAGACAGAAGTCTTTGCAAGGCTCCTATAAGCACCAATACATCTAGTGATCCTGCAGGCACAGGAGCAAGAGGGTCATCTGGAGAAAAGGCAAAGCTCTGAGCAGCCCATGTTCCTATGGGTGGGCACGAGGTGAGCAATGCATCTGTGAGGTCTTGTGCAACAGGCCTTTTGCTTCCACCCTGTCCTACAAACAGGCATCTTGGAGCTACAGCAAACCACTGTTCACCTGATTTAAGACTTGTTGCTGTCTTCTGGACTAAGATTTCATTTGTACAGCAAAAAGCAGAGCTGTGTCAGCCCTGACTTATCAAAGGCACCAGCTTACTGCCAAAGATTTGCAATGCTGTGGCATTTGAGAAAGCAACTGACTGTTTCTGGCAGGCCCAGCAAATGTTAGGTGGACCGACATGCTGAATATTTAAACAGTATTTCTCAGTTTCTGCAAGGATGCAAGAGTAAATCACTCTGCTGTGATAACCTAGAAATTACAAAACCCTTAAAGATGTCAGATGTGTTTGAAGCTGCTCAAAATGGGTTTCCTGACATGATTTAACAGGTCACAGCACTTACGGCAGAGAAGCACCCTCAAAACAGTGCGTTATCCTTTAGGCTGCTCTAAGCAGCAATGCACAGAGCTCTAATTTGATTAAAATCATACTCTTTTCCTTTCACATCTACCTCAGATTGCAAATCATTGGGGCAGGTCCCAAGGTCTGTGCCAGCACATGGCAGAGGAAATGACACTGTGGCCAGGCTCCCCTTTGGCTATACCCCTACCAGGGCAGAGGATGCCCTGCAGTCTCTGTTGACTGCGTCATATCCTGATCTCATCTGAGCCTACAAGGTCTAACTCCACATCAGTCAGTGGCCTTAAAACAGAGTAAAACTGGTATAAGATTAGATCTGAATACAATTTGTTACAGTGTTTACAAACCAGAAAAGTCTTATTTTGGAAGTCTTTTGCCCTCTGTAAAACCCCCAAAGCCTCTCTGATGCTGAGTTTCATCCATTTCCTGCTGAAAGCACTCCTTGAACATCATCTGTGAGCTTCACACAAAGTAATTCAGCCCTGCCTTCTTGAGTCCATCAATAAAGCAGACATGCCATAGCCCTCCTAACTACTGTTGGCCATGAGCACCCACCGTATCAGGGGGGAGGCCCTAGGACCACAGTGTCTTAGAGAAATGATCCAGCTGTCTTTCATGCCACAGTGTCCTGATGGAGATTCAGTGAATACTGGAGCTCTTTTAAGCTGTGATCTTGTGAGCAGGCTGTAGTCAAAGCCCTCAGAGGAGGGAGTAAAATCAGGGATCGGAGATGGATGCTGAAGTGGAGAAAGGCTCTCAAGAGGGGAGCATTTCTCCAGTGCTGCTGTGCTGAGGTGCTTCTTAGAATCATAGAATGGTTTGGGTTGGAAGGGACCTTAAAGATCATTTAGTTCCAACCCCCCTGCCATGGGCAGGGACACCTTCCACTACACCAGGTTGCTCAAAGCCCCATCCAACCTGGCCTTGAACAATTCCAGGGAGGGAGCATCCACAACTTCTCCAGGAAATCTGTTCCAGTGCCTCACCACTCTCACAGTGAAGAACTTCTTCCTTACATCTAATCTAAATCTACCCTTTTTCAGTTTAAAGCCATTACCCCTTGTCCTATCACTACATGCCCTTGTAAAAAGTCCCTCTCCAGCTTTCTTGTAGGCCCCCTTTACGTACTGGAAGGCTGCTATAAGGTCCCCCCAGAGCCTTCTCCAGGCTGAACAGTCCCAGCTCCCTCAGCCTGTGTTCATAGCAAAGGTGCTCCAGCCCCCTGATCATCTTCATGGCGCTCCTCTGGACTCGCTCTAACAGGTCTATGTCCTTCTTATGTTGGGGGCCACAGAGCTGAACACAGTACTCCAGGTAGGGTCTCATGAGAGCAGAGTAGAGGGGGAGAATCTCCTCCCTCGATCTGCTGGCCACACTTTTTTTGATGCAGCCCAGGATACAGTTGGCTTTTTGGGCTGAGTGCACATTGCCAGCTCATATTTAGTTTTTCGTCCATCAATACCCCCAAGTCCTTCTCCGCAGGGCTGCTCTCAATCCCTACTCCAGGTGCAGGACCTTGCACTTGGCCTTGTGGAACTTCATAAGGTTCGCAAGTGCCCACATATCAAGCCTGTCAAGGTCCCTCTGGATGGCATCCCTTCCCTCTACAGTATCAACCACAACACTCAGCTTGGTGTCATCCGCAAACTTGCTGAGGGTACACTCAGTCCCACTCAATCCCATACTTCATGAAGTCTGCCCAAGCCCAGGCTCATTGCACACCATGAGTAGCTCAGCTGTCTCACCAGCAGCCTGTCCCTGGGGTCAGGTTTGCTTTCTATTTAGCAGTGCTGCAATGATTGTTTACTCCTTTAATAGATGGAAAACCCCATATTTGCTGGGGTACTGGCTGAGGACAGCCAGCCCTATGGCCATGCAGGCTAGCTGAGACCCACATATCTGGCTAAGCCCATGAGAAGATCAAGATACTGTCAAATCTGGTTTCTGCAGGGGAGAATTACAGAAAACCCACAGTTTTCCTGCACAGAACTGACTGTTCCTTGAACAGACAGTATGACTGACGTTACATTGAGCCCAGCAGCCCCTCGATGAAGGTCCAGAATGTGTAAAAGAAATATCTCCTAGGCAGATTTTTTAAAGATTTTTTCCCAACCAGAGAGCATAAAGTATTTGGAGCTGGGGTTGCAGAGACAGAAGAATTTAGTTGCTCCAGCTTTCTGAACATGGCTTTGAAACATCAGAATTTTTTAGAAAGAGCAATAAATGTGTTTCCTCTGTTTGCATTAAACACTGTGCAGATTCCTGTCATGAGGAATGAAAACAGGAGTTGGGTCAGCAAATGATAATGAGCCTCCATGTGCCTTTCAGGGGGTCAATGCCAGATCACAGAGCCCGGGCCTGCGCCAAGAATCTGAGGGAGGTTTCCTGGAGCTGCTCAGAGCATGAACAACCTCAACACGTCGGTCCCAGTGCCCCAAATGATTCCTGAACCAGGGAGTTGCTGCTCGTTTGCAAATGCCTGCAGCTCCGATGGGCACTAGAGAGATCTGTCACACCACTGATCCTTAGGGCTGAGCAAATATTTCGTCCCTTACTGGAGAGGGGTATTTTTGCCAAAGCAGAAATTTTAATGAAAAAAACCAAACCAAACACTTCATCTTTCTCCCCTTGAACTTTTGGGAGGATTTTCATGCAACAAAACCAGGAGAACCCTTCAGAAGTAAACATTTCTCAGTTATTAAAAGCAAATAAATAAACAACCCCTGTCGTAGTCCCATGTAAACAGGAACACTTTATTAAAAAGATGAAAATTCTATGTTTTTGTGAAAGAAAAAATTAATTCCACACTAGCCCCGGAGGCTTCTGGCCTTGACCGGATGTGCCTCCATGTTACAGTGCTGGAAGCTCTATGCCACCAAGTCCTCCAGACATGCACAGGGCTCAGAAGTGGCCAGCAGCAATCAACCTGGGCACAGGTTTTGTGGAGACCGGTGACCCTGTTTGCACAGTGTGTCACCTGCTTGGTGTGCCATGGGTGCATGGTGACCTGGGTCCCTAATTCCTGTCTGCTGCACCCTGAGCACTGGCTTTGCTCCAGAAGGAGCAATACCATTGCAGGGGACACATCCCCCAGCCATGAGATGGCACATCACTCTGGATCAGGCACTGCTTGTCCCCCAGAGTGAGAAGGTGAGACAAGTGGCTATGGCTTTGGCAGCAGAGCCTGGTCATTTCTGGGAGACTGGAGGTGCTGTTCTTGTGCCTCATGCTTTTTAGGATCTAGAATGCAGAATGTCCCTGTCCAACATCATGGATGTTGGGGTGGGGATAGGAACCATCGTGGTGGGAGACCTAACTTCTGCTCACAGGGTAGAGGTTGACTATTATTTCCTTTGCTGAGAGGAGGTGTCCCAGGGAGGAGACCATCCTTCTCTCCTCTAGCTGAGAATCCCACTGCCCTGGTACAGGGCCTGGCTGTGGAGGGGGACAGGGCAGACTGGTGGCACTGGGGGCACAGAAGCCTTTTCCAGAGCTGTGAGCTGCAGGGCTGCTAAGCAAGGTGGACTCAGCAATCTTTATACCTTGCAGGAGAATTGCTGTTCCCAACAGTGAAGCAAGGTAGCAACATGCACAGAAGTGATTTTTGCCAGCCTCGTCTCACCCAGACTGTTCAACCCCTAAAGTGTCCAAGGCACTTTCAACATGGGTTGAGCCACTTGGGTGACCTGGTAACACCGACCTCTTCCACCACCCTTTGCTTACCCCTGGAGAGGAACACAAGATCATTGCTTGTCCTGCAGAGAAATTCCAGCCAGGCTTATTGCTCATTTTGGTGTTTAACATTCCCGTAGATTATCCAGCACTGCCTGAGAAAAATGTGCTTGGAAGCAGTGAAGTATTGTGTCTGGGGGGAGCAGTGGCTGCCCCCGGGGAGCTCTCCTCCTGCAGACCTTTCCTGCCAAGTCTCAGTTCTGACTATAGCTTTCCTGCCAGCTCCCAAAGCCCTGAAGGCCCCATCTCTGCAGGAGGCTGAGATGGGCATGTCCCCAAGCTCCTGGTCCTCACAGCACTTTGGACCAGGGGACCATCCCACTCCCACAGTCCCTGCTGCAGGGGCATGGAAAGGCTGGCTCTGTCACCTTGTCTTGTCAGCTTGGGGATTTGGAGGATGTTATTTGGGAGCTGGCTGCATTTTGGCTGCATATTTTTGTCTCTTAAATCTATGATTCAGGAGCCAGATAGCCATTGATGCTTGCCAAAGCTCTGGGCTCTCCTCCAGCCTGCAGGCACTGGCCCACATTGAGGAGGACATACAAGTCAGCCTCTCTTGGTACAACCAAGGGTCCAATCCTGCTGATATAATCAAACATGGTGCTTGTGGGGGTGAATTATTCCATGGTAAGGAGCAGGCTCAGTCAGCAATAGCCCCCCAGCAGCAGCAGCAGGCCCACACTGTTGCTCTGGACCTCCACTACCACATTCACCACCCCAGCGATACCCAACCCTGGCCTTGGTTCCTGCAATATGTCTTGAAATTAGGCACAATATGGACACTTCTCTCTTTCCTTGCCAGTACCTTCTTACTGTTCGAGCTATGTTGTGGTCAGCGTTTCTCCCCCTGCTCGTGGAGGAAGATGGAAAAAGCTACTGTGATGATTTCTTATTTCCATTCTGGAATTCAGCAGTATTATAAAAAAAACATGGAAAATGCAAGCTCTGTGATTAACAGAGACAGGTAACGTCGATCAATTCTCTGCTGTAAACCCTTCATGGCGTAGAGTTTGCCAAACCCCAGATTTGACTGCCAGGATGTCTGCTTCCACTCGAAGATTTTGCAAGCACTCAGTTTAAATAGGTCAGCGATTCCTCAGAACAGGCTTTGGGAAAAATATTTTGCTTTATCCACGATGAAAAGCTCCTCAAAGCCACCATTCAGAAGTTTGAACCACTTCATTTCAGAGCAAGAGCTCACAACCAGTTATCTTTGGGAAAATTCAGCTACCTTCGATCAAATTAATTATACATCTCCAAAAATCTGAGTGTACACATCAAGTCCCAAGGAAAAATAACACCTGTTCATGTAATCCCACATTATATCAGAATGGAGGCAAATTAAATTGCCCAGGTAATCAGAAAATTTTAGGAATTTATTCACAAAATTTGAGTAAAACATTTTGGCATTGCGAACTGCAGATCTGTCAAAATTTAAACCTGCAAGAACATACTGACTTTTTTATTTTGCTTGTTAAAAATGAGAAAGATATAAATTTGAAGATGTTGAAAGAACTCCCATATATACGTCTGTGCAAAACCTTTCCAGGTTTTCCTCTCACAATGACACATTGTTTAAAGTTTCAGATGTCTGCATTTTGGGTTCTTTTTAAATGAAAAAAAAAAAAAAGACCAAAACTCATGTGAAAGATTTCAAATTTTCTGAAATATAGAGTTTTTCCTGTTCTGATCTGTGCATTTTTTTGAAGCACCTAGCTGTAAGGAAAAAAAAAATTTATATATTGACTCTTTATTTGGAACACAACAGAATTTTTTAAATGTCAGAAGGGGTCACTTGCTGGAGTGTCACCTTCCTTGCTTATCACCTATCCAGCAGACCTGGATGGTGCCTTTCAGTACTCAGATCTATGATGAAAGCATTGCCCATGGGTGAGTGTGGTGGCACCCAAATCACATCCTTCATCCCACAGCCTCTCTGCTCACCTGTCATTCACTGTTCCCACACATGGTCTTGCTTCAATAAGGTTGTGAGCACAGGACAGGTGTTGTGCGTCCTCCTGCCTTGCTCCAAACCAAAGAGATCCTCTAGGGATGTCCTGTTCCTGCTGCTTTGCACATGATTAATAGTAATAGGGCAAATACCCTTAGATGTGCACCCAGTGCTCACCACGGGGAAGTGGCTGGGACACCACACACTGCACCCACCATGTCCGAGCTGCAAGTGAAATTGCCCTCCTGGTTGCAACCATGAGACAGGGCTGTCCGGAGCCTGGATAGCTCTTGCTCAGAGAAACAGGAACAGTGGGGAGGGCAAGAGGGAAATCTGACCAAAGGGCCAAGGGCAAGTAGGATGTGCTGGGGTTTGGGAGCACACAGTCCCAGAAGATATGGCTCTGTCTCACTCACAGATTTATTGTTCTTTGGGATATTGGTGGGGCTTGTCTCAACCCTCATTATATCCGCAGACCTTACAGATAGGTCCTTACTGCACAAGGGAGGGCTGTGCTGGAGTCCCCATCTGTTGGAACAAGTGCAGATGCCACCAAGTGAGTGCACACCAACAAGGGCAGGACAGGGCTGGGTGAGTGTGCCAAAATGAGCACACACTCATAAACAGTGTGGAGGGCTGGGTGAGCAGGCCCAAGAGAATGTTTCGGGGTGGCACGGTGTGAAGTTCTGGGAATGTTTGTCTGAATGCACTCTGTAGACTGGTTTGGCACAGGTAAGGCAGATGTTTTTGGGGTGCAGCAGCCCCCAGCAGCTCTGTACACAGGGAGAAGCCCCTTTTGGTCACTGCACGTCTAAACGGTGCAGAACGCTGTTGTGGCAGGGGGGCTGTCCCAGTGGAACCTTCGGCCACAGGCAGCCTGGAGCCCATTCTTGGGTTGCAGCCACTGTTCCTCAGATCTCTGTGCTGTTGTCAGCCAGGACAAGGGGAGAGCTTGCAGACTGGAAGAGGTGGTTGCCTTCCTCCACTCTGTGCCAACCCTAATGCTAGTTCAGGAATTTCCAAACAAACCCACATCTCCCCAACAAACCCAGAGGCCATGAGTATCGCCTGGCCTGCTCACAGAGTGTCACTGCTGCCCCACAGACTCTTACAGGGTACAAAGGCAAGGGGAACACTTGGCATTTCTACTATTTGAAATCCCTAGTGATGCAGTGCTCTCTTCAACCCTCTCCTCCTCTCTGGATGGCTCAGGGCAGGCCACCAGCCCAAGACATCATATGGACATCACCATGCTCCTGCCTGCCCAGGCACCAGACCCGAGGAACGTATCTGCAGAGGGTAGGGGAAGGTGAGGAAGGGGAGCACAGGATGGCCTTAGGGCTTGGCTCCAGGAGCTGCATGTTCTACACTGTGCAAGTGCAACAGCCAGGGACCTGCCCATCCACAGCAGCTGACTGGGCACACCCGGCACTCCATGGGATGGGCCCAGATTTCCATGAATGTCCAAGAGAGACACATGTCCCCATGCCCATTCATTTTAACCTCAACCAACCCCTCCAGGCAGCCTGTGCCACCCTGGAAACCTCTTTACATGACCAACCCCAAGGAAATCAATGGCTGGCTGCAAGGACGCCATGGTTCACCTGTCTTCCTGAGGGTGGTAGAAGATGGGGAACTGTTCCCCCCTGCCACAATCTCCATGCACCACTGTGAGGCAGACACCCTGCAGCAAATGCCACTGACATCCCAGGGCAGGCAACCCGGACCCCTTCCTGGAACAGGCAGGAGAAGCAGGAATGAGGGCATTCGATGACTGGCTGCAAAAAGCTGAGCTTGTTTACCCCAGCCATGTCTTGCAGGTCTCCATCCAGGCAGAAAGCAACTAGCTGCCTTTGCTCACCCCAACCCAGCCCCACTGACCAGAACTGAAGGACTAACACAGGCATCATGCAGGGTGTGTATCTGGCATGCATGACCTAGAGAAGAGAAGAGAGGAGAAGAGACTTGAGGAGAGCTTCATCGTTGGTTTCCAACAAGCTTTCAGATCTGCTTAAGCCAGCTTTTACATTAAACACATATGAGGTGATAACTGCTGGCAGCTGTTTGTACTTGCCACGGTAATTCCCCAGTGTGCTGTTCGCCTCTCTTGTTGCATCCCTGCTGGTGTTGCTTCTATCCCAAAGCTTTTCTGAGCTCTCCCTCCCCCGTATCAGTCAGCACTGATGTGTCTTATCCACTCTCTTCAGCTGATCACACTGGCTCCCTGCTATGCTTTTGAGGACGTACCTTTCTGCTCCATCCCACACAGCCCATCACCCTTGTGATCATTCCACTCAGTGCCCCAAAGCCACTTCATTAGCTTCTCTGGATCTTTCCATCAGCCTCTGCTCTGCATCATGTGTGCACTGGCAAGAGCAACTTTCTGATTTATCTTCTGCACCACATTCACCACAGTAAGTTCCCAACCAAACCTCCAATGCAGACAGCAATAGCTACAGCATGTCTGCGGGTCACAATGGCTCCATCCATACTACTAAAGTAAAAAAAGCCAGGGCCTATTCCCCAGCCCCATGACCAAATGGCAGGGCCTAAAATCTCCAGGAATAATTAAACTCTCTTAATCCCAGAAAAGGCTGGCTGCCTTGAAACTGAGAATGGTGGCTGGGCTGAGCCAGGCACTGCACCACACCCAGGTACAGGCAGGGGAATAGCTTGTGAGCCCCAGCCAAACCGTGCCCAGGGGTGCTGCCTGCCCAAGTCCATGCCCTGGTCCCTTTGCTCACCTGGATGCAGCCAGCAGGTCTCAGACACACTGCTATGAATATAAAGAAACTGTATAGTGAAAAAAAGATCTTCATATACTGTTATTGCCTTTCATCCCACCCATAGGAAGTGCTTATCTCACTCCCAAAGGGCTGGGATGTTAACAACAGCAACACCAATGTGTCCAATACTGCGGGGGCACACGGTCCAGCCAGGTCCCTACAGGCAAGCTGGCCTCCCCTTCATCTGAAGTCCCCGCCAAGCCAGCTCCTATTTTAGAGGCTGCGGAGAAAATCCCCTCCTCAGCCTCTTTGCTGCACCAGTCTGGGGTACTCCAGAGAGATGACAGCAGCAGCTCAGCACAGCTCTAAGCCTGAACCTTCAGGAAACAGTCCTGTCCACAAGCTTAGCAGCAAACCCTGGCTGCCTTGTTCCTATCCCGGTCCAAATTCTCACAGCGTGGGTGGGTGGGAAGCTCCCTGAATTGCTTCCCCACTTGCTGAAATGGGCTGAAATTCAGAGCTGATCACATTTTCCCTGTGCCTGTCAAAGCCCAAACGGGAAGCCCAGTAACCGACATATAAAGCTACTACTGATAGCAGCACACTTGTTCCAGACAAAAGATCAGGAGACGTATGTCATAAAAAGGCAGAGATGTCTTCCAGATGTTTTTGTGCATTGGGTCTGCACAGATGTTTTCGATGTCTGCCCATAAATGTAAGAAATGTAAAACATTTGTGTCCCACAGATGTAGAGATTAAATTATGCAAGAGATGTGATAAATCTCTGGGTAATGCGAGAAGACCATGAACTATTCACATTCATTGTTTTTAGTAAAATCGGCCCCATTTTCCAGAATGTGGCTGTGAAGGAGACTTTTATTGTTATTAAATGTGACTAAACATTACGTAGGATGTTGAAAAGCAGCACACATGGAACTGTATGAAACCATATATTGCAAACAGTCTTGCAAGACCTTCAGTGTGGAGCAGCCAGCTGAACTGCAAGGTGAACGCTGGTGCACCTTGGAGGGGTCGGGTAGGACACAGGGGTGATGGTGTCAGAGCAGCCTCCAGCCAAGCCGAGGCACTGCCTGTGAGGGTAGGACGGGCAGCGCACAGCTGCCCATCGGTGCTCTACGTGCAGGCAAATGGAGCCGCTGCTGCCCTCATGACCACCCATGCTCTCTGTAAGCCAGGGGTGGGCTTGAGCAGGCGTCTGTGGGTCAGGAGGACTGTGCGCAGCTCTGTGCCGTGTACCATGTGCCTTCCTCCAAGCATGCGTCCACGTGTGGGAGAGAGCTCAACCAGGCAGAAGGGTGGGAAAAGGCATGTGAATGTGTTTGTAGGCAGCGTTTGGGGGGCAAGAAGAGGCAACACACCCCAGTAAGGCAGAGCTTGAAATAACCTACAGTGCACAGCACTGCCAGGGCAAAAACTACTACAAAGATGCAGTTGTTGGTACTTTCTTGTGATGTTACGTGCCAGCCTAGCACTTTATACTAAACCCACCTGAACCTCGTGCTTCCTGAAGGAAGTTCAGGTGCTGAGTGCAATTCCAAACCATGCTCGGTCCCAGAGTGGATTCTGCACGCACCCACTCAGCGCAGCAAGTCCCAGGTGTGGGTGGAGCCAGGGGCTGAAATGTACTGCTCCAAAATCCTGCGGCATGTCTCTGCCCCCAAGCACACATGCAAACACACACAACTGCCCGGCCCACACTCCAGCCAGGCTTCACTGCACACCCACCACGTCACTGCCAGGAACAAGTGACACATCCCTAAGCAGCGAGGCCTCATTCTCTGCAAGCTGTTGTGCTTGTGCATCCCAGCTCTCCCCCCCATTACATCAGAGAAAAGTATGAGTTTTGTGTCTATCTTTGTCAGGCATGTTGAGGAGAAACCGTGCCCAGATTTCACAGCTTCCATGATATGCCTTTTGCCTGGGGAATTTATTGCTATGCTCCCTGCATGGCAGCCACAAGGGAAAGAAAGGTCCCTATTTTGGGGCTTGAAATTCAGCCTAGCTGTGTCTCAGCCTGCCCTGCACTGACCCCACCGCCCGTGCCTGGCTGAGGGAGCTCTGCACACACCTCCTGAGTGCCTCAGGTTGGGCTGTGCATGCACCATGGCTGCACGGGTGGCAGCAGGTAAGCAGACAGCTCTCACCTGCCCTGCCACCTTATCTTGTCCTGTACTCCATCACACCTGGGGTGGCATGGAACGATGTGTTGCAGGCTGGCAGTGTGTTGTCACACCAGAGGACACCAGCTGCTGCCCAGCTAAATAGGGGTCTCGGCTCCGCTTGCACCACTCATCTGCTCTGTGTGGGAAGTAGGCCATGGTCCCCAAGACATCACTGATACCAGGTAGGAGTAAGAAGCACTTAGAGCAGACCCCAGGCCAGATGGACAATTCCCTCCAGCTCTGGCAGGTCTTTTGTCTCATGAATGAGCGCTGGCTAGCTCAGCTACTTGATTAATGTCTGCACCCCTTTTAATTTCACCAGTGCGGAGAAGAGCAGAGCAAGTGTTCCCAAACCCTCACCCCATCCCTGGGCCTGCTGGGGAGTGTCGGAGGCTCCAACTCTCCTGTCACTAGGAAGACCTCAGTGTTTCCCCATGCCAGTGTACTAAATCCTTGCTTGCATCAAGGAGACATGGCATTTTCTTGGGAATCCTCTCTGCTAAGAATATCCTCTATTTACATATTCGCCAATGTGGGGGCGGATGGGAAGCAGGGCAGTGAACTGAATGTACTTGGAAGATGTCTGTGTTTGTTACTATAGAGCTGTGTGGCTGGCTGTGTCTCCATTTGCAAGAACCACGTGTGATTAGAGCATTAATGACAGCCTCAGGGGCCGGTTCTGCCCTGACACCCGCCACCCGATGGTGGTCACTGCTCGCAGTGCCCCTGCAGTGCCTCCCGCTAGCTTTCAGGCTGTCAGGAGAGCACAGACAAGGTGTGCGTCAGCACAAGCGGGGTGCACCTGCTTGTGTGTGTGCCTGTGTGCGCGTGAGGGTCTCTGTGGTTTCCCTGGTCTCTTGTAACCACCAACACACATACCCGTGTGCCCAAGCAATGCCAGCACTAGTGTCATTTGTAGGAGCACCGCCATTTGGCACAGTATCAGGAGGTGGCATTTGCCCCAGCAGAAGGCAGCAGCTCCACACCAGGGAGCAGGTGTCATCTTGGGTACCCTCTCCTCCTTGGTGGACTTGGCAGTGTTAGGTTTACGGTTGGACTTGATGATCTTAAAGGTCTTTTCCAACCTAAATGATTCTATGATTCCTCTCTGCAAAGCCTGGGCTCTGAGCTGGTCAGTGGCAGCACGAGCAACCTGATGGCAGGGGGTTCGTAGGTCAAGGTGCACTTCTGCAGAGAGTCATTCATCTCCTCTGAAGGCCATGGCAGGTAAAATGGATCAGTCCGGGGATTAATTCCTCTTTCTACATCAACCTCAGAGGGAAGGTCCTGAGACCAGCTTCTAACTTCGGCTTATGAGCTACCCAGCAAATTACTGGTTCTGTGTTTTGGCCTCATATACCTGTTGCTAGGGAGAGAGGATGGCTCCTGTACACCTAATGGAGAACAGGCTGGTAATTAAAGCCCAGAGTAGATCCTGTTCACCCAGAACAAAGGCAAGATGAGGTTTTCCAGCTCTTCTGCAGAGGGCTGGGGCATGGGCATGTCTACACCCAGTCAAATGAATCATGCACTGGAGAGGCTCATTTCGCTCTGATGGGGATGGCTGTCTTTGGGGTGTTTAAAGACCAAAGCTGAAGAAGAAGATAGAAATTAATTGCCCTCAGGCTGAGAGTCAGGAAGTCAAGGACAGCTTTGAATAGGAGAGAACATATAACAGCTATACTGTGTCAGCCCTGTGTCCACCTGTGCCAGTACACCCTCTCCACTGGTGGCCAGTTATGTATGCTGAAGGAGTATGTAAGACAATAAGGATCTCTGCTATGATACTTCTCTGTGCAATTCCCAGCCTTTGGATCTGGCGAGCGAGAGGTTATCACTAGACCTTCGTGTTTAATAGTCTCAGTGATTTTTCTTCCTGAATGTAATTGCTTTTTGAAGTCCATTATACTTTTGGCCTTACACTGTCCCATGGTAATGAGTTTCATGATGAATTATGAGTTGTGTGACAAAGTACTTCCTTTTGTTTGTTTTAAATCTGCTACCTGACAATTTCATGGAGTGCCTCCTAGTTCTTGAACAGAAAGAAGCAGTGACTGATTTTCCCCTAACCATCCTCACCAGACTGTTCCGAACTGCTGTACATTGGCCCTATCACAGCCACTCAGATGTCTCCTGTTGAAGCAAAAAAGCCCTTGTCTATTTAATAGTTCCTATGGACACCATTAAATGCCTATGGTCATGGTGGCTGCCCTTTTCTGGTTTTCTGAACTCTCCTGAGAAGAGAACAGGAGGACACAGGAATGGATATGCCAGCCAGCTTGGGGTGTGGGGATGCTGTGGACTTACCATGACAGAACTGCATTTTCTGTTTTGTTCCCAGTTCCTCCCCTAATCATTCCCAAAGTTTGATTCCCTTTCTTGTCCCCTACTGAGCTGATGTTTTCTGTAACCTAGCCCAAGAACCCCAGATTTCTTTCCCCAGCAGTAATTGCTAATTCAGAGCCTAGTGCTCAGTTAGCAGGGAGTCCAACCACTACATTTTTTTCATTCTGTTCCAGTTTGGGCTCGGATGTGACTGAAGGTATTCCAGTTCAAGTCCAGGCTAATAGCAGTTCATTAGCTGTTTGCATGCAAAAAGGGCCCAGGGTCATACAAGGTACCCACAGCACAGGGCTTCAGCCAAGGATGGGCACAAGCCCCTGCCGCTTTTTCCCCTCTCCTTGGCACCTCTCCGATCCCAGCACAGCTTTTCTTGTGTCCCTGGTCTGCACACTGCTGAGGAGCCACCGTGCTGTGCTCTGCCATGTCTGGTGCCAACACTGTGACAGTGGGACTGGAGAGAGGGACTAAGGGTGTAATGGACACGCAGTGAGATACACCAGGGGATCGTGGTGGGGAATGGGGAGTGATGGGCACCCACAAGATTTGCAAACAACAGCATTCAAGTCCTCCGCTATGGGAAAAGGGGAATCACACAGCGTCTGGCTGTCCCATGCTGGCCAAGCAACAGAGTAAGAGGTTACTAAAGCAGGTGCAGAAAGCTCCCATGCTAGGTAGAGCCAACAGTGGCGTCACAGCTTGCCTTGCAGTGGTGGCATTAAGGTGGGGAGATGCACAGGGCAGGGGAAGGGTGGCAGCTCACACTCTCTGGGAATGCAAGTTCCTGTGCTGAATGGGACCTCATTGTGGGACATTGGGGTTGAGGCCAACCATCTTTCCAAATGCTTCATTAGGTTCAGCTCAGGTTTGCGCTCAAGAGTACTTCCAGATTTGACATTTCAGTCTGAGAAATTATTTTTGCTGTTCCCTTGGTTATGGAATGGAGGGTTGTGTAAAGGATGGGTGCAGTGTAGGATGCTTCCTCTTCCCTCCCATTGAGCATCAGTTTAGCTATTTAGCTCTTGCACTGCAACATTAACTTTCTTCTGTCTTTTCCTACACAAATCTGAGTCAGGGCCACTCTCTGATGAGCTTCCTACTATTTATGCTTTGAGAAATGTTTTATTATTGGCTTTTATGCTTTTAGCAAGTTTTTCCCAAAAATATTTTTGGCCTCTCCTTATTATGGGTATTACATCTAACAGACATTCTTTGTACTCCATTCTATCTTCCTTCTTTGGAAATTATTTCAATTTTGATGAATCTCTCTTTCTTCTTATAACTTCTTTCACTACTAAAGCATGGTATTTATTTTTTTTCTGGATATTTTAGCACATTCTAGATTGGTTGTATATATTTATTCCGAGCCTCTAATACTTCTTCTTTAAACAGTTTTTATGCCTTCTGTAAATATTTTACCCATTTAGCTTTTCTTTTGAATTCCTTTTTAACTACTTTTGTATTTTTATCTTGTTCCCATTCTTAAAATTAAACTTTGGGATAGATTGCTTTGTTTCTTTTCCTTTTCTTTCATCTTTCAGTCCTGGAAGGATTTGGCTCTGGGAGAAGTTCTCTTTGGTCGTGGGCCCAGCAAGGTCCAACAGACAATGACTGCACAAATCATAGAGACACTCTGTGGTCCAGTGGATCCACCAGCATCAGAGATGGAGCCTGAACCTCCCTGCAAAACTTCTCTGACAAGACCTCAAAGAACATGTGGGAGAGGAAAGGAAACTTATCTGTCAGAAACTCTCTACCTTGTGTGCTAAGTAAGGAGCAACATGTTCCAGATTTTTGCACACCTGCATCCGTGTAGCTATGTATCAGGCTAAGTAAACGGTAAAATGACTAACCCCATTACCAGCATCCAGGGAAATGCTGTGCATGCTTACTGGGTAGCATTCCTGGCAGACACCTACCCCAGGACCTGGCTTATAAAGCTGCAAGGTGATGTTCAGTCAGGCAGGATGCCAGATAACAGAGCCATACTCTGGTTTCCAGAGTCTCAGGAAAGCTGAGAGGTGCCCAGCATGCAGCCTGCTGGAGGTCCAGCCTGAGAAAAGCCCCAACAGCACCTCCCCTGTCAGGGACCATGGCCATGCGACCTGGGAAGAGCACATGTGTAGTCATGAGCTCTCCAGGCACCACTGGCAGTCCAACAGGCAGCCTCCCAGCTCATTCCCAGAGTCCTATACAGCAAACCTTAGAATAGACACCACAGAGGATCCCAGAGAAACGAAACAGGCTTGTCCACCCCCTCAGTCATCTCTTTTCAGTTCAACTCTGAGAAACATCGGGCTGCTGAATCACAGAGATGGCTCTGTGGGAGTAAGGAGCAGCAGCCTGGCAAGGGGTAAGCCAGGCATAGGACAGTTATTATTTATCACTTGCAAAGATTGTAGATAAGCTCAGCCATTGCCAGGTCTTGGTCCAGCTGCCCATCTGTGCACACACCTGGCCAGGCTGAGGCTGGGTATGGCTGGAGAGACTCCTGAAGAGGTGGCTGGTTTTGTTGAATAAGATAAATAATAAGTAAAAGTTCATGGGCTGTTCTCGGTCCCTAAGGACAACTGCAGTGACACAGTTTGTGTCTACACACCTAAACTCTCTTTTCCACAAAACACAGGGGCTCTTCTCTCCTGCCCATTGAGAAGTGTCCCTTGCCCATGTGTCGTGGTTTAACCCCAGCCAGCAACTAAGCACCACGCAGCCGCTCACTCACTCCCCCCCATCCAGTGGGATGGGGGAGAAAATCAGGAAAAGAAGTAAAACTCCTGGGTTGAGATAAGAACGATTTAATAGAACAGAAAAGAAGAGACTAATAATGATAATGATAACACTAATAAAATGACAACAGTAGTAATAAAAGGATTGAAATGTACAAATGATACGCAGGGCAATTGCTCACCACCCGCCGACCGACACCCAGCCAGTCCCCCAGGCTTCAGCACCAACTAGATGGGACGTCCCATGGTATGGAATACACTGTTGGCCAGTTTGGGTCAGGTGCCCTGGCTGGGCATGAGAAGCTGAAAAATCCTTGACTATAGTCTAAACACTACTGAGCAACAACTGAAAACATCAGTGTTATCAACATTCTTCACATACTGAACTCAAAACATAGCACCGTACCAGCTACTAGGAAGACAGTTAACTACATCCCAGCTGAAACCAGGACACCATGCTTGCCCCCAAAGCGCCCAGGAAAGCCCTGGCTGCCTGTGCCAGAACCACACTGGGGAACACACATAGATACAGGATGGATGGTTGCAGCTCAGTACCTGGGCTGTTACCTGACCAGCAGACAGCCAGAACCTAGGCAATCCTAGCAGGGACAGGGAGCCCTGTTCCTCAAGCCCAGCCAGACCTTGCACACACCAGGACCCAGGCAGCAAGGCTCAGCTTGGGCATATGCTGAGCCAGAGGGAGTTGATTGCCTCTCACCATGCAGTGCACAGAGTGATTAAAGCCAGGATGTCCTGCTCTTGTCTTTACTAGAAGCAATATTGCCAAGCTGGCAGCTCCAATGAGTTTTAACCAGAAGAATAGAAAATTTCAGGGCTTTCCAGCTCTGAATTATGGACACAAGCTTTTGGAAGAGGGCCTAGATCTAGTCCCTTTGGCATATAGACTGGAAAGTCTCAGCTACAAGTGCTTAATCTCCCTGCAGAGCTGCATTTCCTACTCAGGTATCACTACTGCATGCCACTCTCCTCTGCAGTGCCACGTACCTTCCCCTGCCCACCACCAAGGTCAGGCTGCACTCCTCTTAGAAGCCTGGGATGCTGTTCTGCTGCTCAGCACAGGGCAGAGTCTGTGCCCACCATGGGAGAGGAGACCACAGCTTCCATCCTCTCCCTGCCAGTACGCCCTCCGGCGCAGTGGGACAGCTACTGCCATGAGGGCAAAGAACGCAGCTGAGTAGTCATGCCGTCGGGTGTGGATAGTGTGTTCAAGCAAACAGCCATCCTGAAAATGTTTCCATTTTCTTGAAATTTCATGGGTTTGGAAGAAATTTTGCCTTTTGTTTTCTGGTTGGGTAGTTGTATTTGGGTTTTGTTTGTAGCTTTTCCTCATAACTCTTAGGGGGATGATGTTGATGATTTAGTGTTGGAGAACAGGGTGCCATGGAAGTTTCAAAACACATCTAGTTAAAAACTATTTCACCCTTGTCAATAATAATAACAACAACAACAACTAGCAATACGAAATATTATCAAGCATATCTCAATACAAAATACTAGCATGCACATCTCAGTCTGTTTTCTGCTCAGATGCATACTTGCAATTAGTTCTTGTATGCAGAAGGCAAAGCACCCTGTTTATGGTTTTACTGTAGCATCCAAGTACTTTATATGCTTATTTTTCATAACAAAATTACTTTGTCCATAAATCAGGCTAAACTTGGAGGCAGATTTGACCCATTACTCCAACCTTTTGCTGTAGATCAGCTGTTCATACACTGTGTGCCCAGATTTAATGTCCAGGGTTGCATTAGGAATAAAATATTTGGGAAACACAATTTGCATCACAGCTCTCTAAGTAAGTATTTGGCTTCCTGGAAATGATGACTCATGGTTTGGATGTGCAGAAATGTACCAATAACATAACCTTTCGATCCTCTAATGCCAGACAGATCCATATAAACCCAGGCTTCGTGCTGCCCAGATGAATGGTACAGCAAGCCGTATATATAGTATCACTTTAGACTCGGTCTTTTTGCAATGTGTGGGAAAGATAAAAAAAGGGGTAGAACATGAACACTGAGGTCAGTCAGCTCCCAGAGCCATGCTTTATCAGTTCATCTCTGATCAGCTTCTTCCTCTGCCACCCAGATGATTTAATAAGCAGTGGTTTCTGGAATGAGTCCTGTGTCCTGGCACATTTTGTAGGATCTTTTCAGCATAGCGGCATGTATTAGGTATAAAAAGCTTTACAAAGAAACCTTCCTAGTGTGGATGTAGTCCCTGGTAGGGTGAAGTAGCTGCACTGTTATTGCTCAGAAACTTTATATACAATTGTCATTGAAGAAGCTTCATTTGTTCCCTTCCACACGTGGCTAGCAAGCAGAAGGCTAGTTTTCCAAATGGCCACCACGGCAAGTGTGTGTTCACCAGCCAGAAAAGGTTTGTGCAGAGCTCTGCCAGCCATTAGACATGTGCGAAGCCACTGTGCTCAAACCCACCTTAAGCGCTTGGTGGCCTTGAGCTCAGTTTTGCAGAGGTGCATGTAGAAGTGGACCCTGCTTAGAAGCTGGATGCAAAATACAGAGTAAACCAGAATAAAGTCAATTCCTCTGCAGGACAAGTGAGCTCTGCTTTCTGCCACAGTGATCATTTCCTGCAAGAAAATGCACTTCTACAAAACCAAAATCAGATTTTTCCAAGGGAATTTTTTTCTTTCCCATCAATTCTGTTCGGCATTAACCCTGCATCTACCTCAGCCACTGCACTGCATCCTCGGCATTCCCAGTCTGGTCAGTCAGCTAGACTCCTTGCCCAGATCTATCCCCCATGATGGGCTCGAGCCACTGAGCAGATTGGATGTGCCTCGTGGAAGCTACGTGGCTGCTGATCAGGTGAGAGCCACCTGGCCAGCAAGCCCCTGGCAGAGAGCAGAGTTAGCACCGGGCGTTGAGCTCTGAGGGGCAGAGCAGTGCCGGGGCAGACTCTGTGTAATGCGTAGCCCAGGCGAAAGGAAGTATTTTGTCACTTCTGGGATGGCTTTTTTTTCCCTGAATATTTTGCTCTTTGAGAAAAGATTCAGTTTTCTCGGACTGAGTCAGGACAAAGAAGAGGAAGAAGAGCTTCCTTCAAAACAGCAGTCTTCTGCTCAGCTCCAGCTGCAACAGGAGGATGTCTCAATATCGCTGCCCAAGGGCAACAACCTCGTGTTCGTCAGGGGAGTTTATGGATAATCCCGCCTCTTACACACTTTCTGTTTGGCTCTCTCTAGATAGCCACAGCCCCCAAGTGATGTTCAGTACAAGCATTTGCCCCAGGCTGTGTCACCCTAAACAACCCCAGCCCAACATAGCTTGACAGATAAAACTTTAGGCATAGACCAGCCCAATGGAAAGATACTATGAGAAGCAAAGCACCACTAGATACCATTTTTTGGGACTTGTCCAGTTGCCAAATGTGGAAAGGCTTTGCACTTTGTCCCTGCAGACCCCTGGTGCACCAAGCCTCAGGGACAAAACATCTGCATCTGTGTCAAAGCAGGTGGCACCGAGGCCAGGGATGTTTGGTGCAAGGAGTGAGTCTGCAGTGCTCACACACCAGGTCACACACCTTGCCTAGCCCAAGGACAAGGAAAAGACCCAGCAGGCCATTGACCCCTTTCTCTTTGCAGACACAGGGCTTTTACCACCCACCTGGCCCCACCAGGCTGCAGAAGGCAAAGGGAATGCTGCCATTTGTGGCCTTGCCTTGCGGCCTCCCTCTGCTCCGATGCACGTACAGGGCTGCAGCTGGCACGTGGCGTGTGCTGCAGATGGATTGCACAGCTGTGGGGATCTGGCAAGCAGCTGGCTGCCTCTGCACTTCTTACCGAGGAGAGCCGAGTGGGGATCTCCTTTGCTCCAAGGGGCCCCGGCGCAGCTGCCTGCTCCAGCACGCTGCCTGCCACAGGTGCCCAGGCACAGGTCCTCGATGGGAACGGTCCCTCTGCTCTGCATGGGAAGATGGGGAAGCATGAACCTGCCCACATTTCTGCGTTTGCAGCAGCACACTAGGATTTCACCCAGGCTCTGCCCTGCACTGCAGCCAGTCGCCTCCTTGGTCTTCCTTAGGTAGGAGGGGAGATGAACAGAGCCATCCAGGGGGGATGCATGCAGGATGTTTATTGGGAAGACTGAGCCCACCCGACATCCCTGCCGATCCTAGAGCACGTGCTGGCAGCCACGGACACAAGCCCCAGGTCCTGACAGCCCCAGCTTGCCGTGTTTCAGTATTTCTAAGCAGGGCAACTCCAGCATAGCAGTGGCAGGGGCTTCTCCAGGCTCCCTCCACGCCTGCCAGCAGTCTCTGCTGAGGAGGGCAAGGGTCCATTTGCTTGGGGCCACCGGTCTTCCTCTTGCTTGGCCCAGCCTGTCTCTCCCAGCAGGCAGAGAGCCAGAGTACCATCACCTCCAGCAGGCAGTTTTACTGGCTGACACTATAAATGTACTGTGCTCTCATGGATTTGATGCTGTTTTTATGAACTTGGAGCTCAGTGTGGCTGTTTAGTTTGAGATGAGCGAGGAATGTATTAATAGTTGGGTAAAGCGCACTCCGAGCTTCTAATCTGACTGAGCTGTTTGCTTTAGGGAAAAAACACTTCACTTTTTCCATTCATTACTATTCTTTGTTAGTGGCTCGAGCACCCGCCCACAGCACACCGGAGACCGCTTTAACCCCTCTCCCACTGCACCCCAGCCACCCACGGTGTCACATGGAGAGGACAGAGCATTTGGCAGAGAGCATCACAAAGCCTTTTTGCCCCTGGCCCATGCTGAAACCCATGGGCCTGAATCCTAACCTGTGGTTGCAGGGGGAGCAGCGACACAGCGCTGGGCTCAGCCAGATGCATGGAGTGAAGATGCTGCGTTGCAAATGCAAGGCTGCTGGCACTGCACCCATGGGCCCCCAGCAGCAGCCAGGGTCTCACCCACAGCTCACCCAGGCAGGACTCTTCACCCTGACAGTGCCCACAGCCAGGAGGACACTGGTCTAGCAGCTGTGTCCACCCCGCTGGTGGCTAGACCCAGCTGGAGCCTGGGTGTCATAACCTGGCAGCTGCCCTGCTCTCCCACTGATGAAGAGAAAGTAGAGCACATTCACCGGACAGTCTCTTTTTAATTAGAAAGGACATGTCGTGTGCCGGGGGCTTGTTCTCCTCCTGCCTGCCCAGTTTGCCTGGAGTGCAGCAATTGATTTACGTTCAGATGAGGATCTCAGCGGCGTCCTGCTAAGTCTCTTATCCAGCATGAACTTTCCATAAGCAAGGCTCTATTTTTAACTCTGCAAGGCCTAGGAGAGGGGTTGTCTTGCGGGGAGGGGGGGGGCAAGGAAGTCACTCGGCACAGCCTCCAGCTGGGCAGGGTGACCCCAGGGAGCTTTGAGTTTGTCAGGGGGACTGGTACCAGCAGACCGCCCTGGGCACTGCTATGCCACCCCAAGTGCCAGCATGGGGGGAAAGCAATGGTGAGATGGCACATGGGCTCCAGGTCGGCATCCTTCTTCTAACACGGAGGGGTCAGTGCAGGAGCAGGCTCTGGAAGAGACTGTTCTGGTGGAGGAATGAACTGGGGTGAAACCAGGGGAAGCACAGTGTAAATCCTATGCCTAGCAGCCTCGGCACAGCCCAGGGCAGGGATCAGCGGGCTGTCCCTGGGGCAAGGCAGCGTGCAGACAGGGGCAGCCCTTCACAGGGGTGGTGAAACAAGTCTCCAAGAGAAGAGTGCAGGGAGGAACGGGAGCCCAAGAGACTGGGGAGACAGCTGGCACCAGCACGCCAGTAACATGGAGGACAGCTTGAAGACCAGCCCACTGCACTGGCAGACTCGATCACTCATGCATACCTCCACCTGCTGCCAGACACACGTGCATGAGTAGGCTCTGACCCAGCCAGATCTCCAAATCTGTGGGGCAGGAGAGCAATGATGCAAGCGCCAAGCCCTAGGGCCACATGCTGCAACGTGCCACTGAAGGAGGCCGGCCCAGGGCTGCAGGTACCTGGCAGACACTAGAAGAGCCTTTGCTTTTTCATGGTGGGGTAGGCGTGGGGGCAGGCAGTGGGGTGTTCTCCCCTTGGCCACCATGGACGGGAGATCCCATGGGGGGACCTCTGCGTCCAGCCCAGAGCTAGCGGGGCAGGACCATGAGGGGTCTCATCCCTGTGCCACAGGGTGCCTGTCCCCCTGTGAATGATAGTAACGGGCCCTTCCAGTACTTGGGAGATGATGGTTTGAAGTCATCACTGATGACCCAATGAGTGCCAGCAGCCCATTGTGTGGTGTACAGAGGTTCCTCCCCCATTACAGAGCCCACACTGAGCCCGGGTTCGCCTGCAAGGACACAGCTTTGCTGCCTGTGAAGGGTAGGGGGAAGGCCTCTGCGTCTACCAGCTCACCCCCCAGCAAGGGTCACACGCAGCCTGGCATGCAGGGCCAGAGCTCAGCTGCCGCGAGCGCTGGGCGTTGCAGCTTCACCAGCGCTTCCTAGCTCCGCTTGTTTATTATGATGTTTTGAAAGAGAAGCACAAAGGTTAGCAGAGCCAGGCAGAGCACCGTAAATCATGGTGGAGGGACGGCACGCTGCGGAGGATCTTCCAGAGGAGAGCAGCCCACACACCAGCCGGAGAAGTGCAGCGGCCATTCCTGCTGTGGCAGCACCCACGGGATTGCCACGTGTTCATCACGGTCCAAGCAGACCCAGAGCAGTGCTGCCTTTTAGGAGGAAGGTGATGGTGTGGGGCAAGCAAGACCCCCTGCAGTGGCTGCCAGTGTGGGGGGCTGCCAGAGCTGGGATGGGGGCTGAGCTGTGGGGAGAGATCACACCATCTCCTCAGGTATTAAAACCCCTCCAAATTCCTCCCTGGCACAGAAAGGCCAGCATCCCACCAGGAGGGGGATAGAGGGACAGCAGAGACCCTCTCCCTGGGGTCGCACAAGGAGTAGTGGAGCCCCTCGGCCCCTGCCCCAGGGGACTGCCACGTTCTTGGTGGGCCTGGGGCTCAGCAGGGACCAGCATGGTGTGCAGCTCATCTCTCCCAGACTCAAAGCCTCTTTCCCCCATTTACTCAAATCCTTGAACTACTGACTGATCAACAGATATATCCCTCCGCAGCAAACTTTTATTTTCCATGTACACTAGATTTTCACACAGTCACAACCCCACAATTAGCCTCTACAGCATGTTCCCAAGCACTCTGTCCCATCCAATTTTAAATTACTCCAGCAATAGAGCGCTTGCCTTGTCCCCTGGGAAACTACTCTGCTCCCATAGATCTCGCTGCCTGGAAGACAGGATTTTGCTGATATCCAGCCCACATGTTCCTCCAGATTAATTCACTGTGGGGCTCTCAGCTGTACTGCCACAGGCAGTTACATCTCCTCTACTTCCACAGTTCTTCAAGCATTTGCCTATTTGCAGTGACCTTTCTGGTCAGCTGTTTTTCCTACTTTTAGCTGTTCTGCCCTTTAGGCTTGTCAGCCTCTCATCATTCTGTTTAGCTTTGCACAAGAGATGGCATCTCAGCAGGGCCGTGTAGGGATTCCTACAAATGCTTTCCAAATCCATGTCAGGGTCTCCCTTCCCCAGCTTTACAGTGTGCAAACTGCTATTTGATTGGAAAGTGCTGGCCCCACCTTCTGAGTGGGACTTGAATGATGATGCTCACACATCTGTAAAGGAGGAGGTTTGCTCCCCTCAGTCACACAGATGGGCATCTTCCCATCCCCTGTTCCAGACTGAGTGTTTATAATTTTCCTTGCAAAATAAACCTTGCTTTATTGTTGAGACAGAGAGAAAATTAAGTATTAGTACTGGGTTTAGCACAACAGGCATTTGGAAGAGTCACTGGTTTACATGTTATGCTGTACAGGTTGATTCAAAACTTCCCCTACACTAATTTACAGTGGGGATTAATGACTTATATCCTGACAAATCAGAGTACCAGTAAATCAGACTGCAAGAAGGCAAGAACAAGAACACTGAATTTCCACCCATCAGAAATGTCAACACTGAGAATTTTCTTCTGATTCTCATTAAATTAGTGTGTAAAAGTCTTGAAATTCACTGGGTCAAAACTTTAAAAAGTGCTTTCATATTGTCTGATTACTATGCCAAAGGTAACGATATGATGCCTAGTATATAATAACAACTAATGGCATACTATAAGATCAAAAAACCCACCAGAAAAGTAAGAATAAAACAAATCTACCTCATGAAACAGCATTTTTGCATTGAAGTGCTTCTAACATTTTAGTTGTGCATATAAAACATGAAAATTTCAATGATTCATTTAGACATTTTTCTAACAATGAGCATGGAAGATAAGCCATTTCTATGTGCTCTCCACAGCAGCATCCAAGGGAAAATGTTCAACCCAAAACTTCTACGTGAGGAGCCCCATGAGTAGCCCTGAGACCAAGGACCCCCTGCAGCTGAGCACCCAGCAGTCCTCCCTGGCCACATGGTGCCAAAGCACAAGCCTTCCTTGCCCAATTTTCCTAGAAAATTTCTGTGGGAAAAAAAATACACCTTGAAAGGGGGAAAAAATGTAGTGACACAGAAACTCTTAGCCCCAGTTCCCAGTATATTTAATTAGAAAATTATTTTTTTCCACTTCTTTTCTCAGTTGTTCCCCCCCCCCCCCCCCCTCACTTTTCTTGTGAACACACAGCCAGGCCTTGGGAAAGATAAGGAAGCCGAGCATTCCCCCACTGGCACACCATCATTGTGCCCTGATGTGCCGAGGATGTTATGAGTACCAAGGGCATCATAGGTGCCGAGGGCATCGCAGGTGCCAGAGCAGGGGCAGGGCCAGGAGCAGGGCGGTGGGTGAGGTGTCAGAAGCTCCCTGCTCCCCCTGAGAGATGGATATCAACCTGATAAGCAGCTTGCCAGCACCCTGCCTGTCGGGAGGCAGAGAGCCTGGCTCTCACTACGTTTTTACTGGCACATTTCACCTCTAATTTGGGAAAAAATCTGGCATTCCACCCTTGCAGGGCTGCCAAGGGCTGCTCTAGATAATCTCTTTAAATAGAATGATGCGAAGTCTCCACTCTGCTGATGTCATGGGCAAAATTCCTGCTGGATTCGGTGAGACCCTGGCCCACCCGTGGTCATCCCAGCATGAAGGGGACGAGTCTGTCCGCCCATCATGGCCTGGGCTTGGGTGTTGTGCCTGCCAGTGTAGGATGGGGACAGAGGTGGCAGGTTTGTTCCCACGGTTCCCTGGGCCAGGGCTATGCCCATGTATGTGGCAGTGGCTGTCGGCACTGGGTGGGATTTCACCCGTGGTGAACCGTGTTGCACAACTGTCTGACTGTCTGGGATCATGGCCCCATCTGACAATTTCCCTGGGGTGAATGACACTGATACCACCACCCTGACAAGCTGCTTTCCATCATCCCTAGGTGTGACAATGACACCAAAGACAACAAACAAATTTTGTGCCAAAATGTCCCTGCGTCTCAGCCACAGGGAGCTACTGGAGGACCTCAGGAGCAGCCAGCAGTGCCCCTTCCCATGCAGGTGGTGTCATCCCTCCAAACACAGAGGGTCGTTACTTGGGCACATGGTCACCCCCCAGCCAGCCGAGTACTGCCTGCACAGCCCTTTGGCACATTTGTGACTTGGACAGTCCACAAAGAAAAGGGACCAGGGCCACTCTCAGGTCTAGAACCACCAGGCAGAGCTCCCCTGCCCCATATGACCGCCTGGAGAAGTAGGAAGGATCTTCTGCTCATAACCCCAACCTGAGTTTTGGGGTCACAGGCTGGGGGAGACCTCAGAGTACATGAAGTTCAGTGCCTACAGCTGCAGCACACATTGAACAACCTCTTTTGCAGGCTTATCCTGCTGCATGTGAGCCCTGGCCCCAATCTCAGCCTTTTCCAAAACCTCCCAACTTGTTCCTCATGGCGAGCCAGCTCCCGGCCCTGCCAGATCATCCTGCGACCCTGAGTGAGCCCTGCACAGCCCTCAGGAACAAACTCTGAAGCGGTTTCAAAGCCTTTTCTTATTTTTCACAGAGAGTTTTGATTCCCAGGTGTGCTGGTTTTGGCTGGGATAGAGTTAATTTTCTTCACAGTAGCTAGTATGGGGCTATGTTTTGGATTTGTGCTGGAAAGAGTGTTGATGATGCAGGGATGTTTTTGTTACTGCTGAGCAGTGCTTACACAGAGTCAAGGTCTTTCCTGCTTCTCACCCCACCCCACCAGCAAATAGGCTGGGGCTGCACAAGAAGTTGGGAGGGGACACAGCTGGGACAGCTGACCCCAACTGACCCAAGGGATATTCCAGACCATATGATGTCATGCCTAGCATATAAAGCTGGGGGAAGAAGAAGGAAGGGGGGGACATTTGGAGTGATGGTGTTTGTCTTCCCAAGTCACCATTACGCGTGATGGAGCCCTGCTTTCCTGGAGATGCCTGAAACCTGCCTGCCGATGGGAAGTGGTGAATGAATTTCTTGTTCTGCTTTGCTTGCGTGTGTGGCTTTTGCTTTACCTGTTAAACTGCCTTTATCTCAATCCATGAGTTTTCTCACTTTTACCCTTCTGATTCTCTCCCCCATCCCCCAGTGAGGGAGGTGAGTGAGTGGCCGCGTGGTGCTTGGTTGCTGGCTGGGGTTAAACCACGACACCAGGAAATGATTGAAGACCAAAACCTCCAGCTCCTATGCTGAGGTTGTCCTTGGCCACGGAGTCTTGCAGGTGAGGCCGGCTGGTGGGACAGCCCTTGGAAAAGGATGGGGATGGGGACAGGGGAAGTCCAAGCAGTTCAGCTGCCAGGTGATGCACAATGGAAGGCCAAACCGCAGTTCCAGCCCATTCACTTTTTGATCAAAAATTAGAAAGATTTAATGGCAAACCAATTTATTTCTGCAAAATATGCTTTCTTTACATGGAAGGGTTTTTTCCTTATCTCCCTCAGTTCCCTTCTAAGAAATGGGGTAAGAGCCACACTCCTGTCTCTCCAGCCTGTTTATGTGAGATACACTCCAGAGGCAGGACTCGTCTCTCGCTGGGGGCTGGTTCACAGGGCTCAATGTTGCTCAGGCTGTGCTCACACTAACAGCATCAGAAACAGCAACATTTCCTCAGGCTGAGTGGTTCCCAAGACAGCACCACACCAGCGTTTTCTTGATTTAATGTTGTTCATGCAGGAATAAGCTCTACAGGTGCTCCCAGAACTGGCAAAATACATTTTCACAAAAATACACACATGCATGCTTGCACACACAGACACACACATGTGCATGAGGTAATTAACCTGGGGAACCCCTTGCTGCCAGGTAACAAAGGCACATTGTAGATGGGACAGGTTATGCTGCTTCTAACCCCACTTGAGCAATACAACTGAAAATAAAATGTAGTAGTGCAATAAATCAGTGTCTATGCTGCACAGAGATTAGGTAAACACTTGGCAGAGTATCACTATGTATTACATGGATTTCCAGGCCTTTCTCTGAGCTAGTGATCAGACACAGCAGAACATGGGGCTCTTCATTATGAAGAAAACTTGAGAATTATTTGAGAAAATTACCCCTAGATCCGGTCTACTGCTTCCAACAAGAAGACAACTCTGAGCAAAGGGATTTTTTTACAGAGATCTAAATGCTAGGTGATGGCTAGTGGATTGTCTCTGCATCAGTAATGCCAGGGGCTCCCCAGTAAACGCCTTCCATGTAAAACCAGGGTGGTCTCCCTGGGGTCATTGGCTGCTGGGAGGTCCCCTGTGCTTCCAGGGCAGCAGAGATGTCCCTTCTGTGGATATGGAAAGTCTGTAGCAGCTGGGTCTGATCCTGCCTGGAGCTGAGCACCTCCTACAGCAATGCCAGAAGTGCAGAGTTCCTCCTTTCCTTTCTGTAATCCCTGAATGCCCTGCAATCGGTGGGTGCAGGATCTGGCCCCTCCTGGCTCTCTTCTTGGCTGGTCTGTGCTGAGTTAAGGGAATAGAGATTGCCCTGTCTCAAGCAGCCTGTTCTGGACCTGTCCTTCCCTGCAGCGGGCAGGGGCTGGGCTGTCAGCGCTGGGCTGGGTCCACCCTGCTTTCCAGGGAAAGCCAGGGCAGGCGAGGGGCTGTCCCCATCAGCTCTTCTCAGTCTTTTAGCAATGAATGAGTTGCACCAGCTCTCAAGGAATCATCCCTTGTTGCGAGAGCCGGGCTGGGCCAGGATGCTCTTTGCAGGCAAGAGAGTGCGGCTGTCACCAGACAGCATCCCAGGATGGGACTTGGTGGACACTGACGGCAGCGTGGGAGAGCTGCTCAGGAAGGGTTGCATTTCCTAGGCTGACTCTAGGGGTCATCAGCCTTCAGCTTTTACATATAGGACTTGTCAACTCGCTTATTCAAGCCCTCTGAAGGCAGCTGTCCCCAAGAGCCACAAAGAGACCCAGACAGCCGGTGGATAAACAAACACTGTGTTTTGCTGAAAGATGCAAGTCTGAATCCAGCTCTTCCAAGCAGGAAGGGCTCCCCACCACAGCAGCATGATGCAGGCTGGGGCAGGCGGCACGCACTGGACCTTCCTGAGAGGAAACCACACATAACTTCTGCTCAGTGGACAAAAACCAGCTCTGAAAGGAGCCAGACCTGTCAGCATGACAGGCTTGCAGGGCACAGGGTTGCCTCTGGATGGTGGTAACCCAGCCTCATTAGGTGGAAGGGACTGGCAGTTGTATCTAAACCTTGCCCAGCGAAGTTAATAAGCTGTCTGCAAATGCCTGCTTCAATGTAATACTTCAATACTTCAAGCCTACAACAGTTTCAGGGCAGGGGCTGTTTCCTTCCTCTACAAGGGGAAGATGAATACTGAATTTCAACAATGAATTAACTGGCAGCACCTCTCTGTGTAGCAACAAATTAAAAATACCTTCAGGTTTTCTGAAGCTGGGGCTGTAGTAGTTCTCCAGCATCACAAGAGAAGCAGCTCCTTCTCAGTGTGCTGACGAGTCCAGCTCAAGGCAAAAGAAAGGCTTTGGCCAAGTGCCCCAGACTGTGAGCTAAAAAGCACCTCGAAAGGACTCTCACAAGCCACCCCAGACTGTCCTGCTGTGTTTCCCAGTGAGGTTTGCACAGGAGTGATAACTGCAGAAGTAAATGAGGATGCAAACAAAGTGCACAGCAACTCAGCACCAGGTGCCCTGCTCTGCACCCAGCCTGAGTGCAGGCACATGCTGCTCTCCCCAAAGCCTCTGCACTACAGTATGGAGTGGGCACTCCCATGCAGAGTCAAACCACATACCACACTACAACAGCCCTGTGCCTCTGCCTGCAAGGTGTGGACAGAGCACAACTTCACAGCCAGGAGCCAAAGCAAAGAGCTCCTAGCTGCCTGAAACAAAGTGCGTCAGCAGTGTTATGTCAGTCTCTTCAACTAAATGGAAATGGTCCCGTGGGATGTTTAGATTATGCTGTACTAGTGTTTTCTGGCTGGAAAGCCTTTTGACCAACCTCTTAGAAGAACCGTCCTTGGTGTGTGGCAGGAGAACATGCCCATGGCCTTCCAGAGCAGCAGAGCAGAACTGAGACGCAGGAGTGGTGCACAGCCCCTGGCACTGGTGGGCAGAACTGCCAAGAAGGCGGGGGGAAGGCGGGGGTGCAAAGGGAAAGGAGAAGAAAGGTTGGAACAGGAATGACAGTGGCCACAGTACCCTGAGGTACAGATGCAGGGAGGATTCAGCTGTAGGAGCAGTTTTGGTTCCCATACCCCTTGCACCGAAATCCTGGCACTGTGGCTGCGCTGGGATTCAGGCATCGGCTGGCAGCAAAGTGCAGGAGGAGCAAAGGGAACCCGAAGAGATGGGAGCTGGAAAATGCTAGGGAAGGGGACAGCACAGAGGGAGTTGTCATTATCTGGATGTTAACCTGTTGCTCCAACGTGGCCAGACACAGTCTGTCCCCCAGCTCCTGCAGCAGTGACACATGGCTCCCAGATAAATGCGGAGTGTTTGCCATAAGAGCTTCCCAGGGGGAGGCCAAAGCAGGGGTATGGACCCAGTGGGGTGCTTCCTCAAGGATACAGTGCATGCCACTGACTGACACCCAGGAGAGGGAGCGGAGATGGGCTGAGGGTGAAAAAGGTGGCTGTGAATTGTCACCTCTGAGCTCAGCGGACTTGGGGACCAAGTGGTGTCACGGGGTAGTGCTAGGGGACCCTGGGTGGGATCTATGCTTTCAAGGATGGAGGTTACTCATTGGCAAATGAGTGTGCTGACAACTTATTCAACCTCCATAGTTGTTGTTTCAGGAGGACGCAGGGAGGACTTGAGTGCATCAGTGCTGACCCGTGGGGGCACACTGCCCATGCTGGCCCCCTCCCAGATCTGCTCCAGAGGCACAGCAAGTGAGGTGCGCATGCTCGCAACTCAAGCTGGCAGGGTCATAATCCCATTTCAAAGAAAATTCTGTCATTCGGAGATTTGATTTTGTCTCTAATCAGGATGAAAACAACAAATTTTCAACTGGCCAGTCACATGTAATTTGAAGAATGGCACTAGGGCCAATTGGAGTAATTCAGTTTGATATTTTTTTCTTTTACTTCTTATTTTTATGAGGTATACTGGAATAATAAAGTCAGTAGGATATAGAAACAAAAAGTCAAAACAAAAAATCAAAGCATTTCACCAGCTAATGTAAAAGCCAAACATCTTGACATCAGCAGAATGTTTCATTTCAATGGTTTTTCTAAACAAATCTAGTTCCTATGGAAAGTTTCCATTGAGATGAATTGGCAGAAAAGTGTGACCAGCTCTCCTGGCAGGGCACAGGCTGTCTCTGTGGTTATACACATCCCTGTGCACAGAGGAATGGTACACAACCCACCTCTGAGCACACACAGGCACCCACATGCCTCCTCCAGTATGTTCCTCAAATTCATCACCTAGAAATCCCTGCATGCCTGTTGTAGAGTTGAACTTGAGCTCTATATCCAGCTATCTGCCTGGTACTCGTTATAATCTAGTGGATATGGAGCCACTGAGCCACAAATCACCTTTAACTGGATCACTTCAAACTGGAACATGATCTCAGGGGAGGTTGTTCATCTGCTGTTGATGTCTACCAGGCTCTGCCCCTGGGAAGACTTCCCTGCTGTCAGTTTGGGGCACAGAAATGAGCACGTGGGCTTTGTAGCTCACTCCCTGCCAAACCAACGCTTCTAGTCGGAGCTGGGCAGAAGGTCAGATGGCCTCCCAGGATGTGCAACTCCATCCAGCGTGGCTGTGGAGTCAGTCAACATGGGGCACTGGTGGGTATATTTCTGGGTTTAGATGCCCCCTCATTCAGTGGCAGCCTCTGCTCTGCCTGAATAACCACCATCTGGCACCCCTGGACAGAGGCAGAAAGTCCCCAGACTTCACTCACACAAATCATCGGAGAAGGCCACAGCTTCCATTTCCAATCCACCATGCAGGAGGCGGCAATGCCCCATGGGGCATAGCCATGTGGCTTTTGTCTTCCACAGGCTCTTACTGTCTCTAAGCAAGTGAACAAAAGCCTGCCGGTCAGGACTGCCAAAACCCTGACCATCCCTCCCCCCTGATGCACACTGGGCACCAGGGCAGAGGAAGGCTGTGCTTGCTTCTTGAGCCCTGGCGATCCTTCTGTGGGCATCTACCTGCCAACTCATGTGTCCCCATCCACTGTGACTGGCTGCAGTGCCTGCCACCCCGATCAGAGCTGAGCTCTCAAGCTGTAACCAGAGCTCCCTGGGAAGGGATGAACCTCCCCACTGAGGGTGAGGCATTGCTGCATGGTTGTGGCATTGCTTGTTGCAAATGTCACAGGGCACACAACGTGCTGAGGTCTCTGAGCACCACCAAGCTGCTCCCTCACCTTGGCTGCAACGCTGACAGCAGCCTGCCTGCAAGTGTGGTGCTCACAGCAGGAGCTGGGCAAGAAGAGCCTCACCATTCCAACAAAACCTCTAAAAGCATCAGAAAATATTCCCCCCCACGCCAGCATCAAACCAAAACCTTGAGTAATTTCCACGAAAACCCAAAGACTCCCAAATGGATTGCCATGGCACGAAACCAGCTGGGGTGTGGGAAGGAGGACCAAGGTCTTCTCCAGCTCTGGCAGAGGGGGAACTTGGCTGGAAGTCCCCCAGACCCCAGCTGAGCGCTGAAATAGCCGGGCTAGCGCGTTTGTATGGCCTGTCCCACTGCAGCTTTCCACAGTATAAATAAAGGAATAATCACTTGAACTCAAGCCCAAGTCAGTACCTTAACGAGCAGACTGCAATCCAACTTTCCCTTTGACTTAATGAATATTAATTAACTGTACACAACTGAGCAGCTCCAAAAAGACAGGAAAGGCATGCGCTTGTCCTGGAGTGTAACAAGCGCTGTGCTCTCCTGGGACAGAGGGAATAGGGTCAAGTCTCTACATTGCTCTCTTCCCCTCCCAGCTGTGTCCTGACCAGTAGGTGATTGGCGATTGCAGGGTGGTCTGCCTCTGTCTTAATGAGACATTCCTTCCCAAACTCCCGTGACCTTTTTAGATAACTGGTGCATTCCTGTGTGACATTTTCCTTTTGATTAATCAACTCTTTCATTTTTCCCCCCCGACAAAACTCTATTGTGATGGAAAATTCCCAGCTGAAATAGAGGTGAAGTTGCTGCCTGCAAGCAGGCTCAATGCCATGGCTGTAGGCTGTTCTGCTGAATCCCTAGGGCGGGTGGGCACAACAGCCTTGCAGTGCTTTGGCACACATGGAGAGACAGGTTTTTATCTCCTGCATCAGCCAAGCTGATTCCCAGGAGAGTTGAGACATTAGAAGACCTTCCTCTGCTGTGAAGCAGGCAGGTGAATTCACAAGGGGGATGCAGCCCAGAGCAGGACAAGCAACTCTCCATCGGCAGAACCAACATGGTTGTCCCTGCACCCTGCCATAGCCACCCGCACAGTTGGGAGCAGAATGATGTGCTCAGGCAGGACCCCATCTGAGGATGTGATGGGGGCTTTGGGGAGTGGGGATGGGCTGCTTCTCTCATGCTGGGGAGAGCACAGCCTCCCAGGAGCATCCATGCCAAGAGTTCATGATGCTCTCCAGATGCTCCCTCTTCTGCTCACAAAGGCAGAGATTGACACAATAAACAAACTATTTGTAAAATTCCTCAGTGAGGGCAAAAAACCCCACATTAAATGGAAACATCGATACCCCCTGAAAGAGTGCAGGAGGGGGGAGCATTCCCAGGACCTGATGTTATACCAGTGGGTATAGAAATGGAAACATGCATAGGACTGGATCTTCTAGCAGGGCAATTCACCAGAGAATATGAAGTTGCCAGTCCACAGTCCCCAGACAACATATTGACTTGTTCAGCAAAGGGGAAAGCAACATGTCTGCATGCGTCTGGGCGAGCTGGGGGGCAGTTGTGCAGGAGGGAGCACAGACACATTCCTCACCCATTGCCCCACACTGTGCCTGCCACCGTCTGGGCTGGGCTTCTCCTCCTGGACTCTGCTCCCTGCCCCAGGCAGTACCAGGTGTCATGGGCACGTTCACCACCTCATGAGAAGGTTTTGGCCACCCAGTTTGGTGTTAGGGGATTTTATTTAAAGCCCTATGTCCTGAAGATTCATGAGTATGGGAGAAGTTTCTCTAAAACTAAGTAAATTGCTTGCTTTTTTAATTAAAAAAATGGCTCAAAATCACACCTTTAAAAGGCTTTGGAACAATAACTCAAAGTAGAACCCCAGAATGGATTATTTTAATCCTTTTTTAAAAGCCAAGGCCTGTTTCAGGTTTAAATCAGTATTTCCAGCTTACATGGAAGAAATTCTACGAAAGAGACCATGGTTCCTTTGTGAGATCTGTCCCATGCTTCCCACATTGTGCCACCAGATTGAGTCTGGTTCCAGGAAACCTTTACTCCTGGCAGCATTATCCTACCCGTAAACTCTCTGAAATATGATTAATCAAGGAGGATAGTCCAGCTTGTCAGGGTCTGACTTCAAGGAAGAATCTGACCCAGTCTCCTTGGACTTACAGTACCAGGCTGTTGGGTGCTTGGTACCATGTCACAGCACTGTGACTGCTGGTTCACTGTAGTCTGCCCACAGGGATTGTCCAAGGTCAGCACAACCAGTGTGACCTGCTGTGTTTGTGATGGCCCAACCCCAGCCCTGTGCTCCTTTTCCTCAGAAATGCAGCATTTTCACTGACCCTGGATTCATAGGATATGGCAGATGCCCACCCAACACTGTCTATTCAAGTCCCGTTCCTGCTATGATGAGCTTTGTGGTACCAGTTTTCTTTTTGTTCCTCATTTCTCTTCTTTGGAAGCTTTTCTGGTGTCTCCCTGCTTTGATGGCTAGAAAACACCTTCTACTCTTTCATGTTCATGATTAGATTGTCCTGTGAGAGCAACATCCTACAGTTTCAATAACTCCCTCTCCACCTAGCATTTATCCTCTTCTGTGTTCATATTCTGGAGTCACAACCCCTCACAGCCTTTGCTCTGGATTGTCTGAACAAGACAAGGCCTTGAGTCCCACCTGGGGTGACAGACTCTCCATTCCTCATCTCTTGGGAAGTGACATTCCTCTTGTGCTTCGACTGCACTTTCTAGCCTTGTATTCAGCCCAGACTTCTCCAGCATGCTCCCTCTTTTTCAGAGAATCATAGAATGGTTTGGGTTGGAAGGGACCTTAAAGATCATCTAGTTCCAACCCCCCTGCCATGGGCAGGGACACCTTCCACTACACCAGGTTGCTCAAAGCCCCATCCAACCTGGCCTTGAACAATTCCAGGGAGGGAGCATCCACAACCTCTCTGGGAAACCTGTTCCAGTGCCTCACCACCCTCACAGTGAAGAATTTCTTCCTTACATCTAATCTAAGTCTACCCTCTTTCAGTTTAAAACCGTTACCCCTCGTCCTATCACTACACTCTGTTAAAGAGTCCCTCCCCATCTTTCCTGTAGGCCCCTTTAAGTACTGGAAGGCCGCTATAAGGTCTCCCTGGAGCCTTCTCTTCTGCAGGCTGAACCCCAGCTCTCTCAGCCTGTCCTCACAGGGGAGGTTCTCCAGCCCCCCTGACCATCCTCATGGCCCTCCTCTGGACCCACTCGATCAGGTCCATGTCTTTCTTATGTTGAGGGCCCCAGAGCTGAACACAGTGCTCCAGGTGGGGTCTCATGAGGGTGGAGTAGAGGGGGAGAATCACCTCCCTCGACCTGCTAGCCACACTTCTGATGCTGCCCAGGATACAGCTGGCTTTTGGGCTGCAAGTGCACATTTATGGCAAACCCATGATTTAAAGTAATTTAAAAGCATAAGATGTCAATGTTTCTTTCAAGAACCCCACAAATTATGTCTCTCCAAACAGAAACTCCTTTTCTCAACATCATGACCATCTCATCTCTTCTAGCCAGACCCACTAACTACTGTCCTGTCCAGGCTCCCTTTGTCAACTGGTAGAGTCAGAAGCAGCAGCAGATTTCACCACTTCTGCCACAGAATAAGATACAGCTGCAAACTCCTGCCCCATACCAGTCATTGATGTTAGGGTGCAGTGTTGCTCTAGAACATCTCCTGTGACTGCTGAGCCAGAAAAACATATTTGTTCCCAGGCAAATCACACACAAAGATGCACACACTACTAGGAGACCCTTCTCCAGACACTTAGTGTTGGGAAGAAGGTGGCAGAGCCCCTCAGAGAGATCCTTTCCTTGTGCTGAGATGGATAGCAGTGTCTTGTCAGCACTACAGAACCGAACTGATGCTAACAATAGCCTTCAGCTACAGGCCATTTGGAGCCAGGTCTGAAAACAGCCTCATTGCAAGTGTGGCCTATACAGGAACAGCTCCAAGAATGATTCAGAATCAGAGTTTGCATGATCCTGCCCCCAGTCCCATAGAGATCCAGTTTTCACACAACTTAGGTGGGCCATTACTGTAACTCACGTCCAGCAGCTGCTCCACTTCTTGTATCAGATAAAGTACCAAGGACTCGTGTCCAGGACTCGCTAACAAGCAAAATGTGGAGCATGTGGGAGCGGGAAAGAGGAGAAAGGCTTTGGGTTTGCTGCAAATTCCAACAGCCTTTGCAGAGGCAGGAAAGTCTTTCCTGAAGTTATTTCTGTCTTTCCGTTCATTGCAAGGAGGGAAATGGCATTGTAATTTCTAACCAAGATTTCACTATACTATTGCCTCTTCCTGATTTACCATCCTCAAATCCCAATGGAAGTGCCTTAGCTGGTCTGGGCCAACTTTTACTTTGGCAGTTCAGGAGGAAAAATCACAAATGTCTGTGAAAGTCACCAAAATATTCCCTAAGTTTTCATCACTTGAATGAATAAAAAGAATAAAAACCAGAACAGAGAAGGGGGAGGGCTGGAAGGGGTGCAGAGAGCAAACAAACATCGTTTAGAAAAGCATGCTGTTATTCCTGGAAGTTGGTTTGTGGAAACACAATTTACAACGCCTATGAAAAGTTTGGCTATTCATACCATTCCCATTTGGAGCTGGTAACCACAATGGCAAGCTCTCCTTTTGCATACAATTACATAGCGTGAGCTCCAAACCCAAACAGCTTTACCCATCCCGAAGTGCTGGATTTCCATCTACGTCGCTTGGGTAAATGAGATGCATTTTACACAATGGGTAAAACTTGGCACCATAAATGAGGCCACTATAGAAAATTGCATTTAGCTTTTGTTTGCCCTTCCCCCTTTTTGCAAAATCAAAATATTTTGTAGTTTGTTTCCAATTTGTTTTCTACAAACCGTAAAGGAATTCCTGCTGGTGACACAGGGAGATTTGGAAGGGGGAAAATCAAAGAGCAACCACTGAGAAATAGATTTTTTTTTTAAAAAAAAGGTCTTAAAGAAGGTAGTTTTAAAATTGTATTTCTCACCAGAAAAGTAGTATTAGGGAGATATGGGAAATTCCTACTGATTTTTGTGATGAAACAACCCAGCGATGCTCAGCACAGGGTTACCTTTCCTGTGCCCCAAGGCAGGCAGAAGAGCTTGGGTGATGTCCAAACCTCTGTGCATCCTCCAACTTGATGGAAGCATCAGCACTGACACCGGGACTCCTTCTGGCTCAATTCCACTTCCAGCCAAGTGACAGATGGTGCTGTCAAGGTCCAGTCCCTCGTCTAAAAGTTTCTCTGGCATGGCATCATGCAGCCAGCACAGAGCAGATGGGTAGATGACTCTAATTCTCCAAACTTCAGGGCTGTCTCCCCCTTCCTATGGCCACATCCTGGTCTCAGCCCCTCGCGGGGGCTGAGAGCTCAAAAGGAGACAACAGAGCTTCTCCAACTGTCCCACACTGGGTGCCCTGTCCACTTTCATCTGTAACTGCTCTCTCTGGAACAAAACATTTGATCAGTTCAGCACTTTAAGGGATGGTCCAGTCTCTCAGGAACCAAATCACCTAGATTTGGATGCAAATCAGATAGCAGAAAAGCCCCATTTCTTCTACCATAATTGAGAGGGAAATTCCCTTGGCTACCTTCTCTGGGCAAGCAGGGAAGTGGAGCATTACCGCTGGGGCAGCAGAGCACAGAATTTGGCTTTACCTCCTAATGTAGCTTAACAGTCTATGAAACAAATCAAAAGGGTTTTGAGCTCAAATGTGTCTGCTCTTTGATGCTCTGTGTCCCTTTCCTGTTCACTGGAGGAGGAATAAATCTACCAGAATAACCTTTGCTGGATGAACAACACAGAGAGACAAGCTCAGCTCCTGCCTTCCCCTGTGGTGAAGGGAGATGGTCTTGTGGGGAGGGGGTTGCTCTGGGGCTTTGCTCAGCCCTTGCTGCCTGTGGCACACGGGGAAAGCACTGCAGTGAGGATTTATATACCCTGGGAGACCTCACCCCTTGATGACTGAGCAGCCTGAATGAGCAGCCAGATTCTCCCAGATTCAAGAGGTCTCCAACCGTTGCAGCTCCCAGCCGCACTCACATCCACGTTAGCCCATGCTTGGGCACAGGGAGCAACGAGCGCTGCGCTTGGCTATCCATTGCTCCTTTGCTGTCCCAGATGCTCAGCCTGAGCCTGCACCAGCGAAGTCTCTCACAAAGACAGGGCCCGTCCACTGCCAGGGAGCAGCGACCCGCGGCTCCGCAGCACGAGCATGGCACCATGGGCAGAGGGCAGCCTTGGTGGGGAGTGTCGCTTGTGACAGCACTTACTAAATAAAGAGCCCTTTAAAATAAATGGCAGAACATGCATGTTCCTGAACTCGGACTCATACTATTTAGGGACTCTGCAAAGCAAATAAAATGCCTGTTACAAAATAACTATTTAGAGAAAATACTGCAGAAAGATCTAGAGAGAACTCTGTGTTTTAACATGGTCTGTTTACAGTGCATCATTGCTGGTCTGTCTAGAGCTGTGCTGTAACACAGCAAAAATGCATCTGCATTCCTTTGGTGCAAAAATACTCATGTACAGACATCACAACAGTATCACAGCTATTTTCCTTTCTCCTTGGCTTTTTGTTGTGTTGTTGTTGTTTTGGGTTTGTTTGCATTTTGGTACTTTCCCAGCTTCTAGAAGATTGACCTAATATATATTTGGCCCAGGCTAGTACTGTTTGTCAAATCACTAGTAATTAGCTCTGCTGCTAAAGTGCTGGGGAGGCTGGTAGCTAGGGCACAGATCATCGATGCCTTTGTAGCACTGTAGCCTGGGGATGCTGACACGGAGGCTTTATGGCGCTGCGAGTAAACAGCGAGCAGTGACCCATGTTATTCCTCCTCCAGCACAGCTCATCCCTCCTTGGGGAGAGAGTCTGGAGCTGGGACATGCTGTGGCTCTCCCGCTGTGTCCCAGACTTACTGCCAGAGCCCCTTCAACCACTGGCACCAAAGTGGGAGAGGGGAAGCAGATGAACTCTGCCCTCGGGGATCTGGTCTGAATAGATGGATGAGGAGAAACACTTGCCAGCAGGTGTAAGTTCAGGTATGCCAAGGAATCAGCCAAACTCTGGAAAAACATCTACAAGAGAGTTTTGCATTCAGGTCATTTGCCAGGCTGGATAAAGTATGTGGTGATAGTGGCAGGGAAAAGTTGCTAAAATGACTTGGCTAAGACAGTTTCCCAAACACAGACATCTCCACCTCCACCTCCATCTCCATGAAGAGATGGGCAGATGGGCAGGCAGATTGGTTCTGTCTCTTGATTTTAGACAGCCTGGTGGCTGTAATGGGAAAGTCTGGAGAATTGAAGGCTTCTCACCCTGTTTTCTAGCCATGAAGCTGTTTGGACAAGGGGGACTGAGAAGCAAAGGCAGCAGAGTGCTGTGTTTCCTCAAGCTGCTCCCGCACTCCCCAACAGCCCTCAGGGAGACCTCTCAGCTCCTTCTGACATCTCTCGCTGCCAAACTGCATGCCAAAGGCCCCAGCTACTTCCAGCACTGTCAGAGGCAGTGGCACAAGGCAAAACCCATTCATCCGATCACCTCTCGCTAGAGCTGGCTACTGCCCATGCACCGCTCTCGGCAATCTGCCCTTGGCTCCTGGGTGGGAGTCGAATGCCCTCCCAAGCGGGTGGCTGTGCATGTGAACAGAAGCTTGCAGGGAGTTCAGCTACATCATCCTGCGCTTTCCCACTTCTCAGTTCTCCTGGCTCTATATCCCTGTAACATCCATGCTTTTTTGTTCCTTCCCTTTTGCTGGTTTATTGCTCCCCAGCCCACTCTGGGTGAGCAGAGCGCTTCTGGGACAGATTATTTACTAGAAGGTATTTGGTACATTGCTTTAATAATGAGAACAATTTTTTTTTTCAAAGCCTTACAAATATGTTTGAAATCTAAATACAATGAGGCAATGCAACATCATTTAATAGTTCCAATAATATGCCAAGCCTGAGAATGACAAAAGCTGCCAGCGGGGTGCTACAAAGCAGGGTTCAGAACCCCACCGCTTCCCAGCTAAGCAGAAACAGATTTCCAGCAGTAAGACATTTGTTAACCATTTTCAAGGCAGCAGGATGGGGCGCGGAACAAGCCCAGCCGCCTGTGTGTCACTGTGTTGCAAAATCCTTGGCACAGGCATGCATCAGCGTCCTTGGAATTAAGGCCCTTGTGAAGACTTAAAGGCTTAGTGGACTAATATACTTAAGATGGATATTTCCAAATATTATTCTAAGTCATTCAGAGACACCGTGTCCTGGTGCTGATAAGTGTGAATGAACATAGCTCTAGGAGTAGAGCTGCCATGTTCCAGCAGCTTTTCCTACAGGGCTGCGCATACGAGCAGAAGATAGGATGGGGCAGTTGGGACCCAGCCCCCAGGGCTGTAGTGGGAGGCCAGGGCCATCCGCCTGCTCAGAGATCCTGTGAAGCGTGGTGTGCCCCAGCCTGGATCTGACCCTGCGACTGCTCGGTGCCTCCAGCTGCACTCTCAGGGTCACTCCTGAGTCAGGGCGGTGCAGGGATACAGATGCTGTCCCAGGCAGGGCACCCAGGAGCGGGTCTCACCTGCACCCACGGATGAAACTCCTCTGATATGGCCACAAGCCTGGAACCACCGTGCTGTTGCTGGGGAAGGGACTGTCACCTCCCCCTCCAGCACAGGCTCCTCCAAGCAGAGATGTCAAAGTGTCAGGATTGGGCCCCACAGAGCTGGTGAGGATGCTCACCCACAGCGTATTGTGCATCTTGTCTGAGGGCAAGTCTGGTAGCGACAGCCTTGACTCAGCGCAACGAGTTTACACGGCCCCAGCGCCTTCGCTGCTGCAAGGCTATGGGTTGGGCACTTCCTCATCAGCTGGGCTCATTAGCACCAGCCTCTGGGGGGGCACTGGCTGGCTGGGAGCCCAGGGAGCACAAGCGCACGTCCCTTTGCACCGCCCCGTACCACCATGCCCTCCACAGCCCCTGCAGCCCTGCATTGGGTCAGTCTCTGGCTCCCTGCCATGCAGCGCTGCGGCCCAATCCCACTCTCGCTGAAGGCAATGTTAGAGTTGGCAACCTGACCCGTAGGCAGAGTCCCACCGCACGCTGCAGAAATTGAGATCCTGCTCGTGAGCAAGGCGCCACTCTTTATTTCCCAGGAGGAAAAGGAGGAGAAAATAAAAGAGCGACTATTGACAGCAGTGTGAGTGAGCCAGCAGAGAGGATGGAGACCTAATGTAGTCTTCAGCAATCAAAACCAGCCACAGTTTGGTATTGGTCTCGCATAGACCAAAAGTCCTAATAAACTGTTAATGGGAAAAGTGATCATATTTATTACAGGAAAACAAGTTTATGATTACTACAGAGATGACATCATAACCCCCTGTGCCAGTTTAAACAATATTTGGAGAATTCATTTGTTTTGTACTATTTAAAATTATAGTGTGGGAGCCTATTTTAAGTGTGCGTGTGAGCTTGTATGTGTGTGTGTGTGTTGATGTATCCATGCTAATGTTTATTTAAATCTTTTATTTATAAAATTGATGTTCCTACGCCTAAAATGGAAATTTTCTGCTCTAAAACATCTCTTAATTGCAGAAAATTATTGTATATATATTTACATTTTTCCTCACATTCACATCTGTATGCTTATCACCAGGCACTTGCACGTACACATCTACATGGTGACACACGTGCCTGGACCTCTCTGCTCAGCAGCTGGTGCTGCCACCCATGCTAAATCCCCCACAAAATGGCAAACACAAGGAAGTGAGCAGCAAAGCCTCAGCACACACCCCCACCCCAGACACACACCCGGGTGCTCCTGCATCTGCCGACCAGCCCAACGGGCAAGGGACAACCTGGCTGCAGCAGGGCCTGTCCCCTCCAAGCCTGCCACCAGCAGGGTCCTGCATCCCTGAAGCTGCCCCGCTTAGCCCAACCCTACAGAAACCGGTAGCGTAGAACTGACGTACCACAAGCCATCTGCCAGCAGGGTGAGGATATCTGCTGGTACCAGGACTTTTGGCTCCCACCTCCCATACAGGGGAGAAATGGCCCCCTGCTTCTACCACTGCTCCCAGCACCACTGAGCATTACAGCCAAGCATCCCTGCCCTTTCAGACTAAGCTGCCTTCCCTTTCCTTGCCCACATTTGCAGAGAGGATTGCTCCTTTGGTGGTCTCTCGTATCCCTTTGCATGTGGGCAGCCTGGGGTTTTTGCCTGCTCCAGCCCTTCTACACTTCTCCCCAACCCCACGCATCCAGCCGAGCTCTGCTTCCATGGGGCTGAGACCCCCGGCCAGGACAGAGCAGCTACTTGGGGCCATTCAGAGGGAAGCTCCAGGCTCCCTGCAGACCCATTGCCAGGGCCAGGATCCCACCCTGACCCCATCCCTTTTCTTTCACAGCAGAAGGGTAGCTGGAGCTATTAACGGGGGGTGCATCCTGCTGCTCCCTGGGGGCAGCACTGCAGGACAGCCTGATGGTCAACACTCCCCCATGCCCCTGGACAGTGCTGCAGCATGCTTTTTGGCAAAATTCCCCCTGCTTGGCTGTAAGATGAAGAGCCAGACAGCCAGAGGCAGGCCTCCTGCCTTTCACCAGGATGTACCTGTCTTCCCAGGCAGGTCAGAGCTGGTCTAGACACGGGGGCCATAAATCTGCTGGCTGCCACCCTGTGCAGCACTCCCACCATCACTGGGATGGGGGGAGACAACCCCAGCACAGTCTGACGGGGAGCTCAGTGTCAAAAAAGCCTTATGAACTGACTGTCTGAAAGAGCTGGAAGGATCCTACAGGAATATGCCCTACAGCCTCCGCTCCTGGGCACCCGGGAAGCTTCAGCAGCACCACGGAGCACCTTGGGACCTCAGGAGAAGGGCCCACGTGCATCCCAGATGATGTGGGCACCCAGCATGCTTTTTTTAGTTTTCAGAGCACTTTTTTTCCTTTGCAAGTGGGGAAACTGAGGCACAGCCTAGGGCAATTTCTTCCTCTGGATGATGCAAGACTTTGAGTCACAGCCCATTCCTGACTTCTCCCATGTGCCATGGACCAAACAGGGGCCAGGGCAGACCCGCTACTGGGAGCTGCCATGGGGTGCACGGGAGCAAGGCTCACTGAAGTGCTCAGGACTTGCAGCCACAGCTGTGGGGTTCAGGACAGCACTGTCCCCTCCTGGTGCCCTCTCCCTACCCACCCATCAGCACCCAGCCTTGCCAGTCTTGGCCAGCAAGCAAAACCAAAGGGATGCATGCAGGACCAAAAAAAAGAAGGGCTCGGATGGAGTGAGGATGAGTCTCTGTGGAAAGCCCAGGACAACTTGGTCTGGTGAACTCTGTCCCTGGTGCCCGTGAGTGGTGGGAGAGCTGGGCCAAAGTCCCAACAGTCTGATCCAGCTCCAAACCACCACCATGCCCAACTCCTGTGGGTTTGGCATCCCCCTTGAGGACCCAGACCAAACTAGCTTGGTGGGTAAAGGTCACACACACTGCAGCTGAACATCTTCCTGGCAGAGGCATGGTTGAAGCATTAAGTAATGTTGAGTAAACTTTGTTTAAAGGAGACAGCTGTGCAACTGGAATGAGCTACAAATGAGTGAGATTCCCAGTGACGTGTCTCCATCTCTGCTGGAGTCTCCCACCGCCCACAGCGCAGCGCTTGGAGGGCTCTGTCCCCGAGGAGCAGGCGTGCAGCTGAAATCTGGTTGGAGTTTTGGAAGAAGGTTTTGGCTCCCAGTCACTCCTCTGTTCAGAAAAGACTGCCCAGGGTACAGGTTTGAATGATATGCAATTGCTGACCTCTGCCCCTAGGCTCCCCTGGGGTGCGGCACCCATGCGAACAGCATCCCAGAGGGAAGTGTGCTTCCAGCAAGTCAGGGTGGGAGATGGCATGCGCCTGAAACAGAAATGACGGCCCGCTGGGGACAATCAGACAGCTTGGGGCAGAGACCTGTAATTCCAGCTGAAGCTTTAAACACTGGTAGAAGGCAACTTCCTTCAAAACAGTCCAGGAAAAAAGTCAAGACTTTTCCTTTGGGCGTATTGTCCCACCTTTCAGGTTTCAAAAGTTCCAAGCCTTTCCCAGGGCTTGGAGAACATGCCTGAGCCCTGCTTCCACCTCCACCAGCCAGGAAGAGGTGAAGCACCATCTGCAGCAGTCAGAAGGTGACTTAGGTCTGAGCAGCTGGATCAGGAGGGAGAGCTGAGCTGGGGACACAGGGCCTGAATGAGCTCCATCCCTGAACTCTCCCTGAATGAGATCCACCACTGAAAGACATGTCTGATACTTCTGGAGAAACAGAGCAATCCCAGGTATTCCGTGGGAGGAGGCCTGGACACAGCTGTCCTGCACGGGGTTCAAGGCTAGAAAAGGGATCTTGTGACCACAAAATTCATAAAAATTCACTTGCTAAGTTTTCTGAGCCAGGGTAGCAAGGCCAGAGCAGGAAGAAGACAGAAAGGGAGGGACATCTGTATTGTATAAGAATGCTGTGTAACTGAAGGGGCCGAGGAGCCTGGGGAATGACACTGGGGCAAAACACCTAAAAGATGTAAAAACCCTCACTGATGGAGAGAAGCCACATTAAAGCAAATATTGCTTATGGTGAGAGTGGCTGAGGAGATGATATGGCAGAAAAATGCCAAGTGTATGGCTCCAAGCAAAGGGAAGAGATTATTGTGCTCTTTGAGAGCATCAAACAGTGAAGGAAATGGGAAAGCCCTGGGGTCCCGGGCTGACAGGAGCCCCAGGAGAGAAGCTGCTGATTCTGCAGCCCTCATGTTACAGGTGAAGGAGGGCACAGGGTCAGCGTCCCATGGCCCTTCACAGCCAGCCAGGCTCACAAGGTTCCTGTGGCCTCATTGAGCTTTCAGGAAAGGAGACAAGGGTTAATGAGCATGTTGGGAAGAAGAGCCTGGGGGAGCATAGTCTGTGTGGGTGTGTTTAAATGAGTTCAGCTCAAGAGATTCCTTAGATTGTGGTGTTATCTCTCACGGCAAGGGATGGGGACCCAGCTCAAACCGGAGGAAGTCCAAATATCAGGCTCCAGCGGGCGGTGGTGCCTGGGAAGAGGCTAGTCGAGCACCAAGAGGGAGGTACTCAGCTGGGGTCCTGTGCCCATTCCAGCCTATAAAAGGCTCTTTGCATGTCAGAAACAGAATTGACTTCCACTCCTGACAGCTCCTAAGCTCCAATGTCTCCTAATAAACTCCATATCTTTATGCAAAGGAGTTGCTTCATGTATACAAGATATGCAGAATGATGAGGCTCAGAGCCAGCCTGAACTTCCAGGACAAGGAGTGCCTTTGTACGCTGGAGGTCTGCTTCAGGAAACTTCTTCACTCTGATGACAGTAAGCCTGGAAAAGGACAACCTTTTGTGGGACCAGTAGTTTTCAAGGGGTGTGCGCATGGCAGGGTGAGAGCCCATTCCAGAAGCAGGTGGGGTGGAAATAGCTTGTTGCCTTCAGTGAAGCTCCAGATGAACACTGTGGGAAGGGAGTCCCTGCAGAGTGGCAATACTGGGAAGTGACTTAAGGGGACATGCCCTCAGTGGTGTATGGTAGTAGAAAACAGCAGTGACCCCAAAGTGTCACCAACGACTGAGCTGGCAAAGAGGCCTGGGCATCCCAGAACAGCTACTGCAATGCTTAGTCCCTCCTTCTGAAGGGCCAAGAGCAATGCTCAGAGAACAGCTTCGCCCCACAGCATTCCTTTTCCCCAGGCCTGTCACACTTTGTATTTGTGCAGTTTTCCTCTCAATTGTCCCTTCTGTTTTTTTCCCTAGTGAGTCCCCTCTCCTCCATGCCACAGGGACAGCACTTGTCCTGGTGGCTGGATACCGGCACAAAAAAAATTAGCCACCATTTCCCCCTCCTTCTGACTTTCTTTCAAGAATGAAAAGAAGTATGTGAAAGTATGAAAGAAAAAGGAAGGATGAAACCTGGACACCTGGGTTCACTTCCAGACAGGCTTCCTATGACTATGGGCCTTTTTTGTCTCTGTTTTCACAGTTATAAGAGGGGGCAGTGACATCTTTCTGCTTTGGATGCTTACAGTCAAGGGCAGAGCTGAGCGGTAGAGACATGTAGGCTGGTGGCATCTCAGGGGGAAGGTGGGTTTGTGCCTGCCTCAGCTGCCTCCATCCTGGACACATACAGGAAGAAGACATGATCACAAGCTTTGCCACAGAAACCACAAGTGTCACAAGTGCTACCAAGCATCAAGAGCCAGGGTCTCTCCCTCCATCAGCTTGTAGTGATCGGTATAATGAGTTGTTCCTCAGATGAGAACAACATGGGAGTAATATGCCACTGAAAAGAGTCATTCAAGGTCAATATTATCAGCTTGCCAGAAGAGAAGCCATGTCCTGAGGAGGGCAACCACAAGGCACAGAGGTGGCAGTACTCCCCATATGGCTGATGTGCCAGGAACCACATCATTCCCCACCGTCTGACAACCCACTGGAGGATCAGCCCTGCCATGCCTGAGGACCTTGGCTGGAAACAGCTCCCAGCCACAGTTCTGTCACTTGAACAGCCCATGAACAGTGACTGATACATGCAGTCATTGCTGGATCCCTTGCTGGCCTTAAATATGGTTTGAATACACTGGATAAATCTGTGGGGAGTTTGGTGAGTTGGGTGACCAAAGGATTCTCCCTATCACCACTGCTGTACCACATCTCACTGCTTACTGTCACACAGACCCATGAAATTGGAGTTTTATACAAAGTACCTGCTTTCTAAAGAGGCACTGAGTCTCCATCGGACCATACCAAGGCAGAGGAGAACCAGTCACTGCTGTAGCTACTGCCTCTCTGTCATCTCTCGCTGCCACACACTGCTCATCCCCTTTCTGGAAATGTGTGCACCTGACTTCACGTCTTCACTTTTCCACCTGCAGTATCTGGTTGCCAGGGTGGGTTGTGCACTGACCTGTTTAGAAGGTGTTAACCCATAATACAGACACATCTCAGGGCTCCCCTGGATCACTCAACTCCACACAACTTCCTGGAGCAGTTTCTTCAGTCTTGAAGTCAATATGTGACTTTTCTCCCCGACTGCAGACACTCTGAGAAGCATTGGCTCAGGTCAGAGAATGACATTCCCTCCACAGGGACATTCCTGCAACACTGCAGAAAGCATGGCTCCTCCTCAGTGCTCTGATCCCCATCTACGCATCAGCCCTTTCTCTGCAGCAAGCCCACTTGCACTGACTTCACCTCCTCACCAAAATCCCTGCTCCTCCCCTCTGGCTGGCACAATATGCATCCCTGAACCCATCTGGAAGACAGTTTTCAGCTGCTGGATGATGAAGATTGTCTGGATTCTCTATCTGCCATGTGACCCAGCTCAGCTCCCTACAGCTGCCCTCTCCATACCTCTCCAGGAGCTATGGTCCTCTGCAAGTGTTAGCAGGAGAAATACTCCTCCACTGCTGGGTCAATGAAGAAACACTGGCACTCCGGCTGAGAAGTGACCCATGCAGACACATCCACAGCACTGCTCTGCACCAGAGTGACCTGCTCTGCTTCAGGATCACTGTTAAAATCACAATACTCCGTTACTGAGTCTGACAGCTCCCCACCCCAGGCACAGTCAGTCTCTCCATCCCCTTCCCCAGACAGGCAAGGTCCTAAAACAGCACCCGGTAGCCAGGGCTGGATAGGCCTGCTGGTGTTCAATGCCACAGTCTCTCCTTTCACTCCCCAGCTGCTCTCGGCCACACAGGGCCACTGCAGGAGCTGCTGTCAGCCTGGCACTCCGTGCCCCACGGCTGCCTGAACTGCCATGTGCAGGCTGTGTTAGTGCTCCTGGAGAGGGCGGCCAGGGCCAGCAGAAACCCGCTTGAGTTGTGAGATGTGCTTGCTGGCAGCCAGCAGACAAAATGTCCTTAAATCTGAAGTCCCCTGGGGAAAATAAATGCTCTCCATTTGCTGGGACGGCTGGGGTCTGCTGCGCCGACCACACTGACCTCTGCTCATGGCCTTGGCCCAAGGCTTCTTGACACCAAAAGGCAATCAAGAAAACCCAATGTGGAAGAATAAACACAGTCCATGATACCCAATTTGGGCTGTTGGACACTGGGAAGGGCAGAGACACTTTGAGTGGATTTCACAAGCCTTTAGATAATTTATATTGGGGCACTGAGGTTAGTGGCTCTGGACACTGTCCCAGGCGCCAGGGTTAGCCAGCTCCCGCCACTGTCCCAAGCATGGAGGTTAGACAGCTCCTCGGTTTGCCAGTTCAGATGCCAAGTCTGCCTTGAAGGGTGATCCAGCATGACAGACTAAAGGTAACCTGAAGCTGCAAAAAGTCAGGTGTGGGGCAGGAGAGAAGCAAGAAGCAGCAGGCAGACGCTGATACCCGGAGCAGCAGAAGGTCTGAGAGTTCTTCCCCCCATTGCTGGGGATGGGGCAAGTGGTTCAGTCCAGACCCAGGTGCCAGATGAACACAATGTAAGAAGATGATGCTCAACCACTGCTGCACCACAACGCATCAGGCTCCTGGGTCCACTCCTGGGGAGGAACTGTTTACCTTTGCGTATCCCCCGCCCCACCAGTATGATGGGCATCCTGGGGTTGGCTTAGCCAAAGGTGGCACACCAGGTGGAGCCCTGATGAGCTCCTCATCCCACCCAGCACCGCCTGCAAGAAGCATTCTTTCTGAGCACCCCAAGAGGCTTTCTTCTGCAAACCCTTCCAGATAAACCCAACTTATTTAGCTGATAATATATAAACAGTTTATCAGCTTTGCGCATTTGCAGTGCAGCAGGATGGATGTTGTTCTTGGAATTCTGTTTGGTCATAATATTTAGAAGAGGGCTCTGATAGCAAAGATAAGCAGCTCGCCCGCAGCAGATGGCTCGCGAGACGCTCAGCGGAGCCAACATTCTGCAGGGAATGAATAAACTTGTAATGCAAGTTGTTTGTAAGTGGTTTTAGCTAAATGTCACATGTAAGACTGCACAGACATGCTCTGTCCAAGGTGTTTGAATTTATAGGAGCAAGGAGTCAAAGTCAGGGGCCAAATTTGCTTTTAAACTTCCTTAAACAAATGTACAGAGTCTAAAATACCTCTGGATTTGCTCTTTGAGCAGGGGTGTGAGCAAGACGCATGTAAAGACAGAGCCCATCCTTTCCCAGCAGGTCCTTGCCAAGGGGCTGTGCCTGCAGCCATGCCCAGCATGGACTGATGGAGCAAGGCAGGGCACCGTGACCTCCGCTGAGATCCCCCTGGCCCCCATCCACTTTATGAATTACCTCCACTGTGGCTGGCTCGTTCACCTTCCCACATAAGGGAAACAGGGAAATACTCTCTTCCAAGCAAGCACCCAGTGAACTCTTGCTTTATCCCCTCCGACCTCATGGCCAGGCTGTGAATGGATCCTGGGGAAGCTCTGGGCCGCCATGCACATCAAAGGCATCCTGGAGCTGAGCTCCTCCGTGGCAGTCATGCGGGTGTCTCTGGCCCTCACTGGAGAGGTGCTCGGCAAAGGAGATGCCAAGACACGCCAAGCTCACATCTCTGCAGAGGGAGGAGGTTGTGGCAGGGGCCATCTGGGCTGTCCTGAATTTGCAAGCCTCACATCCATGCTGTGTGCATCTTGTGGGTGGGTTTAGTGTTGCAGAGCAGGGCCAGGGCTTGGGCTCTGCGTGAAGCCTGGGGACATGCAGTCCCCTGGTCCCACACCACCAGCCTTGTCAGGGCAGGCTGTTCTGCCAGCCCTCATCTGGAGGTCTCAGTGGGCTTCTCTGCCTGTTTCACCTGCTCTGTGCCTCCCTGCACGCTGCCACTGCAGGATCCAGCAAAGGGTGCAACACACCGCACTTCTGCTGGTCATTGGGAGCGGTGGTGGCTGTCCAGTGGCCAACCACCCCACCATAGTCGCCCAAAACAGAGCCTTCCATGATGGCAGCCCTGAGTACCCCAGTGTCCAGTGCCTCTCTCCTCACCACAGCCTTCCCTCCCCTTCCCATGTTTCTAGGACAGTGATGCTTTTGAGCTGCGAAAAGATGTAACTGTGGGAGACCACACCAAGGAATGTGCCAAACTCCTGCCTTGCAAGTGAGGAGACACCATGGGCAGTGCAGCCTGTCCGCTGGAGGAGGCTCTGCGGGACTGTAGGTGCAAACCACACCACCCCCGGGACGGAGCCGGGGGAAGCCCTGCACCTGCGCTGTGACTGCGCTCCCCTCCCTCGTACCCAGATGTAGGATCAGGTACCATGAGCACTGCAACCAGCACAGCTGCTCATGCCCCATGTGCAGCAGACTGTCCCTCACCCACAATGCACCCCTGGAGCCACTGTGCAGAGGAAAATCTATACTGCTTCATTTCACCTAGGTCTTCCTGGCTGACTCTTCTCCACAGATGCATGCAGCACATCAGTGCTCCGATAAAATAAAAGAGCTCTTTTTCCTACAGTCTGGAAGGAAAAACACACAGAAGATGGTGTTAATATGTATTTCTTCTAGTTTTTTTTTTAAAGGCTTCTGCACAACTCAGTAAAGGCAGGCAGACAGTCTCTCTGTGTCCTGTAGAGCCCATACAGGTTGAGTCTTGTATCAGAGTATCTATCATCTGGTGGAAAAAATCAGTCAGCACTAATTGCATGTGCTCAGCTGGCTGGAGGAGCTTGACTGAGAGCCTCCTCTCACAAGCTACCTCTACACCCAGAGGTGACTCCAGGACTGGCTCCTCAGGATTCAGACAAGCATCCAAAAAAGGAAAGAGGCTGAAGCCAAGGAACATTTGTCTTGCCCTGTGTTGCATGAGTTAATGGACTTGGTGTTTCCAGCCCACTCCATTCATCCAGCCTTTCCCTTCCAGGTACTAAAGAGTCACACAGGTCATACTGCTCCAGTATGTCCTCATGCTAGAGCTGCAGAGAGCTTTGTTTCCAAAGAGTCAGCCTCCTGCCCCGACATAATAGTGTTGGGCTTCTTTAAGTGCATCTCCTAATTGTCTAGATTTATGAGGCCTCTACTGAAATGTTGAAGACAGCATTTAGAGTCCCTCAGTTCTTGTTCTGTTTAATTCATTCCCTTTTTCCCCGGGTTGCGATTCCAGCTCAGCATGTGAAGCTCTGCCATTGCCAGCAGGCTCTTTCATTTCCAAAATGAGGCAGATTGAAATCTCTGCGATTCTGCTCCTTTCCCTCTTGCGGTCTCTCTTCACCTTTTTTACAAGTTGTTTCATTGGCAAATTAACTGAGGGCTGGGCACTCTCTTCACGATACAAACAGCCTGGCACTGGGGATATAAATTCTTTTGGCCAGCAATAGTGACTTTCTTGTTTTCCTAAGGAGGACATTGTGTTTGCAACCTGTATGGGATTAGTGTTTTGACACATTCAGAAAACTTCACCACCCCTGAGCTTATCAGTAACATCAGTCCTACCACCTTTATCTCCCCACTGTCTCCAGGGCTCTCTCCGAGGGACAGATTCAGGCTGAAGGTCAAAAGCTTACTGATACTGGTCACAGACTTGATCTCCACAGCCAGAGAAATACCAAAATAAACAAGTTTTGGTATTGATACCCAAGATTGGTACTTTCACCCTGAGGCATCGTCATGGAGCAGTTCCCCTTCACACAGACTAATGCATG